>NC_050444.1:143064321-143364321 GCF_903995425.1 Onychomys torridus
TGAGGGAATTTCCTGAGCTGTTTTGTTGAAGACGAAGAGGGAGGCCTTTACACTAAAGTTTACTATGAGTTCTCGAAGTAGCATGTTCCTGCAAAGAAAGTGTGTTGTTCGCTCAGTAGGTGTTACCTGATGGCTCCCTGTGTGTTTCAAGGCTCTTCTCAGAAAGAGAAGACTTAATTTCTCCCTTTAGTTACTTACATTTATGGGAACTTGGGCAAGTTATTATTTTTTGTTGGCTTGTTTTGTTTTGAGACAGGGTCTCATTGTGTATGTAGCCCTTGGCTGCTCTGGAACTCATATGTAGACCAGGCTGGCCTCAAACTCACAGAGACCCACCTGCCTCTGGAACACTGGGATTAAAGGCACATAGCACCACATTTGGCTTTGGCAAGCCTTTTAACCTTTCTAGGCTTCATTTTCTCACCTGTAAAGTGAAATAATACCTATCTAATGGGATGTCATGAGGATTAAAGGATATAGAGCACTAAGGACCAAATGCAGCACTCTTTTTAATAAGTACTATGGGTAAAACTTAGTCACTATCACCGATTTTTCCTTCTCCCTTTTCCTTGCTCGTTTGCCGCTTCCCTTTCCATTGCTTCCCATCCTGATCCTTAGCATTGCCCCAGAGCCCACAGCTCTGAGAGGCTGTGTGATCTGCCTTCCTCTGCTTCTTCCCTGCTCCTGTCCTGTATGCACAGACACACATTAGAGAAGGCACAGGTGCATCTTGCCCCGGTCTAACAGAGTCTGGGCACTCCCCAACAAACCTTTTCATTTTTATTTTTCTCTTCCCTTTGACTTCAGAAACTCTCCCCTCAAGTCTGTGTTAAACAGTCTCACATACTTTAAAAATATGAGCGCAGTAAGCTTGATCTCAGTCCCCTCTCTCCCCACCCCTGAAGCCACCACTGTACACTTATCTGTAGTCACACTTGTTTCTCACTTGCCAGCTCCACTGGGTAGTTTTGAGCCCTTATCTTTCTGGAACTTTCTGCAGCACTTGACACTAACATGTGCCCCTCCCCACCACTTTTTGAAACTTTACTCGAGTGTCTCTGCCTGCCCTTTAAAGATGGGGCTCTGAGGATCTTTGTCCTTAGCTCACAACTGTGTGTATTCTGCAGACTCCCTGTGGATCACCTCCCCTTGGGGGCTATTCTTGTTTCTTTTCCTAGAGCCTTTGGTGCTTAAGGATAGCTCTCACTGGGCAACTTACCCAGAGAGCCTGTGGTCACCTTGACTCTGAATGCCTAAAACTATGCCGATCACTAGAGTGACATATTAAAAATGAAAAGGTGGTGCACAGCTTTAATTCCAGCACTCGGGATTTAGAGGCAGGTGGATCTCTATGAATGAGTTCAAAGCCAGCCTGGTCTACAGAACAAGTTCCAGGACAGCCAGGGCTACACACAGAAACCCTGTCTCAAAAAGCAGAAACAAACAAACAGGAAAATCTCATTGTATCCCACCTGCTTCAGCCCTTTAGTGGGTCCTCATTGTTACACAGTCATGCCAGGCCAGTTAAAAGCCGGCAAGCCCATCGCAGGAAAAACTAAAAAACAGAACACTCAAAAACATGCTTTGGCTGGCATGATGGTGCAGATCTGTAATCTGGGCGTGATGTGCAGCACTCAGGAGGGAGGTGGAGGTAGAAGGATCAGCCTACATCGTGAAACCTTCTCAAAACAAAATTTCAGGTGACTGAGTCATGTAAGTTGAGAGGACTTGCTTGCAGTGTGGGGTGAGCACAGATGGTTCGGGAAGTCATCTTGGGGTTGGTGAGCGTGCTGTGAGCAAGACAGACATGGGAGGCAGCTGAGGACCAGCTGGCTCAAGCTAGCTCTAAAACAGGTTGGTTAGACAGGAGCAGATATCATTCATTCCAAAAAAACCTAATGGATAGACCAAACCTGAAACAATGGAACCAAGACTGAGGGGAGAATCCATCCTTGGAATTAAAAAAAAAAATCACGTACATATATATATATTGTCTGGGTGTGGTGGTGTCCATAATCCCAGCACTTGGGAGACAGAGGCAGGTAGATCTCTATCAAGCCAGCCTGGTCTGTATAATGAGTTCCCGGTCAGCCAGGGATAAAGTGAGACACTGTCTCAAAAATATTTTTAATTGCCGGGCAGCGGTGGTGGCGCACGCCTTTAATCCCAGCACTTGGGAGGCAGAGGCAGGCGGATCTCTGTGAGTTCGAGGCCAGCCTGGTCTACAGAGCGAGATCCAGGAAAGGCTCCAGAGCTACACAGAGAAACCCTGTCTCAAAAAACCAAAAAAACAAATTAAAAATAATACATCACATACCTTTTATCATATTATTAAAATTTCAAGCAGATAGGGCTTAAAACGTATCAAAGCAAGTTTTCAGTTTGTTTGGAAAATCTGTATGTGTTCTTCCACCTTGTCACTCTGCTCTTGAGGCCTTTGATGGGAACAATGACTACATGAGGCTCACTCCTGGGATGTGGTTTATGAGTGCCTTATGTTAAACAGCAGGTGTTTCCCTCTCTGCTGCCAGGTAACCCAGGCCGTGGAATTGGCACAAGTAATCATTATTCCCAAGCCCTGGCTCTTCGGTCAGCTGACACTTCCACATCTTGTCTGGGGCTGAAGAAGCCCAGACACATGGCACAATGTGTCTGCTAGCTTTGCCGTTCTTCTCTGTCCCCGTAGTCCACGGAAGCTTTGGAGTTCATGAAGCGGGACCTGGCAGAGTTTACCCAGGTGGTCCAGCATGACACAGCCTGCACCATAGCAGCTACAGCCGGAGTGGTCAAGGAGAAGCTGGCTGTGAGTACTCCCCGCCGTGAGTGCCACCCCCAGTCTGGCCTGCCCTGACCCTGGCGGGGACCCCCAGCTTTTCCCTCATTAGGTGATTGTTTTTCCTGCCACTTGGAAGGTGTTGTGTGTCAAGCAAATAAGCTATAGAATGGTAGTTTTTCCATGTCTATATTGTTTTAGTGAATGTTTTTCTTTAGCAAAATAATGCATTGTAGAAAATGCAGGTAAACAAATGTGGTGTGTGTGTGTGTAAAAGAAAAGTCCAACCAAGAGATACCCAAAATCCCTTCCCATGAAGGTAACTATAGTTATATTTTTTTAAAGATTTACTTATTTATTATGTATACAGTGTTCTGTTTGCATGTATCCCTGCAGGCCAGAAGAGGGCGCCAGATCTCATTACAGATGGTTGTGAGCAAGCACGTGGGTGCTGGGAATTGAACTCAGGACCTCTGGAAGAACAGCCGGTGCTCTTAACCTCTGAGCCATCTCTCCAGCCCCAACTATGGTTAATTTAACTATTGTTAAATTGTTAATACACCCCTATGTATACTTTCTTTAAAAAAAAAAAAAAAGAAAAAGAAAAAAAACTAGCCAGGCAGGGGTGGCACATGCCTTTAGTCCCAGCACTCTGGAGGCAGAGGCAGGTGGATCTGAGTTCAAGGCCAGCCTGGTCTACAGAGTGAGTTTTAGGACAGCTAGGGCTACACAGAGAAATCTTGTCTCAAAAAACCAAAACATAAAGCCTGGGGCCGGGCTGGAGACATGGCTCAGAGGTCAAGAGCACCGACTGCCCTTCCAGAGGTCCTGAGTTCAATTCCCAGCGCCCACATGGTGGCTCACAACCATCTGTAATGAGATCTGGTGCCCTCTTCTGTGTACATAATAAATAAATAGATTTAGAAAAAAAGAAAGAGAGAAAAAAACCCCTGGGGCCAACTGAATATAATTTTGAAAATAAATCTCGTGTGTCAGGTTAGAGGACAACTCTTGAGAGAGAGTTGCTTCTCTCCTGATCCTAGGCCGTCAGGGTGGCAACATGTGCATTTAGCCACTGAGCCTTCTCGTCAGCACTGACTACTATAGTTTTTAACCCTTTGGCTTCTCTTTTTCTTTTTTGTCACATCTCAGCCTAGACTCGTCTCAGATTCAGCTATGTATCAGAGGATGGCCTTAAACTCCCGATTCTCCTGTCTTTACTCCAGATGCGTGTACCGACATGCCTGGCTCTTAACTGACTTTTTAAAAAATTATCTCGAAGGGCTTGGGGATTTCGATCCTCAGCTTAAAAAAAAAATTATCTTGTTATTTATTTAATATATATGGGTGTTTTGCCTGCATGTATATCTGTGTATCACATGCATGTAGTGCCTATGGCAGGCAGAAGGTGTCCGATCCCCTGGAACTGTTTACAAGCTACCATGTGGGTCCTGGGGATGGAACCCAGGTCCTCTGGACTTCACTACTGAGCTGGCTCTCCAGTACCTTTACTTTCTTAAATCATTGCAGGCCTTATTCTACAGTGTCCTAAGTGGCCTGGTCATCAGTCAGACAAATTTTAAAAGCCTGTTTCCTAGTGCACTTCTGGTATTGGGCAGATCGTCAGTGAACATTATTCTTGTTAAGCTTTTGCCTTTTGCCCTGATATTTTATTATGCAATATTGGAAAGGTCAAGGATAAGTATAGTTTTAGGCTTTTAATATCCATTACAAACTGCTCAGTAGTTGAGTATGTTAGTTATTTGGCGGCGCTCTTAACCTGCAAGGAAATGTCACAAAACACGACAAATCCACTAACAAAAGTTTTATTAAGATAGGAAAGAAAGAGACAGATGTGAACAGGCCTGTGAGAAACACACGTGGCCAAGAGAGGAAGACGTGAAGTCAGGGAATATGGCGCCGGCTTATAAAGGCTGGGCAGCGCCTGTGTACACAGACTTATGTGGCTTCTAGGCTACTCCACGCATGCGTGTAGACCACATGGTTGTGCTGAGAGCTTTACACAACCACACAAAGCCACGGGGTCCTGGTCACGCAAGACGTTTTGATCCGGAAATGGCTATTTTGAACTGGAAATAGCTAGGCAGAAGTGTCTAGGTCCGCCGGGCATGCCCAACCATGGGGGCATGTTGTGATTTCATATCATTGTACCCTTGCTGCTCTTACAAAGGACCCTGCGTTGGTTCCCACACCATCATGGCGGCTCACAACCATCTGTAACTCCAGTTCTAGGGGTGCACATACACACGTGCAGGCAAAACACTCACACCAAGAAAATACAACGAATCTTAAAAAAAGAAAAGAAAATATTCATAGTAGAAGCTGGAGATGTTGTAGCTCATTAGAGTGCTGTGTATTGGTTACCTGTCTCATTCCTGTAATCAGATGGCTGGTGAAAGGAACTTAGGAAGGCTTATTCCCGCTCACAGTTTGAGGGTGCAGTCAGTTGTGATGGGGAGGTCATGACAGCGGAGCGTGAGGAGGTGGCTGGTTACAGTGCATTCCAAGTCAGGAAGCAGATGCTGCTAGGTCAGCTCACTTCCTCCTTTCACTCAGTCTAGGGTGCCAGCTCACGGAATGGTGGATCCTCCCACCTCAGTTAACCTAAACCAGATGGTCCTTCACACATGCCTAGAGGGAGATTTAGTTTAGATAATCCCTCACAGGTGTGCTCAGAGGCCTGCCTCCTGAGCGATTCTCCATCTTGTCAAGTTGGCAATCCGTAGTAACCATTACAACTAGTGTGCACAAAGCCCTACAGACTAGGCATAGTGGCACATATCTGTAATTTCAGCATTGCAGCATAGTAAATTTGAGGCCAACCTGAGCTATGTGAGACTCTGACCCCCAAAATAATGAACATTTTAGAAATGTACACATGTATGGGCCAACAAGATGGCATAGCAGTCTTGTCACACGGGACTGACAGCTTGAGTGCAGTGCCCAGAGCCCATGTAAAAGGAGGAGGACCAACCCAGAGTTGTCCTCTGACCTGACTTCATACAGACAAGCCCACACACAGTACACACAGTAACAATAGATGTTTAAATTGAGATTGCAAGTATGCTTATCTTGTGCCAATTTATATTCTCATGGCTCTGCTTTGTTAATCTGAGATGTACAATCAAATCTTCTGTTAGTGTAGGAGTTAGATTTTTTTTGGTTTAGAATTTATTTATGTATTTAATATGCACTGGTGTTCTGCCTATATATACTCTGTGAGAGTGTCAGGTCCCATGGAACTGGAGTTACAGACAGGTCCTCTGGAAGAGCAGTCGGTGCTCTTAACCTCTGAGCCCTCTCTCCAGCCCAGGAGTTAGATTTAAAATTAGTGTATGTTCGGGTTTCTATTCCTGGGATAAAACAGTGTGACCAAATGCAACCTAGGGAGGAAAGGGTTTATTAGGCTTACATATCCCAATCACAGTCCACGTGACTGTGGGAAGTCAGGGCAGGAACCTGGAGGCTGGAGCTGATGCATAAGCCACGGAGAGGTGCTGCTTACTGGCTTGCTCTTCATGGCTTGCTCAGGCTGTTTTCTTAGAGAACTCAGAATCACCGGCCCAGGGGTGCCCCCACCCACAATGGGCTGGACCCTCACATATTGGTCATTAAGAAATGCTCTACATGCTGGGCAGTGATGGCCCACACCTTTAACCCCAGTACTTAGTACTCAGGAGGCAGAGGCAGGCAGATCTCTGTGAGTTCCGAGGCCCACCTGGAAAAAAAAAAGGCCCTGTAGTCTTCCCACAACCTGATCTTATGGAGGCATTTTCTCAGTTGAAGCCCCCTCCTCTCAGATGACTGGCTTGTGTCAAGTTGACATGAAACTAGCCAGCACAGTATAAAGTGTGAGTGTATGTTTTGGTGGCTTTGAGGCCTCATCTCACTGCGTAGCTCAGTCTGGTCTCAAACACATAGCAATCCTTCTTCCTCAGCTTTCCAAGTACTAGAACTGTGAGTATGATCCACCATTCCTGGCTAACACACTGACTTATTTGTTTGTTTGTTTGTTTTGTTTTTGTTTTGGTCTCTTTTTGAGACAGGGTTTCTCTATCTAACAGCCCAGGCTGGCCTTGATCTCACAGAGATCCTCCTGCCTCTGCCTCCCAGTGTTGGGATTAAAGGTGTGTGCCACCATCGCCTGGCTACATACTGGCTTTTATGTATAGTTTTTCCATTAGTCTTGAAACAAACTAGTTTCCTCATTTGATGTCTAGCTAAATCAGTCATCCTGAGATTAGTAGAGGTCATGTTATAACAAATAAAATTTTTTTTCTTTTTTTTTTCCAGAGCTGAGGACTGAACCCAGGGCCTTGTGCTTGCTAGGCAAGCGCTCTACCACTGAGCTAAATCCCCAACTCCCAACAAATAAATTTTGATTTGGGTCTGGTAGCATGTTTTCCCCATACAAGAGGCTGAGGCAGATCTTTGAACCTAGACATTCAGATCAGCCTGGGCAGCATAAATGAAGCCCCCTCTCATAAAAGAGAAAAGGAAGGGAAGGAAGGGAGGAGAAGGCAAAAGAGGTTAAGAATGCAAACAGGAAAAGAAAGAAGACAGTTTAGGTGTTTTCTCTGCCAGGCTTACTTTATTGAGTGTATAAAATCCTTCTTGTGAGCTGGGCAGTGGTGGCGCACACCTTTAATCCCAACACTCAGGAGGCAGAGACAGGCAGATCTCTGTGAGTTTGAGGCCTACAGAGCGATATCCAGAACAGGCACCAAAACTACACAGAGAAACCCTGTCTTGAAAAACAAAACAAAACAACAACCAAAAAATCCTTCTTGTTTACTGTAGCTATTGATAATCACAAATGACAAATTGGGTGTGATGGCACATGCCTGTAATCCTAGCACTCAGGAGACTGAGGCATGAGGTTTGAGCATTCAAGACCAGCCTGAGCTATGAAGCAAGATGGTGTCTGAAATCCAGTCCAAAAGTATGAATGACAAGTTGTAACTTGATAGACTACTGTGAGTATAGCTGGTAGCAAGCATCACTTATTTCATTGGTTTATTTTTTTTTCCATTCAGCAAATATGATTATATACTTATGGCAACATGTGTACCAGGCACTATAGTAGACTCTAGGTTGCAGCTCAGTCAAGAATAAATATTACTAGGGCTGGAGAGAGGACTCATCCAGAGAACCTAAGTTCTATCCCCAACACCTATGTCAGACAGCTCACAACCACCTGAATTCCAATTCCAGGGGATTCAGTGCCCTCTTCTGGCCTCTGTGGAGACAGGAGACAGTAGAAGACTTGCAAAGGAACCTTCTGGAGGCACCAGCAGTGCATCATGTGTCAGTGCGCCCTCTGCTTGGCATGGATGGTGAGCTGAGAGGCAGGCCAGACTCCAAAAATCTCATACAAAATGTAGTACTGATTTTGCTTTTTGAGACAGAATCCTGCTTGTAGATCAGGCAGACCTAAAACTTGTTATGTGACCAAGCCTGACCTAAAAATTAAAAATCTTACAGCCTCAACCTGCCAAGTGTTAGGATTACAGGTGTGTACTGGTATTATCTCTGTTTAAAAAAAATAATAAATAAATAGTGTGTGTGTCAATGTGCACATGCACATGCATACATATTCATGTGGTCTTGAAAATATGTGTGGTTCATGTGATTGTGTGGTTCTCATGCATCTAGAAGCCCAAGGACAACCTCAGGGGTTGTGTACCCACCACCTTATTTCTTGAGACAGTCTCACTGCCTGAAGCCTGTTGGTTAGGTTAGACCAGCAAGCCCCAGGGACCTGCTTGTCTGCCTCCCTAGCTCTTGTCAACACACCTGGCTTGTTACATGAGAGTGAAGGACTGAACCCAGGTCCTCATGCTCACCCAGTGAGCACTTCTAACTGAGCTGCCTCCCTGTCCCTACTGCCAAGTTCTGGTCAGCCTAGTGTACCTTGATGTTTTGATGTAACAACCAGTTGAAGCTCTCTTCAGGCCTACCTTGGCCCTGTTCAACATCCCAGCTGGGGCTAGAGGGCTCTACCTACCTCCTCCAGTGTGAGATGGGGAGAAGGATTTCAAGCGTGTGTCAGATCCTCATACAGAGTACTCCTCTCTCCCAGTACTGCTTCACCCTCTAAACCCCAGGTTGCATTCTGCTCCTAGGACACTGTCTTCCTTTGGTTTTCTCTGCAGACGGAAGGCTCCTCGGGGGCGACAGAAAAAATGAAGAAGGGTTTATCTGACTTCTTAGGGGTGATCTCAGACACCTTTGCCCCCTCAGCAGACAAAACCATCGACTGTGATGTCATCACCCTGATGGGCACACCCTCTGGCACAGCTGAGCCATATGATGGCACCAAGGTATTCACTGACAGCCTCTGCTAGAAATTCAAAGCTTTATCTACCAGCCTTTCATACAAAAGGAATATGTGTTCAGGCTAAAAATTTAGACAAATTTGTATAATTGGAGAACATCAGTAAAAAAGGCTAGTGGTGGTGGTGGCGCACTCCTTTAATCCCAGCACTCAGGAGGCAGAGGCAGACAGATCTCTCTTGAGTTCGAGGCCAGCCTGGGCTACAGAGTGAGTTCCAAGACAACCAGGACTGTTTCACAGAGAAACCTTGTCTCGGAAAAATCTAAATAAATTAAATAATTTAAAATTCTTGCCAGTTAGTATAAACAGCATGATTTGTCCCATCACTTTCTGGTGTTGCACATTTGGACTCTTTTCAGCTCTCAACCATAGTGAGTAAGGACGCTGAGAAGAACATCTTTGGGGCATAATTTGTTTCATATTTGGGTTCTTTAAGACTAATTTCCACCAA
Organism: Onychomys torridus; assembly: GCF_903995425.1. NCBI lineage: Eukaryota > Metazoa > Chordata > Mammalia > Rodentia > Cricetidae > Onychomys > Onychomys torridus. The sequence goes on from NC_050444.1 coordinate 143,073,904, forward strand.
GTGGTGGTGGTGCATGCCTTTAATCCCAGCATTTAGGAGGCAGAGGCAGGCAGATCTCTGTGAGTTCAAGGTCAGCCTGGTCTACAAAGCGAGTTCCAGGACAGCCAGGGATGTTACAGAGGGAAACCCTGTCTGGGGAGAGGTGGCGGGGGAGACTAATTTCCACTGGAAATAAACATACCAGTCAGAACCAGTCATGAACAGCAACTAGAGCAGCGTGTTAGTATCTCTGTCTCCAGTTTCATGGTCAGTCTCTTGAGTTCAAGGGTCATATCATGGAAGTCAGGTCTTTGTTGCATCTTATCACGCTGGATTACCATTCCAAACTTGCATTACTGGCTCTGTTTACTAACATGTGCCAGAATTTGGAGATCTTAAATGATAAGAGTCTAAGTTATCACAATGACTCATCATTAAAACTCACTTGCTGAAGTTCCCATGCTGACAGCCCATGCTCTGGATGGGCTGAGGAAGGAGAGCCTTTCTGTTTGTTCGCTTAAGTTGGACTTCCTGGGGCCCTAGTGGAGCAGAGCTTTACAGTGCATTTGGTAGTGGCTCTGAGGTTTGCTTTTCTTTTCTCTTCGGCTGAGCCTAACTCCATTCCCTGCTATGTTGGCTTTATACATGCTAAGCAAGTGTACCACCATAGAATCACATCCCAGTGCAAGACATTATTAATGAAATTGTTATCATGGTCATCATCATTATGATTTGGTTTATCAAGACAGGGTTTCTCTGTGTAGCCCTGGCTGTCCTGGAACTCACTCTATAGACCAGGCTGGCCTCAAACTCAGAGATCTGCCTGACTTTGCCTCCCAAGTGCTGGAATTAAAGGCATGTGCTACTACTACCCAGCATTGTTACTTGATTTTTTAAAAAGTATTTATTTATTTATTTTGAGATATAACCTCACTGTATAGTCCTGGTTGGCCTGAAACTCAGTATGTAGATCAGGCTGGCCCTAAACTTACAGAGATCAGCCTGCCTCAGCTTCTCAAATGCTGGTGTTAATAAGAAGTGTATTACCATGCTCAGCCTTTTTGGATTTTAATTGGGGGATAATTACATTATCTCAGATTTTACCCTTAAGTTTGGATTTTATTAACATAATTGTGTTTGACATTTTTAAAATTTCACATATTCTGGAAGTTTTATTTATGTATTTATTTTGGTTTTTCAAGAGAGTTTCTCTGTATGGCTTTGCGCCTGTCCTGGAACTCACTCTGTAGCCCAGGCTGGCCTCAAACTCACAGGGATCCGCCTGGCTCTGCCTCCCAAGTGCTGGGATTAAAGGCGTACCCCACCACCCAGCTATTCTGGAAGTTTTATATTTAATTTTATAAACTGCTTACTGTGTTTTCTTAGTTCTCAGGGTTGGAATATTGGAGAAGAGACTATTTTTCTGAGGGTCTTGGTCTTGGGGACTAGCTGAGTGCCACTGTGATCATTAATAAGTGCCCTGTGGATTTGGCAACCAACAAGGGGAAGCTGGGTTGTAGCTGATTTGATACTGTGCACAGAGTGGTTTTCTCTGCATCTCTCTTCTCTGTTGCTTACAGGCTCGTCTCTATAGTCTGCAGTCAGACCCGGCAACGTACTGCAACGAACCGGATGGTGAGGGGTAGTAGTGGGGGTGAGCCTGTGGGGCAGGTAGATGGAGAAGATATAGACTGTAGGGTCTCTATTCTAGCCCTGTGTACTGGGAACAGAGTAGGACCTGTATTACCTTATAATCTATGCAGTAGGTTATTGGTTCCTTTCTTCCCTGAATCTCAAGTATTGTAACCCGAACTCTGTCTCTTGAAGAGGCTTTGCTCTTAAGTCGCTTGTCCTCTGTCCCTGTCTGCCATCCCTACTGGGTTCCTGTCCATTACGCCCATGCTAGAAACTAGAGACTGGAAATGAGTTAGGCCTTCAAGCTGCCCACTCCTTCAGAACCAGGCTGCAAAGAGAGCGAATGGAGACCAGGGGTTAAGCAGAGGTGGTGAGGGGGTGGGCTCCTTCTGCAGCATGGTGGGTACCCAGCTAACCTAGCCATTGAGCCTAGAAGCAATGTTTAGGAGTGGAAGATTATTCAGGCAAGGGCAGCAGTGTGTTTAAAAACCCAGAGAGAGCGGGGCGGTCGTGGTGCACATCTTTAATCCCAGCACTCAGGAGGCAGAGCCAGGAGAATCTCTGTAAGTTCGAGGCTAGCCTGGTCTACAGATTCAGGACAGGCACCAAAACTACAGAGAAACCCTGTCTGGAAAAACCACAAAACAAAACAAACAACCAAACAATCCAGAGAGAATGGGGAGCTCTTTGGTGACACTAAGTCCATGAGGGTGGGAAGGTGGCGGTGGGGGGTGGGGTGGGAAGGTGGCGGTCGGGGGGTGGGGTGGGGGGTGGAGGGGTGGGGGTGGAAAGGTGGCGGTCGGGGAGCCGGGAGGGTGGGGAGGGCGGGGGGGGGGGGGGGGTGGGAAGGGGGGGTCGGGGAGCCGGGGGGTGGGGGTGGGTGGGGGTGGGAAGGTGGCAGTCGGGGAGTGGGGGGGTGGTTGGGGGTGGAGGGGTGGGAAGGTGGCGGTTGGGGGGGGGGGGTTGTGTGTCAGAAGCAGCAGCTAGTGTTTGGTCAGGAAGGACTTTTCTTTAGTCACAGAGGTCTTTAAAAGTCTGTTGACAGGCAGGTACAGTAGCATACTCCTAAAATACCAGCTACCTGGAGGCCGAAACAGGAGAATTGAAAGATTGGGACTAGGCTGAGCTATATAATGAGTTCAGAGCCAACTTGGGCAATTTAGCGAAACCTTGTACCAAAGTAAAAACAAAAAGACTTAGGATATGTTTGCCTAGCATACACAAGGTGCTAGGTTCAATCTCCAATACCAGAAAAGTTAAAAAGAAAAAAATAATTGAAATGATGAGCCCTTTCTCTATAAAATATTATATTCAAAGCCAGGCATAGTGGTGCGTGCCTTTATTAATCTTATGACTTGGGTGGCAGAGGCAGGCAGATCCCTAGGAGTTTAAGGCCAGCATGGTCTATATAGCAAGTTCCAGGCCAGCCAGGACTGTGTAGTGAGACACGCCCAAAAAACAAAGCCAAAAACATAATACACACACACACACACACACACACACACACACACACACACACACACGTGTATATGTGTATGTGTACAAGTGTGGGGATTCTTTGATCTTTGAAGATTTTCTGTGGACCCTAGCTTTAAAAGCTCACATTGTAGAGGACTATTGAAGAATTTGGAGGCCCAAAGTGATCACATTTTGTATTTTGTAAAGTAGTCTGTGAGGCTGTGTTGTAAAGGATGAGACAAAGATGAGAAAGTGATGTTGGGGTCCCCAGGGGTCCCCATGTCAGAGGTGAGAATGGAGAGGAAAGTATGGGACAAGAGAGCCTGAAGAAGGAGAATCAGGACAGGGAGGTCAGGAAAGAGCTGGATGTCTTCTGGCTTCCCGCAGTAGCCGAGTGGGGGCAGACATGAGCTGGTGTCATGAGGGCAGTTGGATCTGGGGCCCAGGGTGGGTTCTGGGTTACAAAGAAAGAGTTGTCAGAAGGGGCCACAGTGATTTAGGGGAGACTCCCGAGAAAAAACAAAGAGAAGAAAAGGAGGAGCCCTGGCAGACCTGGACTAAAATAAAGCAGGAGAGGAGGGAAGGGACCAAAGGGGAGGAGGAGAGGCTCCTGTCACATGGCATAGGCAGGACAGAGACACAGCCCTTGGCTCTGGGGGAAAGCATGTCAGTGGCCAGTGCACAGGGCTGACGTGGCAACAGAGCTAGATCTTGGAGACTGGTCCTTTCTAGAGATCCTGGTTTTGGAAGAACCCACCCAACCCTTCCTTCACCTTGCCTGACTCTTTCCCCTTGGATAAAATGGCTTTGGAAACAACCCTCAAGCTCTCTTTACTGTTCAAGTCTAGGCTTAAGTGTTTTCTCTAGTCTTAGTGTTCTTTCCTAGACACAGGGAACTGACCGTCAGCGTCTGTCCCTCTGCAGGGCCCCCGGAATTGTTTGACGCCTGGCATTCCCAGTTCTGCTTGGAGGAGAAGAAGGGGGAGATCTCAGAGCTCCTTGTAGGCAGCCCCTCCATCCGGGCCCTCTACACCAAGATGGTGAGGGCCCAGCCAGCAGGACTCAGCTGGCTCCAAGCCTGAGGTGTTGGAAGTGGGGAGGGGGTATGTGTAGTGGGAATCCCTGTAGAGCCAGATGGGCCATTTACTGAGCCAAGAAGCTGCCAGGAAGAGGCTGATCTGCCAGGCTTCTGGCAGTCAGAATGGTGAGAAATGGAAAGACCAGCAAAGTCTTATGGCAGTTCTGTTCTCCTTCCTTGGTCAAGCTGGGTGCAGAAGGTGGGTCTGGGTGAGTTAAAGGGGGTGGAAGGGCTTTGACGGTTACTGCAAAGCCACTCACTTCCCGTGTCTGTGCTCTAGAGTGGCTGGGAACAGACTGATTAGGACTCCACACGTCATGTCATTCCCAGGTTTTCACCTCCATTTCCTCCTCCAGGTTCCAGCGGCTGTTTCCCATTCGGAATTCTGGCACCGGTACTTCTATAAAGTCCACCAACTTGAACAGGTATACTGGGCCACCTGGGAAGACCCCTGACCCATCCCTGGGGGAAGCAGGCTGGAAAGAAGGAGCTAAAGACTGTAGTCCTTTCTGGGGGTGCCAAGGGTTCTAGGGTCAGGACCAGGGCCTGAGAGCAGGGTGCCCTAACCTCCTGGTCATTACTCTCCCACACTCAGGAGCGGGCCCGGAGGGACGCCCTGAAGCAGCGGGCTGACCAAAGTATTTCTGAGGAGCCTGGCTGGGAAGAGGAAGAAGGTAAGAGGCCTTGAAGTAAAATGGCAGGTGACAAGCTTGTCTGTGCTACTCTAGAAGGCCTGAAAACATCCCATACAGGGCTTGTGGGACCCAGAGTTTGGATACAGAAATGACATGTGCCAGTTGGGACAGACTGTCACACATGTACCTGCTGTTACATAGTTATTGAGGAGCACACTGAAAATCTAGATTCTCTCCCCTCACCCCCTTCTACATAAGACTGTAGGATTGTGGCTCCAGTATCTGGTACTTAAAGAGGCAGAGGAAGACAGATGTCTATGAGTTCAAGGCCAGACTGGTCTACATAGTGAGTTCTAGGTCAGCCAGGGCTACATAGCAAGACTATCTCAAGATAAAATAAAAAAGACAAGAATGTAGATCAGGATGTGTTAAATACTTATACTGTATGTCCAACCTCCACTAAGAGCTTAATGTGTGGGTAGCCCTTAGCAGAAGCCAGCGTCCCTTCTCAACAATTAGGGAACAAGTTGAAAGTAATAAGTACTGGCTTTCATAGGATGGAACAGAGTCTGGGCTGAACCCAGAGCAGATCCACTTCCAGGCCTTGTCTTTCATTGTCTCGGGCTGTGTTGCTAGCTGCCCAGTTTGGCCTCGGTATAGGTGAGTCTGACTAGCAGGCAATGTCTGCAAATGAACCTGTGCTGGGTAGCACTGAGGGGCATAGGCTAGTCTTCACTGTAGTAGAAAGGTCAGGGTGTGCACATTCCAAGGTTGTCTTGGGGCTAACTGGGTTACACTCCTCCTTTTCCCTACCTTTCTCTCTGTAGAGGAGCTTGAAGGCATTGCACCGTCTCCAAAAGAGGCAAAGATTCCAAAAGAGACCAAAACCTCCACATCCCCTGAAGATGGGCCTGGCCCCCAGAGTTCTCATGACGAAACTCCAGTGGAGCCCCCTGCAGAGGTGACCCCATCAGAGAGCAGTGAGAGCGTCTCCCTTGTGACACAGATCGCCAATCCTGCTGCTGTACCTGAGGCACCAGTGCTGCCCAAAGATCTGTCCCAAAAGCTGCTTGAGGCGTCTTTGGAAGAAGGAAGTCTGGCTGAGGATGAGGGTGAAACAGGACCCCCAGTTCCCTCCAAGCCTCCCACCCCTGCAGGCCGAGCCAGTGGCCCAGAGCCCAGGCCGCCAGCCAGAGTAGAGACCCTGAGAGAGGAGGTGCCCACAGACTTACGAGTATTCGAGCTGAACTCAGATAGTGGGAAGTCTACACCCTCCAACAATGGCAAGAAAGGTAGGTCTGGAGGCCTAGGTATAGTGGGCTGTATGGGCAGGGCAAGCAAGAGCCGCCACCATGTCTGTCGATGTCCTTTGTCATGTGTCCTTTGTCATGATCCTAGGAGCAGACAGACTTCATTTGTGATAACCGGGGAAAGCTGTGTATCTATTAACTTACTTTATTAGCTGACATTTACATGGTCTTTGAAGGATGCATTTGGAAATTGTTGGGGTCTTTTTGTTTGGCTTGGTTTTGACTTTTTGTTGTTGTATCTGTGTGCACCATCTACATGCAGTGTGTCTTTTTAAATTTACTTTTATTTTATATAGATTGTGTTTTTCCTGCATGTATGTCTGGGTGGGAGTGTTGGGTCCTCTGGAACTGCAGTTACAGACAACTATGACCCGTTACATGGTTGATGGGAATTGAACCTGGGTCCTTTGCTGGAGCAGTCAGTGCTCTGACAGAACCACCATGCAGTATGTCTTTGTTAGAGTTTCTATTGCTATGGAGACACCATGACCACGACAACTGTCATAAAGGAAACATTTAATAAGGGTGGCTCACTTACAGTTTCAGAATTCAGTCCATTATCATCATGGTGGGAAGCATGGTAGCATGCAGGCAGATGCAGTGCTAGCTACATCTTGATTAGCAGGCCACAGGAAGTCGACCGAGACACTGGGCAGTGTCCTGACCATAGGAAACCTCAAAGCCCGCCCCACAGTAACACACTTCCTGAACAAGACCACACCTACTGCAGCAAAACCACACCTCCTAATAGTGCCACTCCCTATGAGATTATGGGGGCCAGTTATATCCAGCCACCACACAGAGTCCAGGAGAAGGCATTGGATCTCCCCTGGGACTGGAGTTACAGGCAGTTGTGAGCTACTATGTAGGTGCTGAGAATCAAACCCAGGTCCTCTAAGTAGCCAGTGCTCTTAACCTCTGAGCCATGTCTCAAGCTCCTGGCTTTGACTTTCTGTGACAGGACCTCACTATATAGCTCAGGCTGGCCTTTAACTCTTGGATCCTTAGCTTCCCAAGTGGTGGAATTATAGGAATGAATCATCACCATGCCCAACATGGTAGGGTTCTTAAAATCAACAAAACTAAGTTAATGGGAGGCCTATGCTAAATGTCACATGATTTTGATCCCTTTTCTCAGGTCCATATTATTATTATTATTGTTGTTTGTTTTGTTTTGTTTTTTGAGACAGGATTTCTTTGTAGTTTTGGTGGCTGTCCTGGATCTCGCTCTGTAGATCAGACTGGCCTCGAGCTCAGAGATCCGCCTGACTCTGCCTCCCAAGTGCTTGGATTAAAGGCGTGCACCACCACCACCCAGCATCAGGTCCATATTATTATCTTCATTTTATAGATGAGAAAAATGATGTCTAGAAATGTTAATTAACTTTTTCAAATTAAGATGACTGAGAAGTGCAAAGCCTAGCTTCAGACCCGGCTCTGTGTCTGCCTTGAGTCCATGATCATGCCCTTACCATACACTTGGCCCATTTCTAGTCTTAAGCAATTCAGCTTTGCCCCCATTGGGGATCCCTGTGTGTTGTTTGAAGTCTTCTTCCTCATGGAGCCTGGGAAAGTCAGCTTCTCCAAGCTTCGTTATGAACCATGGAGTCAAACCGTGAGCCACCTTCGATAGAGGGCCCGAGCTGTATCTGTGTAATGGAGTCTTAGACTGGAGACTTTTCGACTCCAGGAATTCAAGGAAGGTACAACTGTCAGCTTTCTGTGTCTCCCAAGATCCCGCTGCAGATTGTCACCCTTTGACAGACATGCTGCCATAAAGCTTGCCCCTCAGGTGAGGTCTGGCCTGCAGCGTGATGACAGTTAGCTGCAGAAGCTGGTAAATGGCTCACCACAGCCCCACCCTGCTCCCTGACAGAAACTTCCAGGTTTCCAGTCTCTAACACAGTGCTTCTGTGAGGCTTTGTTCAGTGAGGTCATCCATTGAGCTCCTGCCTGCTCTTTATGAGACATTGGGGGGTGGGGCCGCAGGGACAGTCTTTGTGATGAAACCTGAGAAGTATGGGACAGATTTGATACTGGAGGCATTCAGAGAAAGGAGGACTCTCTGAGCGTCAGCAGGGATTCAGCAAGGAGACAGGTGGAGAGTTGGGGCAGGTGCTTGAGGGGACGAGTTGAAGGGGATGTGACTAAAGCCCCTTCCCATACTTCTCCTGGGTAAGGGAGACAGAATAGTGGGAAAGCTGGTTCTCTTTTGTTTGTTTGGGGTTTTTTTTATTTATTTATTTATTTATTTATTTGAGGCTCAGTCTCATTGTGTACTCCTTACTGGCCTGGAGCTTGCTATATAGACCAGGCTGTCCTGAAATTTACAGAAATCCATCTGCCTCTTCCTCCCAAGTGCTAGGATTAAAAGTGTGCGCCACCACGCCCAGTCTGAGCAGGTTCTTAAATAGCAATTGAAAACTTAATATCTTAAGCTGGCCTCAGCTGCAGAAAAGAGGCTGGGATCTGGGGACAAACTCCAGCTGCGCTCATAAGCCATGGAACTTTAGAAAAGTTAACTACTCTTCTCTAAGCATTGGCTTTCTCTTCCATAAATGGAAATGGTTTAGATAGACCTCAACCAGGGGAGCTACTTTGGTAGAGCCCTGCTTTGGGGAAACGGTGGTGGCTATCACAGAATGCTTCGAATGCTGTGGGAAATACCATGACCAAAAGCAACTTGGTGGGGGAGGTTTTATGTCATTTTATATGTCCAGGTCACAGTCCATCACTGACTCCAGGGCAGGAGCTCAAGGCAGGAACCTGGAGGCAGGAGCTGATGCAGAGGCCATGGAGTGAGTGGTGCTGCTTATTGGCTTGCTCAGCCTGCTTTCTTATTTACCCAAGGACCACCTTCCTAGGGTATCCCCATCCATAGTGGGCTAAGCCCTCCCACATCAATCATCAGCCAAGAAAATGCCCGCAGTGTGAATGAGGCTGTTACTCCATTGAGGTTCCCTCTTCTTAGATTATTACCCTGACCTTAGATGTATCAAGTTGATGAACCCACAAACAAACAAACCTAACCAACATAGTGATAATGAAAAGTAAGCTTCTCTGAGTATTTTCTGCCTCTACACCTCTAGGTGCTAAGCTCTAGATATGCCTTTCACTAGACTCTCACAGAGCCCTCTCAGATCAGTGCAGGTCCCTATTTTTCTACTGGTAAAATCTACAAGGATGGAAAAGTGGCTCAGCAGTTAAGAACCCGTGCTGTGTACAGATATGTGTAGATAGACATAAAAATAATTTAAAATTAAGAAGCCGCTCAGCCCTGAACTCAGCAGGAAGATCCCTTTGAACACTGAAATTGTCTATAGGAAGAGTATCCAGCAAGAGGCTGGATGGGAGTGGAATGGCCACCCTTTGAGGTTGTGGTCATGGAGGGGTGGTTTTTTTCTCTTTCCCTTTTTCTTTTGTTTTTCAAGACAGGGTTTCTCTGTAGTTTTGGTGCCTGTCCTGGATCTTGCTCTGTAGCCCAGGCTGGCCTCGAACTCACAGAGATCTGTCTGGCTCTGCCTCCCGAGCGCTGGGATTAAAGGCGTGCGCCACCACTGCTCAGCTTCCCCCTCCTTTTTTTAAGATTTATTTTAGTCTTGTTATGCTTGTGTGTATTCAGGTGCTGTGGCACACATACACACATACAGGCAAAACACTCATATACATAAAGTATGTGAGTAAATGAATAGGTATGAATAAATCTTGAAAAATAACTAAGGTTTGTGGGGATGGAGAGTTGTCTCAGCAGTTAAGAGTACATACCACTCTTGGGTTGGGGATTTAGCTCAGTGGTAGAGCACTTGCCTAGCAAGCACAAGGCCCTGGGTTCGATCCTCAGCTAAAAAAAACAAAAACAAAAAAAAAACAAAAAAAAAAAAAACAAGTACATACCACTCTTGCAGAGGATCTGGGTTCAGTTCTTAGCACTCACATCTAGGAGGATCTGGTGTCCTCCTCTGGTCTTTGTGAGTAACTGCAACCACACGCATAAACCCACACACTGACACACAAATACATGATTAAAAATATATCTGGCAGGGTGGTGGTGGCCCATACACCTTTAATCCCAGCTCTCGGGAGGCAGAGGCAGGTGGATCTCTGTGAGTTGGAGGCCAGCCTGGTCTACAGAGCAAGACCCAGGACAGGCACCAAAACTACACAGAGAAGCCCTGTCTCAAAAAACAAACAAACAAATACATAAATAAATCTATCTGTAGAGCAGGCGTAGTAGCACACACCTTTAATCCCAGCACTCAAGAGCAAAGGCAGGTGGATCTCTGTGAACTAGTTCGAGGCCAGCCTGGTCTACAGACCAAGCTCTAGGACAGCCAAAGCTACACAGAGATGCCCTGTCTTGAAGAAAAAAAGTAACAAAATAATAACTCTTTGAAAAATTAAAATTATGATCCCTGATACTCAAAAGTTATCCTCTGGCCTACATACATATACATACACATACTCACAAAGAATTACAGTTCCATTTGGGAATGGACTGCAAAGCAGACGATAAGAAAAGTAATAATTGGAGGCTGTACAGAGTTGACATATAGGAAATAATACTAATGGTCTCAACCATTCTTCTGTGCACACTTCCACACACTTAGCCTGGAGATATGATACCCCCTAAGATGTGTGGGAGGGGAGCCAGGGTCTGGTACTAGGCTAGAACAATGGACATAGTGTAGAGGGGGAAGGTTCTGTGTGGGGTGGTACTAGACTAGAACAGTGGACATGTGTAGAGGTGGGGGGGAAATTGAACCCAGGACTTTACAAATGCTAGATACTATTTTTTAAGATTTATATATATATATATATATATATATATATATATATATATATATGCATGTACAAATTTATGCCAGAAGAGGACATCAGATCTCTTTACAGATGGCTGTGAGCCACCATGTGGGTGCTGGGAATTGAACTCAGGACCTCTGGAAGAGCAGCCAGTGCTCTTAACCTCTGAGTCATCTCTCCAGACCTCTAGATATACTATTTTTGAGACATTATCTCATTCAGGTTAGCCTCAAACTTGCCAAATAGCTGAGGACAACCTTGAACGTCTGATCCTTCTGCTTCTACCTGTTTCCCAAATGCTAGGGTTACAGGTGTGTGACACCATGAGCAGTTTGCACAGTGCTGGAGGCCAACCGTGCACACTAGGCAAGCATTGAACTGACTGAGCTATATCCACTCCTCTCGTTTTGTTTTAAGAAAAGGTCTCAAGTCAGGTGGTGGTGATGCACCCCCTTAATCCCAGCAGAATGAGTTGGGATTTTTTTTTTTAATTATTATTTTTAGATTTATTTTATATGTGTGTTTGCTTGCATGTATGTCTGTGTACCACATCTATGCCTAGTGCCTGCAGAGGCCAGAATAATGGCTTAGATTCCCTGAAACTGAATTTATAGATAGATATGAGCTGCTATGTGGGTGCTGGGATCCGAACCCAGATCCTCTGCAAGAGCAGCAAGTACTCTTAACTGCTGAGCCCTTAGTTTTTTTAATTATTACTTTTGATTTTTTTTGGGGTGTGTGTGTGTGTGTGTGTGTGTGTGTGTGTGTGTGTGTCCATGAATGCATGTAGCTGCAGAGGCCACAAGAGGGTGTCAGATCCCCTAGAGCCCCATGACATGAGTACTAAGGAAATTAACTGAGGTCCTCAGCAAAAGCAGTGTGCATTCTTAATTGCTCAGCCATCTCTACAGCCTGAGCCTTGCTTGAATTCTTTCTTGGTTCTTGTGCCTCTGCCTTTCAAGTGCTAGAATTGCAAGTTTGTGTCAGCACACTTACATGAATGTATCTTGTTCTTATTCATCCCTCTCCTCTGCCAGAAGAAAATCTTAAAAGGTGACGTCATATGGCAGCTGTGCTGCATAGTGGGCCTGTCTCCAAAACCCAAGGTCTGGGCACGGGGATTGTATTTGATCCCCAGTACCACCAAAATGAAGGGGGAAACAAAGAGTGGACACTTGGGTACTGATTCCTTTTCTCTCTTCCCCTGTACCAGATCCTAGGGTGACTGGAGGCTGGATCTGTGTGCAGCAGAGCTGCTCCAAATGGCATTGATCTCGAGCTCCTCTGCAGAGCAGGGAAAGGGAAGTTGGGATGAGTGTATGGCCTATAGCACTGGGTTAAAGGCCTGCTTCACCATTACCTGTGAGACCTGTTTTTAATCTCCATTTATCTGAGGAAGTAGAAAAGCTACTACACAACAAATTACACTGTGGGTGATAGTGCCTTCGGGTTGGTAGTTACCTGAAAACACAGAGCAGACTCCATCATGAAGCCTCAGTGTTCTTAAACAGATCTGTCACATGCCCCTTGTGTGACAGGACAGGAAAGCAGTTCCCATCTGTGCTGGGAGAGTCCTCCTTCTGTCGTGTGTAAATCGGGAAGATGTGAAATGCCCCAAGTCTCAGCTGGTGCCTTTTCATCCTGGAAGGCTCTGCCCTAACATTTACAAGCCTGAAGAGAATTTCAAGTTTGAGAGATCAAGGGAAGCCATCATGGCCAAAGCCACACGAGGACTTGGCCAGGAATCTGTCTTTTGACCCACAGGAAGCCACACTGACAGATAGCAGTTGCATGTCCTGAAGGCACAGCACAAGGAGACTTTCGATACAGGATCAGAACTTGAGTCTTGGCTGTAGGTCTGCTCTCACTTGTAGTGGGACTGCATGGAAAATTGCTTAACTCTGAGATAAGACCTTTGAAGGAAATATGCCCCTACTTCTCCATTTGTTAAATATCTGCTACATTCAACATGTAATTGCACTTGACACTCAAACCTCTAATTCAAATGCCCTATTTCTCAAACAGCAAGCTCATTTCTTTGTAGAATTAGCCAGGATATCTAACCCAGAACCTTGGACTACACCTGGTCTGCTGAGTCAAAATGCAGGGCAGGGAGGAAGGTATACTCTAGTGAGCTCCTCCAGTGGTCCTTGCAGAGAGTGGTTTGCTCTTGTTACATTTAAGACTGGATGTCATGTATCCTCGGCTAGCTTTGAACTCCCTAAGTAGTAGATGAAGAGCCTCCAAGTGCTGAGATAACGGGGTATGCCACCACACCTGGTTTTTGTTTGTTTTCAGTGCTGAGGATTGAACGTAGGGCGTTGTATGTGCTAAGGGCTTTACCAACTGAGCTACTTCCCAGACCTTTTCCTAGCAGAATTTGAATAATTTGCAGCTCAGAATAATTTTCCTAATACTACACATTAGGTATAATGATCGCCCGGTCCACCGAGCTCCGGAGACCTTATAATCCCACTGCTGTGATGGGGAAGAGCAGAGCAGGAAAGGCCTTTGTGCAGAGTGCACAGCAGGACAGCTGTCTTTGAAGTGCATGTCTTACTGATGATTTTGACATACATGGCTTCAGTATTGCCCAGAAGAAGTACTGCCCGAGTATGTTTAAAGCAGTCGCTGTACTGTATCAGAATCATACGAAGCAGCAAGTCAACTTTGTCTGAGCAGGGCCAGGTCAGGAATGCTGCATGCCCTTTGCTGAAACAGTTGATCTCTGCAGACACAGACAGCATGTAAACAAGGGGCGAGGATGTGTCCCGGTTTTTTGTTTTGTTTTGTCAAGAGTTTCTCTGTGTAGCCCTGGCTGTCCTGGAACTCTCTTTGTAGACCAGATTGGCCTTGAACTCAGAGATCCACCTGCCTCTGCTTCCTGAATGTTGGGATTAAAGGCACGAGCCACTACTCCCACTCCCCACCCTGCCCCAAAAAATTTTTTTGAAGACTTTTACATTTTTTTTTTTATTTAGATACAGAGGGGAGTTGGGGATTTAGCTCTGGTAGAGCACTTGCCTAGCAAGCGCAAGGCCCTGGGTTCGGTCCTCAGCTCCCACAAAAAAAAAAAAAAAAAAAAAAAAAGATAGAGTCTCTGTCTCAAAGCACCAGAAAAAAGGAATGTGCCACTTAAAAGATTTTATATGTATAAGTGTTTGCCTGCGTGTGTGCCAGTGTTCGACATGTATGTCTGGTCAGGAGAGGGTGCTGAATCCCCTGGAACTGGAGTTATGGAAGGTTGTGAACTGCCATGTGTGTGCTGGGAATAGAATCAGGTCTTCTACAAGAATAACAAGTGCTTTTTTTTATTTTGGTTTGGTTTGGTTTTCCGAGACGGGGTTTCTCTGTGTAGTTTTGGTGTCTGTCCTGGATCTTGCTCTGTAGACCAGGCTGGCCTCCAACTCACAGATCTGCCTGGCTCTGCCTCCCGAGTGCTGGGATTAAAGGTGTGCGCCACCGCTGCCTAGCTATAACAAGTGCTTTTAACCACCGAGTTATCTCTAGCCGTGTGTGTATGTGTGTGTGTGAACAATTTGTGAGTTGGTTCTCTCCTTCCCATCATGTGGGTTTTGGGGATTGAACTCAGGTTGTTAGACTTGACAGTAAGCACCCACTGAGCCCCTGTGTTCCATAGAAACAGTGGATTGAATTTGATCCATGGGCAATACTTGTCCAACTGCTGACTTAGATAAAAGGCCTATGGATATTAGGTATCAACTTGATGTTCTAGGCAACAGGGAGTGTAGAAAGAAAAAAAATAATACAAATATTCCTGTCCTCTTGGAGCTTGTGTTTATATCCATTACTATTGGATAATAAACATAGTTAGCCTGAGTATATGTTAGAAAATAAATGCAGGGGAAGAGAGCAGAGTGAAGGGAGAGGTCGGACTAAGGTGGTAGACTTTGCCTAGCTTGCGGGAAGCCTTGGGTGTGATCCTCAGCACTGCATAAACCAAGCACATTGGCTCACACTGTAATCCCATCACTTAGAAAGTAGAGGAATGAGGGTCTTCAACTACATAGTGAGCCTTGAGACCCTGTCTCAAAAAATTAGAAATAGGGCTGGGGGGAGGAGGCTGCTGGTGGTGGTGGCAGTGCACACCTTTAATCCCAGCCCTCAGGAGACAGGGGCAGGCAGATCTCTGAGTTTGAGGACAGCCGGGGCTACACAGAGAAACCCTGTCTCGGAAACAAAAAATAAAAAACTATGAATAGAATAAAATAGGCTTGTCAGCTAGATGGTGGTTTGAGGCTTATAATCTCAGCATTTGAGAGGCTGAGGCAAAAGGATTATGAGTTTGCGGCCAGCCTGGTTACATAGTAAGACCTGTTCCAAAAAAATAAGCCAGGCATGATGACTCATGCTTCTGGTCCCAGCACTGTGAAGAGGTAGGAGACTCTGCTGCTATTGTGGCATTTTTTATGCACATGTACAATGTATTTGATTCATATTCACCGCCCATTACCTTCTTTGTTTTTTTCATGTGAATCTATGAGTTAAATTAGGATTACTTACCAGAGCCTAGATAAGGAGCTATTTACAGGACCATGGGCAGTTTACCAGTACTACACCACTAGAGAAATTGTCTCTCTCCTCAGCACCTGCTCACTGTTGTAGACCCCAGGAAGGGGGGTTCATGAACCCTTTCCTCCTAGCTCACTGTTGTAGACCCCAGGGAGGGGGGTTCATGAACCCTTTCCTCCTAGCTCACTGTTGTAGACCCCAGGGAGGGGGGTTCATGAACCCTTTCCTCCTAGCTCACTGTTGTAGACCCCAGGGAGGGGGGGTTCATGAACCCTTTCCTCCTAGCTCACTGTTGTAGACCCCAGGGAGGGGGGTTCATGAACCCTTTCCTCCTAGCTCACTGTTGTAGACCCCAGGGAGGGGGGTTCATGAACCCTTTCCTCCTAGCTCACTGTTGTAGACCCCAGGGAGGGGGGGTTCATGAACCCTTTCCTCCTAGCTCACTGTTGTAGACCCCAGGGAGGGGGGGTTCATGAACCCTTTCCTCCTAGCTCACTGTTGTAGACCCCAGGGAGGGGGGTTCATGAACCCTTTCCTCCTAGCTCACTGTTGAATTCCTATAAATCCAGGGAGGGGTTGAACTTGTTGACCTGTGCTTTTAATCTCAGCACTCAAGGGTCAGAGGCAAATAGCTCTCTGTGAGTTTGAGGCCAGACTGGTCTATATAGCAAATTCCAAGACAACCAGGGCTATATAGTTGACCCTGTCTCAAAAAAAAAAAGCTCTCATGTACCCCAGGTTGGCCTGGGGAAAAAAAAAATCTATGTAGATAAGGCTAATCTTGACTCCTGATCCTCCTGCCTCTGCCTCCCAAGTGCTAGAGAACACAGCATATGCCACCACACCTGGTTTTATGCAGTCCTAGGGACAGAACCCATGGCTCTCTGCATATAGGCAAACACTGAGCTATATCCCCATCCCTATGTGTGTGTGTGTGTGTGTGTGTGTGTGTGTGTTACTAGGGATCTAACTAGACCTTGGTTGTGTTGTGTAAGATGTTACTACTGGGTTATATCCCTTACAAATCTAAATTTTTTGTTGCTTCCAGGATTTTTCCTTAGATTTCTATAAGATTATTGAGCCCAGTTAAAAGTGATTATAAAGATGTATCAGCCAGGTGTAGTGGTGCCTGCCTTAAATCTCAGCACTTGGGAGGCAGAGGCAGGCGGATCTCTTGAGTTTGAGGCCAGCCTGGTCTACAGAGTGAGATCCAGGACAGGCAGGGCTACACAGAGAAACCCTGTCTAGTGGGGGAAAAAGAGAGACAGAGAGAGAGATGTATACAGTGTTCTGTCTGCATGTGTCCCTGCAGGCCAGAAGAGGGCACCAGATCTCATTACAGATGGTTGTGAGCCACCATGTGGGTGCTGGGAATTGAACTCAGGACCTCTGGAAGAGCAGCCAGTGCTCTTAACCTCTGAGCCATCTCTCCAGCCCTCATGTCATCTCCTTTAAAGATTGCACATGCCTATAATACCAGCAATTGGGAGGCAGAGGCAGGCGGGTCCAGAGCTGTTACATAGAGAAACCCTGTCTTGAGAGGGGAAAAAAAAAATTGCCAACGCACCTGCACACACACACACACACACACACATACACGAGCAAGCGTGCCTAGTAACCATCTTTAGACACTCCTTCGCCATGCGCTGCTTACAACACGTGGCTTGTGATTCCAGGCTCAAGCACGGATGTAAGTGAGGACTGGGAGAAGGACTTTGACTTGGACATGACTGAAGAGGAAGTGCAGACAGCACTCTCCACAATGGACGCCTCTGGTGAGGTAAGCAGGTCTGCTCAGCCAGAGCAGAAGTCCCTTCCCAATAAACCTTGCTGCCCTGGTGTGACTCCTACATCCCGCTGAGCTGATACCTGCAGGAAGGGTGCTGCTGCTCAGTCCTGGGCTGCATGCATGAGTGAGTGAGTTCTTTGTTTGTTTGTTTTTGGGGTTTTTTTGGTTTTTCGAGACAAGGTTTCTCTGTGTAGCTTTGGAGCCTGTCCTGGAACTCCCTTTGTAGACCAGGCTGGCCTTGAACTCACAGAGATCCTCCTGCCTCTGCCTCCCGAGTGCTGGGATTAAAAGCGTGTGCCACCACTGCCTGGCATGAGTGAGTTCTTAACCTTAGGTCTGCATCACAGTAACCTAAGGGACAAAAAAGAAACAGATGCTGAGCAGGGAATAGTGACACTCTCCCAGTATAAACCCAGTGCCCAGGAAGACGTGGAGATTACTGCTTCAAGTGCATAGCAAATTCAGGCTGACCTGGGCCTGGATTAGAGAGAGAAAGAGATGCTGAAGCCTGCCCCTGGCCTTGTGACTTGTGGGACCTTAGCAGGTTCCTAGCTTGGAGACATAAGCCTTTGATAGAGACCGAGTCATTTACCCTCTGTCCTCCTCTAAAATATGAGACTAACAGTAGGTAGCTTAGAGCTTTAGTGAGGTAACTCGTGTAAACGCTGTTAAGTGTGGTGCCTGTCATATGATGGCATCCAGTGGACATTAATGACAAACACCACAAACCCCATTCCTGCTAGTAAGTTTCAATGGGCCTTTTATAGTTTATAGTTTTCATTCTTTTTTTTTTTAATTTAATTTATTTATATGTATACAGTATTCTGTCTGCATGTGTCCCTGCAGGCCAGAAGAGGCACCAGATCTCATTACAGATGGTTGTGAGCCACCATGTGGGTGCTGGGAATTGAACTCAGGACCTCTGGAAGAACAGCCAGTGCTCTTAACCTCTGAGCCATCTCTCCAGCACTATAGTTTTCATTCTTTGCCACCTCCCCAAATCAAGAGTTGGTCCAATTTTGGCCGGAAATGATGGCGCACATCAGCTTTAATCCCAGCACTCAGGAGACAGGCAGACAGATCTCTCTGAGTTTGAAGTCAAGGACAGCCTGGTCTACATACCGAATTCTAGAACAACTAGGGCTACACAAGAGATTCTGTCTCAAAACAAAAGAAAAAGCCGAGCGGTGGTGGTGCACGCCTTTAATCCCAGCACTCAGGAGGCAGAAACAGGCGGATCTCTGTGAGTTCGAGGCCAGTCTGTTCTACAGAGCGAGATCTAGGACAGGCTCCAAAGCTACACAGAGAAAGCCTATCTTGAAAAAACAAAACAAAAACAGAAGTGTAGAGAATTAGAGACACACAGAGTCTGAGTCCCAGTCTGTGTGTTTCCTTCTCTCCTCTTTCTCTCTCCCCCCTCTTCCTTTCTTCCCTTTCCCCCCTATGGTGGGGGTGGGGCTATCACTGACTCACTATATCCCAGGTTGGCCATGAATTTGCATCAATCCTCTTGCTTTAGTCTTCTGAGTTCTGGGATTATGGACATGAACCACCAGGCTTATTTTGACAAGGACCTGGTTCTTCATATTGAAAAGCTAGGGAATTCATGACCTATTCAAAGGTGTTTTGTACCTGTGACCTCGCTATTATAATGTCCCGTTATCCCTTAAGGATTTGCTAGCTTATGTCTTTTAGCTGTCTTTAAAACCTGATGTGTGGGAGCGGGACAGATGGCTCAGTGGGTAAGAGCACTGGCTGCTCTTCCAGAGGTCCTGAGTTCAATTCCCGGCAACCACATGGTGGCTCACAGCCATCTGTAATGAGATCTGGTGCCCCCTTCTCTCTGATACCCTCTTTTGTCATAAGGGCAGATATGCAGATAGTGCACTCATATACATAAAATACATGAATAAATAAAAAATTATAAATAATATATAAAACCTGATATGCTAGGTTGGGAATGGGGCTCTGTGCTGTGTTGAGCACTCACCAAAGCATTCGGGAGGTCCTGAGTCTGATCTCCAGCTTTGAAAGAGCTTAAGCAAACATACAACAAAACCTAGTAGGCAGAATACCTGAGCAGGCCGCCGCCTCAGTCCCACCGCGACAGGGGTCAGCTGAGGGCAGGCCAAGAGTGACAAGGCAAGAGGAAAACTTGATCTGGAGGTTAGGGTGCAGAGCCCCTGGAGAAGACCTTGTGCAAAGAGAACATACGTCCAACAGGAGGGGAAGAAAGAGTCCATTTGACCGTGACAGGCGGATCCAAGTGGAGACTCCCTAAAGCTTGCCTGACTCCTTTACAGTTGACAGAGAGAAGTTTTCACTATATTAACACTTGCAGCTCTGCTACCCTGTTGTAGTCACAGCCACACTCTCCGTGCTTGGCTTTTAAGACCATGGCCTTTGTCTGCTCAGCAGCAGCAGGTGCTCCTCGGGCAGGCCAGTGTGGAGCTGGGTTAGCTGGTGGGTCTGAAGCAGCGAGAGCAGCAAGGCCCTCCTCCAGGCATCCGTGGGGTCCTAGAGTAGAGGTTCCGCATGGGGTGGGCCCTTGCCCAGCACAGGGGTAGGCTCTGGGCTTGACTCAGGAGTGAGTGCATCTGTGCTCTGACTATCTCCTCATTTTTGCAGCTGGAAGATGCAGAGTGGGAGGACTGGGAATGAGGGGAGCCAGAGCAAGCAGCTCCCCCACCCACGGCACATCCCACCTCCCTCGCCCGCTAATCTCAGCCAGCCTTGGAAGACACTGAGAATGTCCCCCCCGAAAAGGGCCTCTGCCATCTAGAAGTTGGTACAGATTCTCTGGTGGCTCCCTGCTGGCCCTCTGCTCACACCTTGGAAGAGCCTTTCTAAATACAAATCCAGAAGTCTGACATGTGCCAGCCTTAGGAGGACCCGTATGTCATGTCACCTGCATTTCTCTGCTCTTCTAGGACTCCTGCTGGGAAACCTCCTGGGGTAGCTGTCTCCTGCACAGACAGGAGCTGAAGCCCAGGTCTCTGAGGAGGCCAAGATAATGCACTCTACCCTGTAAGCTAATAAGCTAACAAGGAAGGCTCTGCCACCTGCCCTTGGCTGCACAGGGACGGGGAACAGCATTTTGGTTCCTGCCCAGTAAGAGGCAATCATCTCTGGGAAATTTGCCTCTCTCGGGAATCTCCCTCCCCAGCGTTTTCCACTTCTGGAAAAGTCCTATGGCTTCTGAATCGAAGACCAAACCTTGACCCTCCTTTGGCACACACCAGGTTATCCCTGCATATTCCAGGGCGTCCTCATTCATGTCAGATGCACCCAAGTCCTTAGCCCAGCTGTACCACTGCAAGAGTCTGCTCTTGTGTTCCTTCCCTCCCCAAAAGCGGGGAGCCCTTTCAGCCCCTCTGTGTGTCGACTGGTTGGATACCTGCCCGGAGCAGCTGCCTGCCTTGACTCCCATAGCTTAGGACACACGCTAGCTGGGAGCTGTACAAAGTAGTGAGCAGAAGCAAGTACTCACAGTCCATCAGGCCAGCTTCTCCTCGGCCCTCGGCTGCTGAAGGGATGGGCTGGGATGAGCACCCTGAGACTCGGCTGTCTCCTGCAGGTCCTCCTTCCTGAAGTCAGTCACTGGGGCTCAGTGAGGGCTGCACAGAGACTCGGGGCTTCACAGATGTCACTCTGCTGATTCTAAGTGCTGGCGTATCCACCAGTTATTTAAAGGGATCTTGTCAAGGCGTTGTGAATGGTGTGGGCACTCTACTTCAAACCTTCAGTGAAGGGGCTGGATGGAGAGAATGCTAAATTCTTTTTTTTTTTTTTTTTTGATGGGATGGGGTTTTTCTCTTTGTAATTAGTTTAATTAACCTTTTGGTTGTTTGTGCAATATTATATATTTTAAATTATAATGCATCTCCCCAGAGTATTTTATAGCTGGGAAAAGAAAAAAAAAAAAAAAGAAAAATTCTAACAGCTGTTAGTTTTGTAATTAAAAAGGAACAAAAAAAAAGTTTGTCCTGAACCTTTTACAGATTTGCCGAAACAGCATTAAAATGATTGAACAGAAGCCAGAAGTGTCTGGGGATGGTTCTGTCCCCCGTGGCAGCCGTCCTGGAGCCTTGGAAAGGCTGCACGTGTGACTTCCTGCCTGGAGCATGGGCGGGGTATGTAGCTAGGGTCTTGAGGCCTCTGGTTTGAGAAAGGGATGAGCCCAGGCAGCCTCTCACCACGCCATGGAGGCAGGAGGCCATTTCTGCATCCCCAATGCTTTTGCTTTGTTTGGAAAGCAGGTTGTAGCACCTGAGTGGTTCTGTGGGCCTTGTTCCTCTCTTCTCCCTGCCCATGATGATTTGAGAACCATTAATAATAAAAGACAGACCTGCGGCCCTTAGTTCCAGGAAGGAAGGCAAAGCTACCCTAGTAGGGGCCTGTGGGGCCACCGTGGGGTGTAGAAGTAAGCTATGGATGAAGTGAGCCCAAAATGTAAAATATATATCACCACTTTAGAAGCGGGTTTTTGGGTTTGCTTTCTCCCCCTACTTTATTGGGGAGGACTTGCCATTGCTTTTATCAAGTGCTTGCTAGCCATGGGTGCCAACTAACTTCTTCGATTGAAGGCCGGAGTATCATATCTGGTTCCAGGAGCCGCTTCAGCAGGTCCTGGCATTCAGTTGAGATGCCCAGATGAGTGGGGAAGGATACCCCCTTCTGTTGCTGCCACAGCATCTTGGGGATATCTGTGTCATCAAAAGGTAGACTTGCACAGAGCATTACATACAGGACCACACCCATGCTCCAGACATCACCTTTCTTGCTGTCATGGGGTATGCCCTGCAGCACCTCGGGAGCGGCGTAGGCTGTGCTGCCGCAGAAGGTCTGGCTCAGCTCCCTGCGTGACTTGGGTAGCACCTTGGCAAAGCCAAAGTCGGTCAGCTTTAGGTTGAAGCCCTGCAACAAGGCGTTCTCACATTTAAGGTCCCGGTGGGCCACGCCACAGCCATGGCAGTAGCGGATAGCCTCAACCATCTGGCGGAAGAGGGCCTTGGCCCGGCTCTCGGGAAGTGGCCCTCCGTTGAGCACACAGTCAAAGACATCCCCTCCCTCAGCCAGTTCCATCACCAGGTAGATTTTCCCATCTGCCGACTCCAGCATCTCATACACCCGGATGATGTTTTTGTGGTCCAGGGTGCGGACAATCTGGAGCTCTCGAGGCAGGAATCTCTGGATAAACTCTAGGGGAGAGCAGAGAGGCAAAGTGGGCTATCAGTAGAAGGGTCTAATTTCTCCCTCCTGACTCCTGTTTTCTGGCTTGCGGACCACCACCATGTCCGTGTGTTCTTCCTTGACTCCCTGAATAGACTCTAGCAGCAAGTATGCCCTTTTATTACTTCGTGGTTAGCTGGTCCTTGGAACCCCTTCCCTGCAGCCTGTGAGACCACAGGTGCTTGAGGACTTCAGACAACACTGTTGAATGCCAGGATCCTTCTGGGAGCCCTGTCTTCCTGTCCCTTCCCCACCTCTTGGCTCCAGTTATCTAGCTAACACCTCCTGGGATAGGAAAAACTGAGGCCCTTTGCCCTGTGCTCTGTGGATGTGGAAAGATGCAGCGATCCTGGGTTCCCCACACCCCTCTCTCACAGACCTGAAGGCAGCCATCTGGCTTGCTTTCTGTCCTTCTAAAAGGGAAGGAGAACTGTTCTGAACGAGAAAAGCACCTACCCGCGTTGGCTAGCCCGCCCTCCCAAGCGCCCCAGCTCACCTTCTGGCCCTCCCATCTTGTCTATAATTTTAATCGCCACTTTTCTTTGATGTTTTTTGGAAAATGCTTCTTTGACTTTTGAGTAGGTCCCTTCCCCAATGGTCTTGCCCAGCTGGTACCCATTGGAGAGTAGAAAGTCCTCCATGCTGTGTAGCGCCTCCTTCTTGTCACCCTCTCAGCTCATGCTGCCTCGGGGAGGCAGCACTACTCCACCATCGCCCTCGGCCTGCTTCTTCTCCCCCCAAGGACTTCATCCACAGCTGCCTCCAGGGCTAGAACATTCTCCGTCTGGACACAGCCACAGGTGGTGGGGAGGGAGAGGACCAGACATCTTTAAACTCCTGCCCAATTGTGATGTAAATGCTGTGTGATCCTCAGACAACATGGGCAGTGTCCCTGCTGGCCCTCACCACCACCACCAAACCCAGCCTGAGTTAAGTCATTCATGAGGGAGGCACCGAGGGGGCACAGTGCCGGAGAAGGGGCCCGGGCGGCTGTGTAGGCCAGGGATGCAGGGCTTCTCCATGCGGGCTCTGCTTCCAGACAGGTCACCCTCATCTCCCAAGTCTCCATCAAGCTGTTGAGGGATAGTGCGAACCGGTCACCAAGGTGTGGTCGCCAGAAGCCTCTGGCTTCAGGCCCCCCCGGGCCCTCACTAAATGCCCGAATGGCCCGGACCGGCCTAGAATTCTATCGAGGAACAGGCTGTGTGAGGTCAGCACGCAGAGATCGGGGTCACAATGCAGCCCTTCCCTTCGACGCTGGGACCCGGGCACGCAGCAGACACCTGCCAGGCTCCGCCTGGACCGGAGCGTCCTCCCGCGGCCAGGGCTCGGGCAGTTGCTTCCAGCCTGGGACTGGCCTCGGTCTCCGGCAGGTAAGCCACGACACAAGAGGCGGCACGGGCAGGGAGCGCCCAGGGCCCCGGAGTCGCCTGACTGCCGCTCCCCGCGCAGAGCGCCCCGGGGCCTGGAGATGAGTGCCCAGGAGACCCCACAGGGTCGAAGATTCCCCATTGAGGCCGGAGACTCCCCTGGCCTTGCCTCCGCCCCCGAGTCCCAGGACAGCCCGGAGCCTGTAGCTACGGATCAAAACCCGGTCAGGTGAGGCCGATGCCCTGCCCCCCTCGGCCCCGCCCCATCGCCATCCCCAGGGCCCCACCCTAGAGGACCCCAGGCGCACCCCCAGGGCGTGCCCCAACACTATGCGCCCCCTGTCGCCTGCCGCTTTCGCCAGGCCGCTCCGACGCTGCCCGGGCTGCCACTGTCTGACGCTGCTGCACGTGCCCATCGACGTCTACCTGGCCATGGGCGGGAGCCCCCGGGCCCGTGCCACCTGAGTGCGCCTGCGCACGGCAGCTCCGCAGGAGCCGGGCAGGACGAGGCCAGCCGCGGGCCACCACGCTGAGGTCGCACGCGCCGAGCACGAGACAATGATGCACATTTTAAAATAAAAGAATGATGCACATTTTAATAAAGCACAGCATAAACTGTTCTTTCCACTCCGGGCTGGCCGTGTATGTGTATCCGTCGGATCGGGCCCACTGGCTGCTCTGCCCTAGCCAGTGCCACCCGACTGTCCCTTGGGCTGCCTCCTCCCTCACACCCGCCCTCCTCGACCCACCTCCAGTTCCCAGCCAGGCCTTCCTCTAGGGGAGGGGTTCTCAACCTGTGGGTCTCAACCCTTCAGGGGGCGAATGGCCTTTTCATAGGGGGCCGTTTAAGACCGTAGGAAAACACCGAGATTCACATTACAATTCATAGCAGTAGCAAAATATAGTTATGAGGTAGCAACGAAAATAATAGTATGGTTGGGGTCACCACAACACGAGGTCGAAGCATTAGGAAGGTTGAGAACCACTGGTCTAGGGGGTTGTCACCCCTTCTCTGTCCTGGGTTCGCCAACGAAATCATCTCTCTGCGGGACACTGCTCACAGCAGCTTGGGACTGAAGAGGGGACAGGAAGATGAGCAGACTATGCAGAAAAAATAATAAAAGGTTGACTACAGCAAGTCTATGTAATTCTCCCAGGCTAGAATTAGATTCAGCTCCCTGCTTGCTGTTCCAGAGCCTGCTGTAGGGGTCAAGGGATGACCCCATCTGTCTGGACCTTTGTAAGACCAGCGCTGTTACTGACTGAGGAGAAATTTTTTTGAAAAATGTCTTAATTTTTTTTTTTTTTTTAGATTTTTGCTTTTCTTTACGTGTATTAATGTTTTGCCTGTATACCTGTGTGTGCACCACATGTATGTCCATTGGATTCCTTGAGGATGTTTTTGAGCCACTGTGTGGGGGCTGGAAAACAAACCTGGGTCCTTTGCAAAAGTAACAACTGCTCTTAACCACCAAACCACCTCTCCATCCACCCCCTGCCCAAGTTTGTTGTTGTTTTTCCTAACATGGCCTTGAACTTATTGTTCATGAGGCTGTCTCTGAACTCAAGAGATGCACCTTCCTCTGCTCCCTGAGTGCTGGGCTAAAGGTGTGCAACACCATTCCTTGCCCTCCAATTTCTTTTGTTCTTCTTTTTTCTTTTATGTGCATTGGTATTCTGTCATGGGTGTCAGGTCCCCTGGAACTGGAATTACAGACAGTGTGAGTGCCATGTGGGTGCTGGAAATTGAACCCGGGTCTTCTGGAAGAGCAGTCGGGGCTCTTAACCACTGAGCCATCTCTCTAGCGCCACCCACCCCAAAATTTCCTAATTACCTGTTTTATAGATGAGGAATTAAAGGACTTGCCCAAGGTGTCCCAGTTAATGGGTAATGCTGGAACATACAAGTCTTCCATCTCCTCAAACCAAATGCCTTGAACACACACACACACATCCCCATAGCAGAAGCCATGACAGGAAGGTTCCTAAGAAAAACAGTGGAACAGATTTCAATTTTGCTATTGTTATTCTATAGAAATAATGGTGGTGGTGGTGGTGATTTTGGAGTTTTGAGTTCGTTTGGTTTTGTCAACAGAATCTTACTTTGTAGCCCAGGCTGGCCTCTAACTTTGATCTCCCTGACTCAACCCTCAACCTCCCAAGTAAATCACACTCCATCAGGCCCTATCATTTGTTGGGGTATTTTTTCTGTCTTTAAATATGAAAATATGTAACCCAAAGGTCTAGTTTGGTCAGCAGCTCCTTGAGATCTAGAGTAAATTACTAAAATACCTCCCTTGACCCACATGAGGTGGAGGTCCTGTCTTCTCGATAGATACTTTAGACCCCACCATCATCTGAAAAAGGCAATTTTTGGTTGGTTGGTTGGTTGGTTGGTTGGTTTATTAAAAAAAAAAAAAAAAAAAAAAAAGTAAGTGCTCTACCAGCCCCATCCTTTTTTAGAAAAAAAATTTTTTTTTGCTTTGTTTTTCGAGACAGGGTTTCTCTGTGAAAAAGTCCTGGCTATTCTAGAACTCACGCTGTAGACCAGGTGGCCTCGAATTCACAGAGATCCACCTGCCTCTGCTGCCCTAGGGCTGGGATTAAAGGTGTGTGCCACCTCAGCCTGGCTTAGAAAAAATTCTCAAGACAGGGTTTCACTGTGTAGCCCTGGCTGTCCTGAAATTCGCTCTGTAGACCAAGACCAAGCTGCCCTTGAACTCAGATCTGCCTGCCTCTGCCTCCCGAGTGGTGTTAAATGGTTTGGTTTTTTTGTTTGTTGTTTTGTTTTGTTTGAAGACTGATTTATTTTTAGTTTATATGTATGGATGTTTTACCAGCATGAGCATCCTGCTCACCATGGACATGCACTGTCCACAGAGGCCAGAAGAGGGTGTTAGATCCCCTGGAACTGGAGTTACAGACAGTTGTGAGGCACTGTTTGGGTGCCTAGGATCAAACCCTCTGGGAGAACAGCCAGTGCTCTTAACTTCTGAGTCATCTTTCCAACCCCTTTTTATTTTTTAAGGCAGGTTTTCTATGCAGTACAGGCTAGCCGCCTCCTCCTCCCTTCTCAGGGCTGGGATTACCCAGCACCGCCACACCCAGGTAAGTACCCTTGTTGATTCCCACACAAGCTCTCTCTCCCAGGTGGTCCTTAAATGCTAGGCTCTGGGGACTCATCCAGCCCTGAAATGCCAAATGCTTCCCATTCTCCCTTTTTTTGTCTCATCTCTGGTACTTCCTTCCCTGCCCCACCCTCTTCTCAACCTAAAAAAATAAAAAATTAAAATAGTAAATAAAAAAAAATGCTACAAACAAACAAACCCAACTAAAACCCTATGACATAAGCATTTCCTGCCGCCTCCTATACAAGCGTATAGGGAGGCTGACTCAGGCACTGACCTTGCCAGACAGACCACGGAGCTCACACGCTCGAGAATGTCGGTGAGCCAGAGAAAGAGACATTGCAGGTGAAACACTGTGGGCAAAGGCTTTAAGGCAGGAAGGTGGAAAGCAAGTTCAGGAACTAAATTTTCAAGTCCAGTCCGTGTTGCATGCTGAGAGTCTACTGCAGAAGCCCGAGGGTCAACAGAAGAAGTCACACCAAGGAAGCCTTGAGGCCCAAGCTGAGGAGTGTGAACTTTGTTCTGCAGACAACAGACTAAGCCGGGCTCCATTTGCCTGTCTTCCAGTCCTCTCTGGTCCTTCCTCCTTCTGCCTAGAAAAGCCTCCGGCTTCAACTCCAAACCTGAGTTCAAATCCTGTCTCTGCCACTCACTGACTGCACAACCTCTCTGAGCTTCCATGTCCATATCTGAAAAGGAGGGGGGAGTGTTATGTCCCCTCTGCCAGGCTTTGGTCAGGTAATATCTCTATAGTACCAAACAGGAGGCCAGACTCAATTAGTCCTTGAAAAACTGAGGCTGAAATTGCTGGTCCTCTGACCGTTGATTTCAAGGGGCAACACAGAGCCAGGCAGACAAGGATACTGGCACCAGTTTGCAGAAGGTTGGATCTGGAGCCTAGGGAAGGGACAGCTTCTAGAAAAATCCCTAGTTAGAAAGATAGCATTGCATTCCTCATTCATAGGGGTAGAGCTGGCCAGAGACTCCAGGACAGGACCCCCTGCTCCAAGCCTAAGTCTCTGGGCCTGAGCAATGAGAAGGGACCCAGAAAAAGATGTTTAAATCACTGCCTTCTCTGACTTCTCTCTCAGATACCTTATTAGCTGGCCCCTCCCTAAGGGACCCCCTTTTAGAAGGAGGGGGCGAATCGAAGTACAGATGGACCCCCCAGGTTTCCATGGAGACGGCAGGGAAAGGGTTGCTGTATCACCATGGCAACAATTGACGTCAGCACTATTTCCCATCTCTTGATATGAGAGGGGGCAGCCACCCCAACCACAAGCAAATCCCCCACGAGCCTCCTCCCCTCACTGAGCCAATCAACAGAAGGGTGGACAGGCTTAATATAGCACAGGAGGTAAAAAGCAGAGAAGCTCGGATGTCAGTCAGACCTCAGTTCAAATCCTCACTCTGCTGCATCTTAACTGCGTAACTGAGCACATTCCTTAACCCCTTCAAGCTTCATAAGTACAACGAGGAAAAGCCAGCCTCCCTCCAAGGGCTGCAGGAGGTGCAGGTCATACACTGGGACTAGGCCGTGGGAAGTGTGTAGTGACAGCTTCTCATCTTGGGATCTGTCAGGGAATTGTGGCCTTGCAGACTCAACCAACCCCTAGAGGGGGCCCCAGGATGATCATGGACCAGACCCCAGGATGTGTGCTCTTGAGGAAGTCAGTGCCAGTGGAATTTCCAGGCTCTGAGGAAACCACAGATGCCCATCACATCCGGGCTCTGACCCAGCTTCCTCTTTCTCCTCCTCCCCTTTGCCCTGTAGTAAGCCTTGTCAGCAGCCTTCGATTTCCTGAGCCTCCGTCTGCTCCTATAGGAAAAAAGGATGAATGGGAGACCAGGGGAAGACAGGGGCCGACCCTGCACCTGGTAGAACAGATTGGACAGCCCCGGGGAAATGGTGTTCCACACCCACTGCCCCTTCCCCACACTGGGGAATGAGCCTCAGAGGCTCTCCATTCCTTCCTGTTTCCTCCAACCCCCAGTCCAGGCAAAGGGCCTGTTCAAGTTTGCCTGGCACCATTCTGAGTGAAACCCCGTTACCAGCCATGCGGACTCCTCAAGCAGCTCCCTAACCACTCACAGCCTCCTTGCTTGCTTGGCCTAATCTACAGCCCCAGAAGTCATTCCTCCTTAAATCTCAACAGTGGCTTTATGTCATTTGTCCAGACACATCAGGTACCAGGCAGATCCTCACACAGAGATCTTTTTTTTTTTTTTTTTTTTTTCCCCAGACAGGGGTTTCTCTGTGTAGCCCTGGCTGTCCTGGAACTCCTCTGTAGCCCAGGCTGGCCTTCTGCCTCCTGAGTGCTGGAAATAAAGGCGTGCACCACCACTGCTGCCTGGAGGTGATTTTTTTTTAACCTGCCTTTAACCCCAGCCCTGGGGTGAATGGAAAAGGAGGATCACTGAGGCTTCCTGGCTGTCTGGGCTCTTGTCTCAGGGGAATAAGGAAGAGTCCACAGAACAGGACACCCAATGTCCTCCTCTGGCTTCTACCCTAGAATGTGAGTACATGCACACACATAAACAGAAATAAATACTTTAAAAAAAATAGATGCAATGGCCAGGTGGTGGTGGCACACACCTTTAATCCCAGCACTTGAGAGGCAGAAGCAGGCGGATCTCTATGAGTTCCAGGCCATCCTGGTTTACAGAGCAAGAGCCAGGACAGGCACCAAAACAACAGAGGAACCCTGTCCTGGAAAAAATAAATAAATAAATAAAACCCAGTCACCTGTGCTTTATACATTTCATTTAAGATGCTAGACTGTGGGGGAGGGAGAAGGGGCTGGAGAGATGGATCAGTGGTTAGAAGCACTGGCTGTTCTTCCAGAGAACTCATGTTCAATTCCCAGCACCCACATGGCAGCTCACAACTGTCTGTAGCTCCAGTTCCAGGGGATCTGACACCATCACACCAATGCACACAAAATAAAGTTAAGCAAATTATTTTTTTAAAAAAGATGCTAGACTGGAGAGGTGACCCAGGTTTAATCCCCAGCACCCATACAGCAGCCCCAGTTACAGGAGCCCCAACACCCTTCTCTGGCCTTCATGGGCACCAGGCAAATGAATGGAGAACAGGCGTGCATGCAGGCAAAGACCACATAGAGTATATAAATGAAGGAGGAGGAGGAGGAAGAGAAGAAGAAGAAGAAGAAGAAGAAGAAGAAGAAGAAGAAGAAGAAGAAGAAGAAGGTAGCCATGGTAGCACTAAGCCTAGACTTTTGGTTCAAGCAAGTATTTCTATTTGAGAACTTGACTGCGGTGAGGTGGGAGCATGGCTGCTATGGTCACACTCCCCTGGAAGCCACCAGGAGGCAAGTGGGGGTGGGGCAGAGGCCACCTTGAAGGACAGCAGGGTCTCTGACACACACTGAGCATGGGAACGGAGGCTTGGGCTTTCCTGTGCCCAGGAATGCCACAGAGAGGGGGGGTGCTGAAGATCATGAGCAATAGCAGGAATAGGAGTGCACAGTGTCCCCAAAACCAGGGCCCAAAGTATCTCAAGCAGGAGGGAGGTTCTGACTGCATGAGTGTGGAGTCGCCACTGCTGTGGGGTCAAGATAACGACTCCACACATCCCTTGGACTTAGCAACAAGGAGGTCAGTGATGACCTTGGGGAGCTGTTCCCACGGAATGGTACAGGAGAGAAGCAGATTACAGCGGGGGCAACATAACCAAGTCCACTTCTGCAAGAATGTTGGCCTGTGAGGGAGCTGGAGAAGGCTTTCCGTTCTTTCAGAGATAGGCAAGACGGGAGCCTGGTGCTGATGGGAAGGAGCCATCCTGGAGGGAGAGGCTGAAAGGCAGGGAGTGAAGGGGTTGGCAGAGGGAGACTCTCCAAGGAGAGAAAAGAGATCCCTGGATACGGCTGCACAATTGGGGTGGGGGCAATCAGGGCCTGTGCTGGACTCTGGGGGCTGGGAACAGTTGCCCACTCTCTCCTGAAGCTTGCATGAGTCACTACTATGTAAAGGGAGCTAGGCCAGGACATTCCTCAGGCTCTCCAGGTCAGGGGGCAGGACCCAGCCTGGGCTCAGAACCCTGAGCACCATGCTTCTTCCAACAGGACAAGGGCACACAGGCCTCTCACCCTTTTGTTCTTTACGGCCCTGCTCCAAACCTCAGTTTCTTCTTCAGCCAAAAGAGTGAATTAGAACAGATGGAGAAGTTTTAATGATCTAGAATGGTGGCCAAGGGAGGTATCAGGGGATCCCCCTAGTCTTCAGCCCCATGTGTTTGTAACTATGCAGACAGAGAAGGCCTTTGAGATGTGGGTCCCCAGTGAGCACAGCAACAGGGGTGTGGGAATGGAGGCCGGAGGCCTCTGGGTAGACTATGTGTGGGGTCTCTCTCTCTCCAGCACTCTACCCCACCCTTCCTTTAGGCCCTGGGCCTAAGGAGCTGGGGGTCCTTTCTTGGGGGAACTTGGCGAGAAACTGGTGGGGATTCGGTGGGGGTCCCACCAAAGACCAACTCAGACCCATCTCCCTCTGCCAACTGATACCCAAAGCAGCGAGCCCAGGGCAACTATGGCCTTTCAGGCCTCCCCTCCACACTTCTGCGGATTTTAAATAGTCCAACACTGGGTCAAGAGGACTGGACATGCTATTCACTGAGACTGCCCACTTCGTGGTGGATTTTCTTGTCCCGATGAGAACTGAGGGAGTGTTGCTGGATAAAACACTGACCTGTCCACAGATCTGGGGGTTGGAGGGAGGTGCCCAGGTCCTTGGGAAGAGGCAGGTGGGGGCCCTCCAAGTCTCTATCTCTCTAGATGGATCTCGACCTGTGAGATCGGTGGGAGAAGAACCCCTGGGTCGTCCTCTCCCGAAGTGACCAATCTCGCACTGCCTGGACCAGAAACGGATTTCTGGAGCTACCAAGACCGGGCCTCATCGGAGCGGGCTCAGCCTGGGAACCACTGGCCCGCAGCACCACAGCCTGCGGGGTGTCGCCTGGCGCTGGCCGGAGCACAAGAGGCTGCTCTGCCCGGCCGCCCTCCTGGCCACCCGCCGTCGATGCACCGGCCACGGCCTGCGGAGGAGCCCACCAGGGAGAGGGGTAGGGGCTCTCGGGGGAAGGAGGCGGGGCCGGGCCGGGGCGGAGCCATCGAGGACGTAGCGGTGCCCCGGCAGGGGACTGGGGGCCTCGGGGATCCGCGCCTTTGGGGAAGGGTGAGGCCTGAGAAGCTACGCGTCCTCCGGGGGAAAGGGGTGGGGCCAGACCGGGGGGCGGGGCCGAGGGAGGTGGGCGGGCAGCCTGGTGCCCACCTGTCTGCCCAGCGTCAGGTGGAAGCGCTGGTGGAGGACCCTTAACTACCAGTTCCTAGGCAGGAGGAAGACATCGGGTTTCCCCACGCCCGCTAGGGCGGGCTGAGGGCCGGGGCTTGGGCGGGGCCGGGGGTGGTGGGGCCGGGCGAGGCAGAAAAGAAGTTCCAGTCTCTGTAGTTTTGGCCTCCACCGAGATCACCTTTTTTTTTTCCCCTCATTTTTTTCGAGACCGGGTTTCTCTTGTAGTTTTGGTGCTTGTCCTGGATCTTGCTCTGTAGACCAGGCTGTCCTCGAACTCACAGAGATCCACCAGCCTCTGCCTCCCGAGTGCTGGGATTAACGGTGTGTGCCACCACGGCTCGGCTGGCAGGCTTTTTTCTGTGCTGAGTTCTTGGGCGTCACACTGGTGAGACAGTTGAGGTCCCTGCTCCCCTAGAGCTTGGTAGTTCTCCAGGAAACAGACCAGACCATAAAAAAGTGTCAGAGATAAGCAATATTATCAGAGATAAGCAATATGTGCTGTGTTTGAGAACAGGGCTGGGCCAGGTGCTGCTTCATGCAGGTTAGCAGGGGCCATCCTGCTCACAAGTCTAGACAGTGCCTGACACATCGTGGACTCAGTAATGTCGAATGAATGCATCAGTCGGTCAGGAAGTTCTGTCAGCTCGAAGGCTGAGGGGATCAGCCATTTCCAGCCCTTAGGGAGTGTTCTATATGGAGACAACAGCATATATCTGGTTGGTGACCCATATTCTGTGGCTCTGCCCCTGTCTGCCATCTCTGTGATCTCAGGGGACATGGGTTAGGTTTAAAAAGGCCCCAGAGGGTCCCCAGGACAACTGCCAAGTTGATTTACTCCAGCAGAAGACTGGCCTAGCCAGAAGGACCTGGCTTTTCCCTGGAAGCAGCCCTTCCCGGAAGAGCAATGGCTTTTCCCGAAAGCAGTCCTTCCCGGAAGTGCATAGGTCCCAGGACTTTGGCTGTTTTCCAGAGCAGCATCCTGCAGCCTTTGTCCTTTTTAACCACAGCCCCTGCTGAGGCAGCCCCAGCCTCTCCTGTCATGTTGCCTCGAAGTAGCAGGTTCTGTCTAGACAGAAAGTTCAGGGAAGACCTGGCAAGGGCGGAGAGTGACAGTTCCCTAAAACTCCTGGGAGGTGAATCTCCAAGGCCAGAGATGACTGATCTTACAAGCATCCATTGCATGGATGGGAACTTGGCAGGGTGGGGAGGGGAAGGGATGACTGGAAGAGACACCAAGGCAGCAGCCGAGATGACTGAGATTTAGTTTCTTTTTTTTTTTTTTTAACCTGTTTCCACTCAGCATCATCTCTACCTGCAGAGGGGACCATCACACCTAGAATGGCCTCATATGAGGAGCCTGAGGCCCATAGACACTGAATGACTCATCCAGGTGTGGCAGGGCGATTGAGCTCAGGTCACCTGAAATGCTCAGCTAGACTCCCTGGGCCTTGCAGTTCCAGAGGAGGGTCACAGGTGTCTGTTTTCTAGGAACTTGGGGATACAGACGTTAGGATGTTTGCATAATGGTTCCAAGGCAGGCCTGTGCCAAGCCAACGATGAACAAAGGTGTCCTGGACACACCGCACATTCGGGTGTCCCCTCTCTTCCGCCGAGGACTCTGTTTCAGTTAAGCAGCTTCTGCTCCCCTCAACTGTCTCCACTTTGTGTGTTTGGGGGTGTCATCTACCATTCTACCTGTCTTACCCCTGCACCCCCACCAGGGCAGGCAGAGCTCATTCCGGAAACAGGCCAACTGTGAAAGGTCTCAGGAGGGAGACATAGCTTATTTGGGCCATAGTGAATTCTCTGAAGAGTCAGGAAGGCTGGGGAGGGGGAGCACAGAGAGCAGCATTCCAGTGAGGAAGGACAAATTGGGCAGTTGTGAGCCAAGGCCTCAGGCCACCAGACATTCAACTAGGTTTGCCTGCCAGCTAAGGTCAGCTGAGGGTCAGAACACAGAGTGAGTGGGACATGATGGAGGAGGAAACTGAGAGCCACACACAGGTTTAAAGTAGGGGAGGGCCATGGTCCACACAGGTCAGTTCAGTCCATGGCCTTCAGGCACCTGTTTGCTTTCTCATACACATTCTCCTCATTTTTTTTTTTTTAGATGCATGCTTGCAAGCCAGAAGAGGGCGCCAGATCTCATTACAGATGGTCGTGAGCCGCCATGTGGTTGCTGGGAATTGAACTCAGGACCTCTGGAAGAGCAGCCAGTGCTCTTAACCACTGAGCTATCTCTCCAGCCCCTCATACACACTCTCGAAGGTTCTCTGTGGTACTGAGGCCAGCAGTGGTCCTACCCACACCTCCCCATAAAGGCCTGGCTGAAAGTGCCCATGGCCAGAAGATAGAAGTCCTCCCTTCAACCTACTCCCCCAGCTGAGGATCGAACCCAGGGCCTTGCGCTTGCTATGCAAGTGCTCTACCACTGGGCTAAATCCCCAACCCCGAAGAAGACAGAAGTCTTAAGGCTGCTACCCTGATGAAGACACACAGTAGGGCCCAGGCATGGTGACACATGTCTTTAATCCCAGCACTCAGGAGGCAGAGGACCTCTGTTCATCTAAGGCCAGTCTAAATAGGCAAGTTCCAGGCTGGGAAAGACCACATAGTGAGATCCTGTCGTTAAATTAAAAAAAAAAAAAAAAAGTAATGACGTGACCGTACCCAGCTCCCGAGACCAGCAGACTCCCAGGCTGTCCTCCACTCACCGCCTGGTCCCCACTGGCTGTCTCCAGTCTATCTTACAGACCCCCCACACACACACCCAGAGCCAGTCCCCTCCTGCTGCCTTTCTTCAGACCAGTTCAACTGGCTTTTCTCTGAACTTCTTGCTTCTGTCTCTTTCAGTCTGTGTTTACTGGGCCCGGTTTGTCCATGACCCATGGGTCCCTGTGGGAACACCCAGAATGACCTCTAAAGGCAGCTGGGTGCAGCAGAACAGGTCTGAGCTGGGGACAGAGACCTCAGTTAGCATCATACAGTCTCTCAGAGACATGTAAGAAGGGGAGAGAAGACACAGACCGATGGACAGATTACTTCTCTTCCTACAATGCATATTTTTCTCACAGATCCTAGTGACATCCCAAAGGCACTTCAAGTCATCCTGACCCAGACTATCCTGCTTCCACACACAGCCCTGCTCTGCTCTAGGCTTGCCCAGAGTGCAGTGCAAGCCTTACCCACCGGCCCAAGCCTCAGGCTCACCCTCAGCCTTCCCCCTCTGTCCTTTCCCATGGCCTCTCATTGCATTTGGCAAGTGAATAGATCATTTATTCTTTCCAGAAACTGTTTCTTCCCTCAGCCTTGAGGACACCCCTGTCCAGGGTCACTCCCTCCTCACTGGCCACCACCGACTCTCCCTCCAGGTGCCACGCCTGCAATTCTTGCTCTGCCTTCTGGAGTCATACTTTGTCTCTCATGGGTCCCACTGTGTCCTGGAGCTGCAAATGTGTTACCCCCAGGGGTAATTTCGAGAAAGGCCACCTCCTTTTCAGCTCAGGCTCCTCTATTCACTAACCGCCAGCCTGCGTTCTCCGTGGACTTCTCTGGGCATCTTCAAGTTCAGCTCTGAGGTTATGCCCTTAGTTTCAGCCCTGAGAGCCGTGAGAACTCGGGGAGTGCTGATGTTGGCTGCCTCTCCTGATTGCCTCCTCCGGCTTCCGTGACTGCAGCATGCTCCTTTTAAGACACAGCATGGAAAAACAGTCAGGCAGAGAGGATCCTGGTGCAAAGGCTGGAAAAAGAGATCAACAGGGCTGGGCTGGAAGCCGGAGCATGTGGTAGGGACCAGATAGCGCAGGCCTTAATTGCTAGGTGCAGACAGTGTCCTAGAGCAACAGAGAGCCCTGAGAGCGACCAAACCAAGTGGAGCGGGTCTGTTTTGTTATTGACTGATTGGTTGCCTTTTGTTTGGCAGCTGTTTTGTTTTTTGTTTTGAGAAAGGGTTTCTCTGTGTAATCCTGGCTTTCCTGGCACTCACTATGTAGGCCAGCTAGCCTCAAACCTACAGAGATCCTCCTGTGCCCACCTGCTGAGTGCTGGGATTTTTGGCATGCATCACCAGGCCTGGACTCAAATGGAGCATGTTTGATTTCACATATCATTAAGCCTTTCATTTTTTCTCTTAATTATTCAACAAAAATTGGTCAGGGGTGTAACTCAGTGGGTTGGGGTGTATCTTGCTGTGCTAGGGTCTATCTCACTGGCCTGGGGTCTATCTCCATGCTGGGGTCTGTCTTGCTGAGCTGGGGTCTATCTCACTGGCCTGGGGTCTATCTCCATGCTGGGGTCTGTCTTGCTGAGCTGGGGTCTATCTCACTGGCCTGGGGTCTATCTCCATGCTGGGGTCTATCTTGCTAAGCTGGGATCTATCTCAGTGCTGGTACACATACCTTGAGGATGGGCTTTAGCTGGCTCAGATAAATGGGTTCCATCCCCAACACTGAGAAAGCAAAAGTTACCCAGGTAGGGATGGCACACACCTTTAATATCAGCAGAGGCAGGCAGATCTCTGTGAGTTTGAGGTCAGCCTGGTCTACAAAGTGAGTTCGAGGACAGCCAGGGCTACACAGAGAAACCATGTCTCAAAAAAAATAAAATAAAATAAAAAGAAAGAGTTGATCGAGCTGTATTGAAAGTGGTGGCCCTGGGATGGTGGAGAGCAGTTGGGGGATGGCTAGTAGCAGATGGAATAGTAAGATCATGCAGCCCAGGGGAAAGCAGATCTCCCCCAGATCTTTCTTCACTAGCTGAAGAAAGGTAAGAAAAAGCAAAGCTGAGCTGAGCTGGGCAGTGCTCACTCGGCCCTGTTTTCTGTGTGGAGAGTGCTGAGCAGAAGCCCTAAGCCTGGAATCATGGAAAGAGTTATTCTTTCCTCTTGGTAATTTAGAAAGTTCCTGGGGAATGCTTTGATCAGGGTGTTAAAATAGCTTAGCAGATGAAGTAGTCTGTCTCAAAGCTTGGCAACCTGAGTTCTATCCTGGGTGCGCATACTCTAAACTCCACATGCATGTATCACACACAGACATACAAGACACACAGACACACACAGGTAGACAGACACACACACATACAGTGACACATACAGACACACACAGACATTCTCTCTCTCTCTCTCTCTCTCTCTCTCTCTCACACACACACACACACACACACACACACACACACACACACTATAAAAAAGAGAAGAGTGGAAAGTCAGAGTGTGCGGGTTTTCTCTGTAGTGGGAAGGGGCATGTTCAAACGCCCTGAGGTGGCAGGAAGCTTAACACTAAGGGGATGATAGCTGCAGAGTGAGGCTCTTGGGTCTCTGGAGAAGAAGGAGACATTTCTGAATGTCCCCAGGAGCTCTGGAGAAGGAGACATTTCTGAATGTCTCCAGGAGCTCTGGAGAAGAAGGAGACATTTCTGAATGTCTCTAGGAGCTCTGGAGAAGAAGGAGACATTTCTGAATGTCTCCAGGAGCTGCGTTTTCAGGCACAGTGCTTCTGGACGTCCCTTGATGGCCCTAGCTCTTCTAATTCACAATAAACAGCCCTAACGGGTGGGTAAGGTGGCGGCTATTCCCATTTTACAGATGTGGATACTTAGGCTCGGAGATCCTGAAGCCACCATTTCACCACTGCCATTGCCTCCACACCACACCTTCTGGCACACCACCCGAATGGTCCCCAGTGTCCTCATCTGAGAGAGATGGCAGAGCATGGCTTAGGGGAGGGAACTCGCCTCCAGTTACAAAAGTGGAAGGTAGCATGGCTTAGATCACCCGGGGGGTGGGGTGGGGTGGGGAGGATAGGCTGACTGGGAGAGGAGAGGGAAAGGGTGTCAGGGAGGTTATGTAGAGGAAAGGGTATCACTGGAGATGGACTGGGAGTTTCAGTTTCCCTGTTAAAGGGACTTCCCCTTCATGGGGGATTTTGGCTGGAAAGTTAAGAGCAATCCAAATTTCGCCGTCCTGATAGTCTTTCCTCAAAGGTTCCCAAGTGTTGAAAAGAAACCAAAAGTCATGAAGAGGAGGGAGTCCGGCAAGGGCAAGCTCGCCACAGCCCAGATAACTGGGTTGAATTTCTGGTGACCTCATCAAGCTTGGGGAATTGATCCAGGAGCATGAGCCTCTGCCATCAGGGCAACCAAGCCCCACAGAATTCAACTGGGCAGAGAATGTGCCCATCCAATCAACTCCTGTGCCATCAATCTGCCCTGGCACCAGTACCCCCCCAACTCCCCACATATACACTTCAAAGGAGAGGGTAGAGAAGGAAAAACAAAAGTTCAGGGCAGCCTAAATTTCTGAAAGGGAATTTTCAGACCTCCCCTGAGGTGGTGGCCCAGAATCCTTAGCAAGGGCTCCAGGCCTAGAATTGACAGGCAGGTTACAGCACGGATACCTGCTGACAATTGAGCTGGAACCCAGAGAGCCCAGGTCCATGAAAAGCAACCCTGGGTCTAGAAGCCAGACTTTGAGGGTCTGGGCCCTGTCCTCCATGGGCTCCTCTTTGCCCAGCCCCTGACCACTCTTGTCCACCAGAAGTGCTTTTCTGGATGCTTCCAGCTGAGCCTAGCACCTGGTGCCTTTGCTCTTCAAGCTCCTGGAAACCCTTTTACCCCCCGGTGCTGGCCTCTTGTCATTGTACTTCTATGGAAGCTCCGTCACTGGGTTTCAGCTTCCCCCTCTGACCGTGGGAAATATGACAGCTGGACCTCCAGGATAATGTACTCAGTCAACACCTAGAAGCCACCGGCGTGACCATCTGTCCTGCCTGGCTTTCTGAAGATCTCTCCCGTGTTCAGGGATCTCGTTCACTCCATACTCTGGAAGTTCTTGTCTCTGTCAGCTGGCTTCTTCCCAGGCCTTCCCCGGCTGCCTACCCCGCCCAGCAGTGCTCCTGAAGCCTGGGTACTTCCTGGATGACCTCATGCACAGCAGAAACCAGAGGCCCAGATTTCCCGGGGGTTAGTCCTGCCTTAAAACCTGCCTGCTGTCCCTTGCAGGTCACTAGCCTTTGGCTCAGGAAATATGTGCATCTATGTACAGAAGCATGTCAAGTTCTGGTCGCCTCCTGACGCTCTCCTGGACCTCCCCTGAACCCCTCAAACTCAGCCAGGCAAGATTTCCCTGAACTCATCTCAATGTCAATGGATATCAATGGATGTTTCACTGGCTGTCATGCAAACCAGGAAAGGAGGGGCCAGCACTACCCTCTCTCCAAAGGTCTCTCCACTCGTTCATTCCCCGTAGCCTAGGAGCCTGTCTCCCAGACTTGTCCCAGGCTAGTCCCTTCCTTCCACCCACTCACGTAGAAAATTCACTGCTTCTACTGTCCCCTGCTCTCTGCTCTTCCTCCACAAGGTCCACAGGCCCCTCATCTAACCTCGAATCCGGCTCTCTTCCCTTAAGTCATTGAATGTCTTTCAACACTTAACCCTCTCTAGTGTGAGCAGGAGGGATTCTGTAAGTCTTCATGCGTATGGATTAGGGGCTCATCTTCTCACCCTACAGCAAACTGAAGCCAAAGAAGAGGGAAAACAAGCAATAGAGCCTAGCGAGAGGCTGGGCTAGGCCAGAGCTGAGGTCTCCAGTGAGACAGGTGCTTCAGGAGACATGGACCCTGGAGCTGGGATCGGATGATGCCAAGTAGGCCTCCCCAGAGCTGCTAGCAGAAGCAAGTGCCTTCAGAAGTCTCTTCCTGTCCCAAGGCCTTCACTGTTTTCACCCATCACCTCCCCCATCACCTCCCCCATCACCTCCCCCATCACCTCCCCCATCACCTCCCCCATCACCTACCCCTTTCATTTGTTTCAAGATAGGGTCTTCCTGTAACTTCCCTGGCTGTCCCAAGACTTGCTTTGTAGACCAGGCTGGTCTTGAACTCAGAGATCAGCCTGCTGGGATTAAAGATGTGTGCCACCACGCCCAGCAAGAGTGCCTTTTTAAATTTCCTTTTTAATTTCTGTGCTCCATGAGTATGCCTGCAAAGTCCAGAAGAGGGACCTGGTTCCCTAGGACTGGAGTTACAGACAGTTGTGAGCTACCATGTGGTTCTGGGAATTGAACCCGGGTCCTCTGGAAGATCAGCTAGTGCTCTTAACCACTGAGCCATCTCTCCAGCTCTGAGTGCTGGGATTAAAGGTGTGTGCCTGCACCACCCAGCCCTGGTTCTTTGTTTAGAGAGGACATCCTGTCCTGTCCTCTGCTCTTTGTTAGTTCTGCCCTCTGTGTGGGTCCCAGGTTCCTGCCGGGGATTCATTTCCCACTGCAAGGGCCCCTCACCAGAACCAGGACAGAAGGACAGAAGGAGGTGGGTGTCTGAACACAGGTCTCTAGGTAGGACAGGTTCATGTCCCCATCCATCCCAGTCACTATTCCTGTCATTCCATCCTGGCAAAGCCCACACCCCCAAAGGATTGACCCTGTTTTAGTTTGATCTCTGTCGCTGTGATAAAACACTGCCCAGAAGCGATTTAGGGGAAGGAAGGGTTTGTTTGGCTTCTAACTCCTGGGTCATAGTCCATCATTGAGGGACATCAGGGACATAACTCAAGCAAGGGCTGGCAGGGGGAGCCACCGAAGAGTGCTGCTTGCTGGCCTACTCTGGGGTTCATGCTTAGTTCGCTTGCTTTTTTCCTTTTTAAAAAATATAGAATTTATTTTATGTGCGTTGGTGTGTTGGTATGTTGGTGGTCTGTGCGAGGGCATCAGAAGCCCTGGAACTGGAATTATAGACAGGTGTGAGCCACCATATGGGTGCTGGGAATTGAACTTAGGACCTCTGGAAGAGTAGCCAGTGCCCTTAACCACTGAGCCATCTCTCCAGCCCCCTTAGTTAGTTAGCTTTCTTACACAACTCAGGATCACCTCCCTACGGTGGGCCGGGTCTCCTACAATTAGCAGTCAAGGGACCTTCTCAGAGCAGTCAGGTGCAGATTCTTCAGTTGAAGCTCTCTCTAATCCAGTGACAGCTCCAGGATGTATCACGTGGACCACGACAGTCCACCATATTCTCAGTGGCCCACAGAGGCACATAAACCCCCTGGTAACAGTTTCACAAAATAGCCACTTCTGGCCGGGTATGGTGGCTCAAGCCTTTAATCCCAGCACTATGGAGGCAGAGACAGGCAGATCTCTCAGTTCAAGGTCTACAAAGCAAGTTCCAGGACAGCCAGGACTGTTATACAGAGAAACCCTGTACCTGAAAAACAAACAAACAGACAAACAAACAAATAAATAATAAGCCACTTTTCAGTCTCTACACTCACAGATATTCCAGATAATTCCCTCAGCCTCACACACACCCAGCCACATGCCCCATCACATTCAGACATAGCCACCAACACACAGTCTCAAGGAAGGCCAAGTATCCACACAGAAAGTCTCAAAGAGTCACCAGCTGTCACCAAAGCTCTCTAACTCTTGAATACACAGAACCAAACAAAGACGCAGACTCATACAACACACAACAACAAATGTACCCACGTAGGGTCTCACGAAAGTCACACACAATCACAAAGCCAATCACACAGCGAATGGACACACAGTTGCACACAGATTCTGGGAGTCCCAGAACAATGGGAGCATTGTCTGGGTTGGCAGCAGCTGGTCAGAAAGGAGCCACAGTGTGGACAGGAGGCCATGGGGGCTGCTGTACGCAGCCTCCACAGCTCCAGCGTAAGTCAGATTCTGCAAGAACCTACATTTGCCGAGGGCCTGGCACCTCCTCAACCTCCTGGGGTGTCTGATGAAGATGCAGAGCTTCTGCTGCGAACCAGGCTCTTAGGGGGTCTGGACACTCAGAGTCTTTTAGCCCTCATGGATTCTTCCCAGAGACGAGTCTCTATCTCCACCAGGCAGTGCCTGGAAAACAGAAGCCTGGAGATCTACTCCTAACCTCTGAGCTCAACCCCTCCAGGACTCACACACACTCCATCTGAATCCTGCTAGGCAGTACGGGCAGCGCCTGGCAGCACTGTGGGTCTCCTATTGTGGCTGAGACAGAGAGCATGTCAGGACGTCCATCCTTTAGTGCGAACAGGTGGAGCCACTGTGCAGGGAGTGAGCTGCAGTGGGGACATGGTGCCCTTCCCTGTCCCCAAATAATTCTTCTTGCCTCTCACCCTTATCGAACTGCTGGGTTCTCAATAGGAAAAGGAAATTATTCAGAGGTTTTTCACCCTTAGCTACTGGTAGCTGCTGTGTGCCTTTGGGCGCATCACTTTCCTATTCTGAACCCGGAGTAAAATGAGAAGCAGTGTCAGAGGCAGGGTGGGAATGAAGGGCAGAGGAGAAAGGACAGAAGAGAAGCCACCTCACCCCTCTATGGTCCTATCTGTGGGAAGTTCCAGCATTTCTCAGGCCCTGGGTTGTCTCCATACCTCACAGCTTCTGGCTTCCCCTACAGGGGAGGGACATGTTGAGCTGTTTAGGACAGCCTTGCTTTGGTGACACTTGGCTTCCTCCAACCCCATCTCTGTCCCATCGGGGGACAAGAGGAAGTAGCCATCCACACCTGAAGGCGTATGGACCCAACCAAGGACTCTGGGGTTCTCACTGACCTACCTAGTCCACAGAAGGAAATAGAAAAGGACCAAGGTCTCCAAACAGGGTGGGGTTGGGGGGGGGGGTTGCCCCTAATGGTGTGTCACAGATGTGGAGAAGTCTAAATGTCTTCCCTCACTGGTGTTTGAAGTCTGTGGAGTCTCACTGGGATTA
The DNA here is from genome assembly GCF_903995425.1 of Onychomys torridus. Classification (NCBI taxonomy): domain Eukaryota; kingdom Metazoa; phylum Chordata; class Mammalia; order Rodentia; family Cricetidae; genus Onychomys; species Onychomys torridus. The sequence continues at coordinate 143,116,872 of NC_050444.1, forward strand.
TGTTACCTGCACAGGGAAGCCCCAGCATGTGGGCACAGAACCGAGGGAAGGGGAGACCAGGCCTAGGTCAGGTATGTGTCAACATCTCTGAGCCTCAGGTTCTTCTGCTTACAAGTGGGATGCAGATACAGTGAGTGCTGGTCAAGGACACAGACACACACGCACACGCGGACACATGCAGACACACACATAGACCCACAGACCCACAGACACACACACACACACACACACACACACACACACACACACACACACAGGCCACAGACCCACACACACACAGAGGCACAGACACACACACACACACACACACACACACACACACACTCACACACCCCGCTCTGCAATCCCTGCATTGGACTTGGTAATGGATCCAGGCTGCGGGAAGGAGAAATTGGCCACTGACAGAGAAGAGTGACTGTTGGATCCCACCGTTCTGACCAGAGTGACCCCACGTTAGGTCAGACCCCCAGGGACGTGGATGGGACTAGGCTTCTGGCCCGAGGGGGCACCGAACTCAGCGGATGGGAGGGTGTGGGGTGCTGTGGGAGTTCTGGACAAATTTCTAGAGCATAACTCAGGACCAGCCGTCTGACGAGTCCAGACATGTGAGCCCTTCCAAGAGTTCAAGGAGCCAGTGTGGAACCGGGGAGTGGGGGCCTCTCCACGGTGGAGCAGGATTCAGCCTGAAAGTGAGGCGGTGAGAGCCAGGGCTGACTGAGTGCTTCTTCCTCGACGGCCCCTCCCAGTCCATCTCCCGGCGGGACCGGGAAGCTCTGCTTCCCACACCGAACCCTACCTGCCCCTAGTAGTTAGTGCCTTGTGATGGGGGAACCAGACGGCTGCCTTTGCCCACTGCACGAGAGGGGCCCGGGCCCGACCCCGCCTCCGCCCCCGATTGGGTGCTCATTTAAATGTCCGGCCCCGCCCCGAGCCCCGGGCGCATACATATAGGCAGCTCGGCGGGCGGCGGGCGGCATTCTGGCGCGGAGCGCAGCGGCGGCGGGCGCAGCGAGCAGGTCGGCTGCGGAGTGGGGGTGCAGCGCGCTTGGCCCCCGTACCCCTCCCCCTCGGGCGCAGCCCCACCCCTCCGCCCGCCCGGCCGTCCCAGCCGAACTATCCCCTGCGGCGCCAGCGCGGGGCGGCTCCGGGCGCCCCCAGCAGACCCCCATCATGGGCAGCCAGAGCTCCAAGGCTCCCCGGGGCGACGTGACCGCCGAGGAGGCAGCGGGCGCTTCCCCCGCGAAGGCCAACGGACAGGTGGGTGCGCTCGGCGCGGCGAGCCCCGGCCCCCTACCCGCGGGCCTCACCCCCTCTGGGGCCCAGGGCCGGGGCCGCGCGCTTTGTCCGGCCCGGGACACGCGGCGCCCCCTCCCCCGCCCGGTCCCTTTGTTCTCGGCGCCGCAGCCCCCGCGGGCGAACGAGGGGAGGGGCGGGAGGGGGCGCCGGCCGGGCTCGCCGCCTTCTTTGTTCGTGCCCGGACCGCGGGCGCTGCCCCCAGGCCGCCCCGAAGGCCGCGCGCGGAACAAAGGCGCTGCTAGGCCGCGCCAAGGGGGCGTCCGAGGCCGCGGGACCGGTGCTGGGCGCCCAGGGCGCCCCATCTGCAGCCCCGACCCAGGCGGCCCGCGGTGGCTTTTGAAGCGGCGGGGAGCAGAGACGTGGGGAGACTGTGGGGTGGGTGGGGGCTGTTCACACAAAGCGGGAGCCTGGGGAAACAGGCCGTCCAGGTGCGGGGAGGCAGCGCCCCGGGGCTGCTTCTCGCCCAGTAGCTCGGGGCAAGGCTTGCCCACCAGCCCGGGATCCGGGCCGGGTGAGGTTCCGCGCGGAAAATAGAGAGCGCGCCCCGGGGGAGGGGGGTGGGGGCCCGTTCCCCAGCGCCTCCTGCTGGCTGTGTCGGTCCCAGCGCGCCTGTGAGGGGCGAGGGCGATGTTGGATGGGAGTGAGGCCAAAGCCAGACTTGGGTTGCTGCAGACCCCGGTGGTGGGTTCCATCGCCTGCAAGGGGCCCGGAGCGGCCTGGGGGAGGGAGAGAAGGGCCCCGGCCCTCAATGCTGTCTCCTCTGCCCCGCAGGAGAATGGCCACGTGAAAACCAATGGAGACTTAACCCCCAAGGGTGAAGGGGAGTCACCACCCGTGAACGGAACAGATGAGGCAGCTGGGGCTACTGGCGATGCCATCGAGCCAGCGCCCCCTAGCCAGGAAGCTGAGGCCAAGGGGGAGGTCGCCCCCAAGGAGACCCCCAAGAAGAAGAAGAAATTCTCTTTCAAGAAGCCTTTCAAGTTGAGTGGCCTGTCCTTCAAGAGAAATCGGAAGGAGGGTGGGGGTGATTCCTCGGCCTCCTCACCCACAGAGGAAGAGCAGGAGCAGGGGGAGATCAGCGCTTGCGGCGACGAGGGCACTGCCCAAGAAGGGAAGGCCGCTGCCACCCCTGAAAGCCAAGAGCCCCAGGCCAAGGGGGCAGAGGCTAGTGCTGCCTCCAAGGGAGGAGACACGGAAGAGGAGGCAGGGCCCCAGGCTGCAGAGCCATCCACTCCCTCGGGGCCCGAGAGTGGCCCTGCATCAGCCAGCGCTGAGCAGAATGAGTAGCTGGGTGGGGGCAGGTAGGTGATCTCTAAGCTGCAAAAACTGTGCTGTCCTTGTGAGGTCACTGCCTGGACCTGGTGCCCTGGCTGCCTTCCTGTGCCCAGAAAGGAAGGGGCTTGTTGCCCCCTCCCAGCCACGTTCCCTCTCTCCCTCCTGTGGATTCTCCCATCAGCCATCTGGTGTACTGTTCAGGCCAGTTGAAGATGGTCCCTTACGGTTTCCCAAGTTAGGTTAGTGATGTGACATGCTCCTGTCCCTACCTCTTACCCAGGCCCCACCCCTGCAGAAGCAATTGCGGGCTTTTCCAAGTACGTTTTGTTTATTCTACTTCCAAAACCCCTGAGCCAGAAGTGGGGGCTTCTGCTCCCACACCCTAGTGTCCAGCCTTTCCCCGTTGAGTTTTAGTCTCTTGTGCTGTGCCTAGTGGCACCTGGGCTGGGGAGGGCATTGCCCCATCTGGGTTTTATAAATGTCTTACTCAAGTTGAAACCTCCAGCTTGTGAATCAACCGTATCTCTCTGACTGATAAGCAAGTATTAGGCTTTGGGGCGGGAGGGAATTCTGTAATGTGAAACAACTTTGTTGTCTTTTTCCCCCTCCCATCGTTGTAAATAACTTTTAATGGCCAAACCCCAGATTTGTACTTTTTTTTTTTCTAACTGCTAAAACCATTCTCTTTCATCTGGATTTACTGTAACATTTGGGAAAGGAATAAATGTTGTCCCTTTAGTGGTGATTTAATGAGTGGTCTTCTGGGGCACGGGGTAAGAGGACTGTACAAACCAGAAGACAGGTGAGTCTGGGGTGATTACCCAGAAGAGAGTTAAGAACCAACGGACACTGCTGGAGAACAAGCACAGGAGGTGTAGAAATGTGCTGCTTTATTACAAAGTCTAAAAATGAAAATATCTCAAAAAGGAAGCTGCTGGGCTAACACCTCCACCTGCAGAGTTAGGGGAAGATAGGGCAATGGGAGTTTTTCTGCTTGCCTGAGTCCAGTGGGAAGGTATACCAATCTTAAAATTGGCTGATATTACCTAAGGGGCCCCAGAAGAGCCAGTCACCCCTTCTAGAAAGCTTCATAAGGGCATCTTAACAGAGCTCCTAAAGCAGGCACTTGGCAGTTCAGGATTTTGTCTTCTGGTTGTTTTCTTTCCACTCAGACCCTACGTGGTTCAAAACTTAAGACCTGAGCAGGATGGACAAGGGGTCTTTGGGAAGAATTCCCCCAGCACCACTGCCCTGGGCTCTGGTCCCTGGGGACATTATATTTAATATATTTTATATAAATACACAGAGGAATAGAAAATATAAAATCTGAGAGACTGGGGAAAGTGAGGAACTTGGAGAGGCCACAGTTGCAGATCTTGCTCAGGCTAACTTGACCTCTTCTTTGACCCTGCGGAGAAAACAGACTGTCATGAGAAACCTAGAGGGCTAGAAGCAGAAGCATGGCTATGGTGACCCCCACAGGACCCTGGCTGCCCCAGGTGACTGCTGGCTTCCTAGTGCTGCAGACACAGAGACTGGGCCCTGAAAGGGGCCTTTGTAAGCTGTCCCTGCGCATTCCCTGCCCTCTCAGTGCTAGGGCACAGGTAAGGCTCCAATGCCAGGGAGATGGCCAACAGCTCCTCCTCACCCTTTGGCTTCTGGCTTCTCCTCCTTGGTTTTCTCCTCTTCTGTGACTTCTAGAACATAAGAGCACAGGATGGTTGAAAGCCTCACAAGACCCAGCTCAAGCAGTGGGACTCTTCTACCCTGAATCCCTTCTTTTCAACATTACAGTTCACTGGTTCTAGAGAAATGAGAAAAGCCCATCCCAGGTCTGGTGAGTCTGGCTGAAAACAAACAGGTTAGACCAGTTTCCCAGCCAGTTTTAGCCAGAACACAGGCAGAGGCAGCCCCCTGGGAAACAGGGCAAAGTGCTAGGAAAAGGGCTTGGGTGGTACGTGAGAGCTGGTCAGCCAGCACAGACCAAGAGTCATTGTTCTGTGGGTCTTGCTACTTCTAGGAGCCACTGAAAGGCCCAAGGAATTCAGTTAACTAATGCTCCCCAGAAGCTAGCTGGGCCTGGGTCAGCTCTTTCCTGTGTCCTACATAAACCCAAGTCCTGGTTTAATCCAAACCCACCTTTTTTCTCTTCTGGATCTTTTTCTTTTTCATCCTCTGTTTTGACTACTTTGGCTTTTTTGAAATTAGATGAGTTCTTGCGACCACCTTCTCCCTCCTCATCTGAATCAGAGAATTCTTCTTCACAGGCAATTCGTTTGTCAGAGGAGCAGACTGGGAGGCAGTAGACAGAAACGTTTGTATGAGAGCAAGGGGCTATTTGAGGATCTATGCCCAATGTTTGAGTGTCCTTCAAGAGATGCAACAGGGATTGAGTGGTAGAATGCCTGCCTACTATGAGAAGGCCCTGGGTTCCACCCTCAGCACCCCTCCACAAAGACATCAAGGAAGAAAGGGGCCTCAACACTAAGGTTTCCTAACAGCTGGGCAGAGCTTGGAAGAGATGAGAAGTGAAGGGAAGTTTGGAGCCACCTACTGAATGGGAGTACAGGCCCCTGGATCTAGGTCTTACTGGAAATGCGTTTGTCAGGGTCTTCTTCGTCCTCATCACCACTCTCCTCTGGGATGGCATCCTCGGGTATGGCCTGCATTTGGACACCAGGAGCATGGGGCAGCATTCTCAAGTTCTCAAAGAGCCGCTGCCTATGGTTAACAGGATAGGCTCTGGTTAGAGACAAAGCAGACCTGGCCTGTTCAACAGAGAGGTGGCTGGGCAATACACTCACTTGATCTTTTCCAGATATTCATTAGTGTTCTGGTTAGTCATGTTAGAAGGGCTGATGTGAAGCTTGAAGTCCGGTCCAAAGTATTCAAAGTAGTCATTGTATGGTAGCTCTGAGGGGGCATGGGAGAGGAGTCAAGACATGGCCAGCACGGAGCCCGGAGAGAAGCATATGGAGCTTCCTCTGGGTCTGTGTACCCACCTAGGAAAGAGAAGAATGCCTCCAAGCAGTGAAACTTAGACACCCCCAAAGTTTTTATTTTCATTTTCTGTTCTGTTTTTGAGACAGGGTCCTGTGGCGGGGCTGGCCTGAGCTTCCTTCCCAAGGGCTGGGATTATACTTAGGACCCACTGTACCTGGCCAGAATCTTAATCTAACAGCATTCTCTAGTCAACACTAGTGGGGTATGTGTCTCTGGAGGGGAAGGGGAAGCCTGGTGTAGAACACTAAGCACTCCTCTATTCACTAGCCTAGGCAGTGGAAATCCCCAACATCTAAAAAACTGATCATGTCCACACCAAGACGAGAGGGAGAGAAGACAGGACTAGGGGACAACTGACATTAGAGTCTGCCTATCTCGAGAGAATAGGCAGAGCCTCAATCATGAGTATGGCAGGCCTTATGGCCAAATGGGAAAGAAGTTGTAAATGAAGGTACACGAGGTCCAGCGCCCACCCAGCCCAACCTGCTCCTGGAGTTAATACCGTTAGGGATCTCTGTGTCCAGGGCCACGGCTGTTTCATAAGTCCAACAGCGAGCAACATTGCGGATGGTGTATCCACCTCCTCCCAGCATTAGCATGGGCAAGTTGAAACTCTTGACAAACTCCACACACTTGGCATGCCCTTTGCAAGGAGAAGGAATGTTGGTTTTCAGGGAACCCAGCAGACCCTGCCCATCCTTTTGTGTGCTATCTGGTCTCACCTTTGATGGTCAGATTGAAGCAACCTAACCGATCTCCAGATAGGGAGTCTGAGCCACACTGTAAGACCACAGCACTAGGCTGGAACATCTCCATTACTTTGGACATGACCTACAACGATACACCTTAGTTACCATCAACCTCAAAAAAAAGCACGTGAGGTTCAGAGGTAGGAAGGACTGGTACAGTACAGCACTTTTTTCCTTTTCATCCCCCCACACTGTGTGGTAGACAGGAGTCTTCCAATTGGACCACAGCTGTAAAGACCCAGCTCTAACAACTGAGCTTCGGATGATTTCCGGGAAGCTGCTTCCTTTCGGGAGCCTCACAGCCTCCAGCTGCATCTGCTCTACCCATTCGACCTTGTGGATTTAAGCCTTCTCTGGAGCCATTTTATTTTTGTCTATTTGATTCTCAAATCTAAACATGTCACTCAGAAGCCCGAAAGTGAAGCTTCTGTCCTCTTTACTACTAAGTACATAGTAGGCACTTGGCTGAGTGACCACATGACTTACTGCAACATGGCATTCAAGGTCCCTTTGAAATACAGACCCTGACATGCATCAAAGATTTTTAAAACATGTGGTGAGCTCCAACATCCACTTCCTATCAGTTTTTTCCATTCTTCGACCACACATTAAAACAGCCTGCAGGCCACTCCATACTCCCGCTAACCACCTCTATGTTGCAGATATTCCTCCGTCCAATGCCATCCTTCAGTCTCCACCTCCTTCCTTCACACAGGTACCTCATTAAAAATAAATAGCTGGGCGGTGGTGGCACACACCTTTAATCCCAGCACTTGAAAGGCAGAGGCATGCGGATATCTCTGTTGAGTTGGAGGCCAGCCTGGTCTACCAAGCGAGTTACAGGACAGCCAGGACTGTTACACAGAGAAATCCTGTCTTGAAAAACAAGCCCCCCAACCACAAAAGAAAAGAACAAATAATCTAATAGCCGACTCCAAAGATGTGGAGACATGAAACACTGAGGGCCGCTATGCTCACTGTCGGATCAGTCCGCTCCCACCTTTCTTTGGAGTATTCTCTGCTTTGCTAATAAACTTCTGCTTAAATAGTCAACAACAACAAAAACATTAGTGTGGTGTAAGAAACAGTCTCCAAGTCCACCCTGTGGAGAAGCTCCTTAAGCAGGAAGGTTAAAGGAATTAAAACTGCTCTGGAAGTTTCTGAAACTAGGACTGCTCCCTGCCAGAGTAAGCAATAAAAGCTGCAAGGAAGATTCTCAGAGTAGACTAGATGCCTGGAAGAAACAGAAACCAGCTGAGCCACCTGGAAAGAGTCAGACCAACTCGAGCATCTAGAAAGGACGCCCTGTAGAGCTGCCTCAAGTGGCTGTGTAGTGTGCTTCAGAGTCCCAGCTTTACGTGTGAACTGTCACCCATGCTGGGTCGGCTTTGGTGGTGCAGCGTGCTTTGAGTCATTTCTATTCCTGTAAGTGACCTCAAGAAAACTCACTAGTTCATCCAGTTGGACATCGGTGGTGTCTGTATGTTGGTCTGTTGTGGGATCCCTATCTGGGGTGAATAGACGTGTTGACCCCAGGAAAAGTTCTGGCACACAACAACTGACCACAGACTGTTAGTACATATTGTTTACCTCCCACAAGGACTGTGCCTTACATGTTATTGTACTAAGCAATGGCCAGACTCACAGAAGCAAGAATAGATTACACAGATGGTCTGTTTCCCACTACTACACAAAGGTCAAGGTTAACTATTTCTCCTTTCCCCATCAGCCACCAGGAGGTGGCTATGGAGGTGTCTTGCTAGCTTCCCAATGATAGCCCAAGAGGTGAATCAAGGCACTTACTGGCTTGAAAATAGCTTCATAGGACTCGTCATCGATCCCATCTCGGAGGGGGTAGTTAACAGCATAGTACTTGCCTTTGCCAGCCCCAATATCCTAATCAAAAGGGACATTAAAATAAAATTGAAAGACAAATAGAAGGTGATTCAAAGATGGGGTTGGAAGGCTAAAGAAAGAGACAGTGGTTCTTTGAGAGACAAGATGAGCCCATGAGATGGGGAAGGCCAGAGCAAGCCCAACTGCCACCTCTCAATACTCCTGAACCTGCACCAGGGCAGACTCAATAGCCTACCCCACAGTGCAGGGTTTCTGCCTCCAGCTAAGAGCCAGCGAGCAGGTGGTCACATAAGTAAAGCCTCCCACACCTCTGCCCAGAGTTTTACTTCTTTCCTTCTTTCTAGGAAGCTGTGGAGGGCAACAGTAAGAAAGCTTCTTCCAACTGACTTCAAGATAGGAAAAGCTACTTCTCTGAATGTTCGCTGTGTCAAACAACTCAATTAGTGCTATCTTCCACCTGAGGGCAACTGGCAGGGCAAAGAGATCTCAGTGTATTCATGCTGACAGAAACGGATGGAGCCGACTTAGGAAGGGCACAAGTCCGTCAACTGTTCTACATCAGAGTTAAGCTTCCATGATGTGTTCTGGGGAGAGCCCACTGCTTTCAGTCATGTGGCTAAAGGGGAAGGTGACCTAAAAATAGAGAACCCTTGAGATGACTCCCAAGACCCTAATCCCTCACTCCAAATTCAAGCTCAAGTGACATAATCATGTGATGCAACCGAGCTATGGTGAGGAGGGAGGAACAATGAACCAGAGAACCCCAAATTCTGACTCCTTGTGTTCCAACACCCCCCTTCCAGAATAAACAATGAAAGGTATTGTATAGGTTCCCCAGATGACAGTGTGGTACTCTGAATGGCAGAAGAAGCAGGAAGTAGTTTTTAGTGGCACAGGATAGGAGAGTTAGAGCTAAAAGTGAGGTGGTTGGTCCCTAAAGGGGGTTCTCACCCGTAGGTCCCCAGTTCCTGGGAAGTATTCTCCGTACTTATGAAAGGACACAGTCATGACCCGGTCCGTGGTATAGAAGGCCTCTTCCACACCATCGCCATGGTGAATATCAATGTCAATATACAGCACCCTCTGGTGATACCTAGGATCAGAAGGTGGTCAGAGGTCTGGGGCTCTTTGGGAATGGGACGCGCCAAGGGCGCCAGGTCCCAGCTTACCGGGCTAGCTGCCTCCCTCAGGTGTCTCTAAGCACCAGAGACGTGGGAACTGGCTGAAGAAAGGTGGAAGAACGGCCGGTGTCTCCAGAGGCCTGACCAAGCCGACCATGTCCGATCTTCCTACTCTACAGCCAGGGTCAACTCCAGTCACACAAGGACACTCTGGAGGCAGGAGCTGAGCAGCACCTGCCCCAGATCTTGCCGTGGGCTCAGATCAAACCAAGACCCCGTCAAGGAAAGGATGGCCAGAGACACTCATGGAACACATCCTAGCCAGCACACCGTAAGAAAAGCAAACTAGGGAGGTAAGCCCAGGGGGAGAGGGAAGTGGGGACCTGGCCTAAGATGCTCCTCCAAGACACAAGGCCAGGCAGGCATACTTTAGCAGTTCCAGGATGGCCAAGACGATATCATTGACGTAACAGAAACCAGATGCTTCAGACTTCTTTGCATGATGCAGACCCCCAGCCCAGTTCACGGCGATGTCCGTCTGCTGCTTATTCAGTTTCACAGCACTTGCTGGGCACAGAAAGGGAACGTGAGTCTGTTACTAACCCATTCCCCTTCCCCCACAAACCCAGAGAGGGGTAGTTTTTCATATAATGCAGACTATCTAAAATTCACTAGTCACCCACTTCTCATTTCAATAGGGAGTATGTTCTTAAATCAAGAATAACCCATTTACACTCTAAAACTAATTTAGTGGGTCATATAGATTTTATGTAGAATAAAACAAAAAGTATCAGAATAACAATACAGGTAATTTTTTTGTATGCATGTGTCTGAATAATTTTGGTGTCAGTGAATGATTAAGTGCACACCTGTGTGTACTGCTTAGACACATGGGTATCCTCTAATGCTGTACTTGTAAAAGTATTAATTACTGTGGTTCACAGTCAAAAAATGCAGAAAAGATACTGAAGAAATCACTGATTCAACGAACAAAGAGGTCCAAGGAGATGAGAGACAGTTACACATCTATGAACAGTAGCAACTTCAGCAGCAATCAAAGTGTACAATAATTTTATCGAAGTGTGCATAACATATAATCACTGTGCAGCCACCAAAAACATACTGCAGACTACTACACACAACAAGTTGAAAACTAAGTGTGGTGGCACATGATCAGAGCTGGAAGCCAGCCTGGGATACAGAATGAGACCATGTCTCCAAAAAAAGAAGAAAAAAAAAAAATGCTTGTGTGCTAGCAACACAACTCAGTAACAGGGCTGGAGATAGTTAAGAGCACTGGCTGCTCTTCCAGAGGACCTGGGTTCAATTCCCAGCACCTACATGGCAGCTCACAACTGTCTGTGACTCCAGCTAGGGGATCTGACACCCTCACACAAATATATAAGTGAGCACACATTCTGGGCGGTGGTGGCACACGCCTTTAATCCCAGCACTCAGAAGGCAGAGGCAGGCAGATCTCTGTGAGTTCGAGGCCAGCCTAGGCTACAGAGTGAATTCCAGGAAAGGCACAAAGTTACACAAAGAAACCCTGTCTCGAAAAAACAAAAACCAACAAATAAATAAATAAATAAATAAGCGAGCACACACACATTAAACAGACAACAAAAAATACCAAAACTATGGCATAAAACTATATAATGGAGCAACATACTTTAAAATACACAAAGAAAAAGAGATGGATACACAAATACTGAAATGGAAACAGCAGTCATTTACAGAGTAAATTTGAATGGGTTTGGGGTTTTTTTGTGTGTGTGTTTTTCAAAATTATAGGGAGGGGACACAATAACCATAAGAAAATGAATACAGTTAAGCAATTAGTTAAAAACAGAATATACATCTATAGTGTTAATGTAAACATCATGGAGCTAAAAAAAAAAAAAAAAAAACCAAAAAAACAAAAACTGTTGCTTTGTTGAGGCAGGGTTTTGTAGTATAGCCCAGGTTGACCGGAAACACTATAGTGGTGTTCCCCTGCCTCAGAGTGCTGGGATCATAGGTGTGCCACCATCATGGGCAACTGTTACAGCAGTGCAACACATTTCACATGGCTGCAGTAATGATGGAGTAAATGAGCCCCCTCCAATGTTGCCAGGCACATCATGGTAGGAGTAGTATCTATTAATGTTAACAAATGCCTGAAATTGGTTTATGTATATACTTAGAGGCTGTTATAATTGTACATATGGTTCATGCTGGCCTTGAACTAGTTACTCTCCTTCCTCAGACTCCCTAGTGATGGAATTACAGGCATGTGTCACCACACTAGACTCATACATTATATTTTAGGGGGTATACTTTTTTTTTCTGAGACAGGGTTTATCTGTGTAGCCCTGGCTGTCCTAGAATTGACTCTGTAGATCAGGCTGGCCTTGAACTCAAGAGATCCACCCACCTCTGCCTCCCGAGTGCTGGGATTAAAGATGTGCATCACCATCACCCGGATAAGGGTACACTTATTTATATATATATAAAAAAAAATCACTAAGCAGGGCATGGAGGTGAACACCTTTAATTGTAGCAGGCAGAGGCAGAGGCAGAGGCAGGAGGCAATTGGTGAGTCCAAGAACAGCCTGGTCTATATAGCAAATTCCGTATGACATAGGATTATATACAGGCCCTGTCAAAAAAAAAAAAAAAAAAAAAAAAAAAAAAGCCAAAATAATTTTTAAAAACTCACTGTTGCCGGGTGGTGGTGGCACACACCTTTAATCCCAGCACTCGGGAGGAAGAAACAGGTGGATCTCTGTGAGCTCTCCAGGCTAGCCTGGTCTAGAGTGAGATCTAGGACAGGCACCAAAACTACACAGAGAAACTAACCCTGTCTCAAAAACAAAAACAAAAAACAAAAATCAAAACAAAAAAATTCACTGTCTATAGAGAAACCTTGTCTCAAAACAAAAAACAAAAAACCAACACCAAAAAACCAAAATCAAAACCAAAATCACACTAAACAAAATAAACAAACAACTTTTAAAAATTCACTGCTGGGCATGGTGACAAACACCTTTAATCCCAGCACTCCGAGACAGAGTGAATTTCTGAGTTCAAGATCAGCCTGGTCTACAGAGAGTTTGAAGAGAGCCAGGGCTACACACAGAAATCCTGTCTAGAAAAACAAACAAGTTTACTGTATTCCAGGTGTGGAGGTGCACACCTTTAATCCCAGTCCTAAGGAAGCAGAGGCAGGGGGATCTCTTGAGTTTGAAGCCAGTGTCGTCTACTTAGTGAGTTCCAGGTAAGTCAGGGCTACATACTGACTTTATCTTTAACAATGTTTCACTACACATGCATATTGTGTTTACTGTTGCATGAGTGTTTTGCCTGCAGGAAGGTATATGCATGCCTATATGGATGTTATGTACACCATGTTAGTGCTTGGTGCCCTCAGAAATCAGAAGGCGGCACTGGACACCCTGAAACTGGAGTTAATAGTTGTGAGCCACTACATGGGGCCTGGGAAGCAAACCCCTGTGCAAGAGTAATAAGTATTCTTAAGTGCTGGGCCATCTTAAGTGCTGCCCCTGTACTTTTTTCTGGTATTTGATTGAATCTCACATTATTCTTGTCCCCATCTTTAAACTACACATGGCCGCATTTGCGTATTTAGGGCAATGCTAAGGTTACCCAGAAATCACAGTGGCAATAACTTGTGATGAATATTATGACATCAGAAGTTAATGACCTCACTTTTTCCTAAGACACAGATGATGTTGATCCTCCATTTGTACAAAGAACTCTGCCATTCACAAACTGCTTTTATATACGGTGTCTTAAGAACTCTTTAGGCCTGCAGGAGATTCCTGTATATCCACTCTCTTGGCAGAAGCAGAGTTAAGAACACCTGTCAGTACTGTGTCAAAGATCTAAAATAAAAGCCCACAGCACCACTCTGAGGGATCATAGGCCACACTCCCAGGGCCTCATTAGAGGCAGATGATCTATCTCACTGAACAGGAATTGATGTGGTTTGCTTACCCACAGAGCCACCAGTAGACAGCTGACAGAATTCAAACAGGCCATCGAACACTGGACAGTCCTCACCAACGTTGACTTGAAAGAAATACACAAGAGGTTAGTTTCCACAATTTCCTTCAGTTTCTTAATTTAGGTATTTATGAGCTGGATGAGGAAAAAAAGCAAAACAATTAGCCTCAGAAGATTTGGGTTCTAGCCCAGGTGAACTTCTGGAGATTTAGGCTATCAATCATAATAAGCAATAATGATATTCACTTCAACCAGTCAGTGGGAAACTTAAGTCCCGTCCCCCCCTATTTTAGAGCTCTTACCCCACTGTGTCCCACAGGCTGGTCTTCAACTCTGGCCTAACCTATCCTGCTGCCTCAGCCTCTGGAGCAGTTAGCATTGTTGCACACTAGCATTAGAAATCTTACAGGGAAAAGCACTTAGCATCTTGGAAATTGCTGCTGAAGAGGCGCCTACAGAACAGTGGTTATGGCATGCTGCTCACTTCTAAGCACTTTAAATACCTGATGCATTTATCCTCACACAATCTTCTGAGGTAGAATTCGTTCCGATCTTATAAATGAAGAAACAGACTCAGAAAGGTGAAGTGAACTGAGACCTATATAATTATTTGCTGAGTGCCAAAAGCATTCCATATGCTGCTGAGTGCTTTAAATACCTGATGCATTTATCCTCACACAATCTTCTGAGGTAGAATTTGGTCCAATCCTATAAATGGGGAAAGGGGCTCAGAGAGGTGAACTACTAATAAATACTGGAGGCAAAACTCAAGCCTCCGCTTTGCTGCCTCTCCAGAAGCCTGAGAAAATGTATCCTGGTCTTTTCCAAAGTGTTTTCACATATACATTCTCATCTGATTCTTGAAACTCCAAGAATTAGCCAAGACAGGACTCGAACCCACTGTGCACTGGAATGAGGACATGCAAAGGAGTTAAGTGACTTGCCGAAGGCTGTATAACCAGGTAGTAGCAGAACCAGAATAGGATCTAGGTGTCTTGACTACCACAGCCCAGTGTTTTCTACTACACCCCCAAGTGACAACTGCAGTTATTTCAAGTCCATGAGGTAAAAGTATAAAGTAGGGCATCATGTAGAGACACGTGCAAACACTAATGCAAATGAAACCAAGCAGACAGGAAGCACACCTGGACGGTGGAGGGTTCGAGGAAGCCCAGGCTGTCTCCTCTCATAGAATGGAAATTATGGGGGGGGGGAGTGGGGCTACACCCTCACCTCTTGCTCCAGTGTTTTATCAATAGGGTTCCCAAAATAGAGCAAGAGGAGGAGGGTGGGAAGGGCCAGCCTGGATTATGGCAATGTGAGACAAAGCTATATTTGCAATATCCTCCAGAAATTGATCCTGGGCCAATGAACTGGCTCAGAAGGTAAAGGCGCTTGCTGTGTGAGCCTGGTGACTTGAGGTCAGTCTCTGTAACCCAGAAAGGAGGAAGGAGTCAACTCTTGCCTTCACCCATATTCTGTAACATGCTTCCACTCCCACCAAACACATATACATTTTTTTTTCCTTTGTTTTTTTGAGACAGGGTTTCTCTATATAGTTTTGGAGCCTGTCCTGGATCTCACTTTGTAGACCAGGGTGGCCTCGAACTCAGAGATCCGCCTGCCTCTGCCTCCAGTGCTGGGATTAAAAGCATGCGCCACCACTCCTGGCTAAAAATTATTTTTTTTATAACAGAGTTACCAACTCCAGTGCTACTTTGCCTTGAAGAGTGCCCCAAATCTGGTGCTGAGTTAGGGAGTGGGCAATAGATGGCTTTTCCTCATTTCCTTGGTGAACACTGGAACAGGCTATGTCAATAAGAACTTTGGTTCCTGGAGTCAAGCTATTTATCCAAGGACAAATAAATCCCCACCTCTGGCTTCTCCCCTGCAGGAGCAGGTCTTAGTTCAAACTCCTTTGTAGGATGTGACATTCCCTGACACCCTCATGGGAGGGGATGGGTGATAAGACATGAGAGGCGATTAACCATCAGGACCCAATTCAACAGAACTCACACAGCCAGCCTGCTTCAAGAAGTTGTGGTGCTGAGCACAGTGCTCACACTTGTAATCTCAGCACCTGGGAGGTGGAAGGGGAATGCTGAAGATTTCATTTAGCTACATGGTTCAAACCAGCCTGGATACATGAGACTACTGTCTTAAAAAAGCAGCATCTTAGGAGACAGAGCAAGCAGGGAGGGTCATGCCTGTAATATCAGCACTTAAGGTCTCTGAGGGGTTGGAGAGATGGCTCAGCAGTTAGGAGCACTGACAGCTCTTCCAGAGGACACAGGTTCAGTTCCCAGCACCCACACGACAGCTTACAACTGTCTGTAACTCCAAGATCTGTCACCCTCACACAGTCATACATGCAGGCAAAACACCAATGCAAATGAAATAAGAACAAATGGTTTAAAAAGAAGGTCTCTGTGAGTTTGAGATCACACAGCAAGTACCAACCAGGTCTAGATAGTATTAGACACTATCTCCAACAACAGCAACAACAACTTATGGCAGCATTGTAGAAACCTGTATAGGATGAAACACTAACTTGGGATACAAGTTACACCTTGGTGATAGGGTCACAGAATGGGGCGGGGAGTTGGAAGAGAACTGGCAAAGTACAGAAACAAGAAGCTGTACCCAGGGTCTTCAACGTGTCTTCTTTCTTGGGCTGTGAGGAAACATGGATGTTCATTATTTTTGATAACTATTTTTGTTCTAAGACAGGTCTCACACTGTAGCCCACTCGTTCACTGTGTTGCCAGGCTGGCCTTCAACTGGAGGCAGTCCTCTCTCCCGGGCATCTTGACGTTAGGATTACAAGCCTGTGTCACCAAACCCACTGATTTGTTTTGGTTTTTGAGACAGGGTCTCACTGTGTAGCCCTGGTTGGCCTGGAGCTCTCATATTTGAACTCTGCTAATGTTCAGTACCAATGCATTCTTTGTTTTGATACATGGTCTTACTCTATAGCCCAAGAAAGCCTGAAGACTCATCTTCCTGTCTCAGTCTTCCAAGTGCCGGGATGACATCCCTGGCTATCAATGGTTTTTTTAAAAGATTTATTTTTATTTATTATGTATACAGTGTTCTGCCTATGGGTATCCCTGCAAGCCAGAAGAGGGCACCAGCTCTTATTACAGATGGTTGTGAGCCACTATGTGGATGCTGGGAATTGAACTCAGGACCTCTGGAAGAGCAGGCAGTGCTCTTAACCTCTGAGCCATCTCTCCAGCCCCCCATCAATCTTTTTAAGAGTGGTTAGCAAAACCACAGATATAGAATGTAGGACAGAAGTCGAGAGTTTTCTTCTCTACCCTGCCCCTTGCCATGTGAGTCTGAGAAAATCATTTTCTCAGACTGCCCTACCCCCTCAATCTTTCTCATCATGTTTTTTTTTTTTCTTTTAACGTGCATTGGTGCTTTACCCACATGCATGTCGGTGTGAGGGTGTCAGATCTTAGAGTTACAAACCGTTGTGAGCTGCCATGTGGGTGCTGGGAACTGAACCCGGGTCCTCTGGAAGAGCAGCCAGTGCTGTTAACCACTGAGCCACCTCTCCAGACCTTTTCTCATGCTTTTGCCACAAGCTCCATGTGCTCCAGAAGTTACATTTATTTAGGTTCCCATGTTGATTTACTAACTACGAGCAGAGCAGAACATTGATCAAGGCTCTCAAAGTCTCAGAGCACCAAGAGCACACAACACTCGGTTGGTTTAACACAATTAAACATTATAGGCTTTGCTTACTGCCAAGGTAGACACTTCAAGAAAGCACTTCACTGAGTGACATCTAAAGTCTTTCCTACTTAGATTCCTAAAACACTATGAACCAAGTCTAAGGGTTCAAGAGGTTGAGACCTTCATCCTATCCACCTTTTCTTTTCTTTTAAGATTAACTTTATGTTTGTGGGTGTTTGGCTTGCATGTATGAATGTATACCACGTGTGTACAGTGCCCACAGAGGCCACAAGAGGGCATGAGATCACCTGGAACAGATGGCTATGAGCCACCACGAAGGTGCTAGGAATCAAGCCTAGGTCCTCTGAAGAGCAGCCAGTGCTCTAACCACTGAGTCATCTTTCCAGCCCCAGGCCCAACTTTATTCTCAATGAAAAAAACTACAGACCTAATATTTTAACACATAACTTTTTAATTTCTTTCTTTCTTTTTTTTCCAAGACAGGGTTTCTCTGTGTAGCTTTGCGCCTTTCCTTTAACTCACTTGGTAGCCCAGGCTGGCCTCGAACTCACAGAGATCCACCTGCCTCTGCCTCCTAAGTGCTGGGATTACAGGCGTGCGCCACCACCACCTGGCAACTTTCTAATTTCTAAGAAACCAGAATACTGGCATAGAACCTGTACATTCCTGAAGGCCTTGTATTTTGTCTGCCTTGACAGATTTGTGAATATCAGGGCTATCACATAATACCAAAGCTACTGTTCCTTGAGGTGGGTACGATGAATGCATTAACCTCAAATATAAGACAGGGAAGGTCACCCTCAGAGAGGTTTGAGGACTTGGTCAAAACACATAGTTGAGCAGGAGAGATGGTTCAGTGGGTAAAAGCACTCGCCATAAAAGCCTATGACTTGAGTTCAATCCCAGGAACCCATGATAGGAGAGAACCTACTCCCCAAAGATGTCCTCTGACCTTCACCCCTGCCAATGTCACACATACCCCCAACAAAACACCTCTAGAGTTAAAGGAAAACAAAAGAGGGCTGGGCAGTGGTGGCACACGCCTGTAATCCCAGCACTTAGGAGGCAGAGGCAGGTGGATCTCTGTGAGTTCAAGGCCAGCCTGGGCTACAGAGCTAGTCCAGGACAGGCTCCAAAGCTACAGAGAAACCAGAGAGAGAGAGAGAGAGAGAGAGAGAGAGAGAGAGAGAGAGAGAGAGAATGAATGAGCTTTCTTTCTTTCTTTCTAAGCATTTATTTTGTGTGTGTTTGTTTATGCACACATGGGGGGGCAGAGGACAACTTGGAGTTGAGTCTCTCCTTCTACCATGTTGTGGTATCTGGGGGTCAAAATCAGGTTAGCAGCCTTGCTGGCAAACACCTGCATGTTGAGCTTTCTTGATGGTCTTTGCGCCTTTCCTGGAACTCGCTTTGTAGACCAGGCTGGCCTCAAACTCACAGAGATCCACCTGCCTCTGCCTCCTAAGTGTTGGGATTAAGGTGTGCACCACCACCGCCCAGCTCGAAAGCTCATTTTCTTGCTGTGACAGTCTGCTTTTCTAAAAAGAGCCTGTTTTATTGACAACTGAGCTCAGTCCTATTGTCAATGTTTCACGGAAACCCCTAAAATCATCTGCAGGAATGAACTGATCTCCCTGATGTCAACAAGATTTTGTCAATTCAGAAAGCAGACACTTCAATCACAAAAGAGAACTCAGGTGTGACATTGTAGTCCCAGATTTGAATTGAACACTTTCCCATGGCTAAAAGCAATCACAATTCTTACAAACAAGGTATAGCTTTTGAGATGGGATGTATGTACTCTGCAGTTTCAGGTCCCAGGGGACAGAAGTAGAGTCACCTCATCTCAAAGATTACATCATCTAGTCTGTCCTTTACAGCCTCTAAACTCTAAATACGAAGTTAGAGCAAATACAACTGGACAGGAATCAAAAGCCACACAGCTCATCCCATTTCACTAATAGAAATCTTAGGGGAGGTGAAGTACAGGACCAGTGTCTACTGTCTGCTGCTTCTCCTCCTCCTCCTCCTTCTACTACTACCACTACTACTACTACCTGCTGCTTCTTTTTTTTTTTTTAAGAGACAGGGTTTCCCTGTGTAGCTTTGCGCCTTTCCTGGAATTCCCTCTGTACACCAGGCTGGTCTCGAACTCACAGAGATCCGCCTGCCTCTGCCCCACCCCACCCCAGTGCTGGGATTAAAGGTACACACCACCACTGCCCGGCTATTGTCTGCTTCTAAGTAGCTAAGTAGTACCATTCCCATTACAGTTAGAGCACGCCTGGGACAGCATTGTAACCCTAACTGGAGAAAGTCCAACTCTACTATTTATGATCAGGAGACAAGGAAAACCAGATGAGATGAGAAAAGAATATGCTGGTACCTTTGGGGGCCCAGACAAATCAATTGTGAACTAAATGGGCCCAAGGCGGGCCTCCCCACGGAAAGAGAAGTCCAATAGGGAGCTTTAGAGTGGGGTGGAGATGGAACATACTTACATCTCTGCATCTGCTTGCTGTACTCAGACATGTTATCTGGGCGAATGGAACGCAAGAACTTAATGTAGTCATCACTGTGGTACTTGGTCATCTCCTCAGCATTGGCTTTGTGAGGACGCTGGAGAGTACAGGAAGGAGGCGAGTTAGCCTGACCAAGGCAGTCTTCACTCTTCTAGCTGACCACGTGTACCCCCAGCGCCTGCTGTCTGCGTCTCTGCACAGTGCCTTTCCCGTTACAGTCAGTTAGGTGCTGGGCAAAACTGAGTGCCTTATAATCGATTACTATTCCAAAGCACAGTCATGGCCAAAGGTGCCAGGAGTACAAGGGAAGGAAGGGTGACTAAAGATGATTAAAGTATCTAGGAACTTCGTTTTTGTTTTTGTTTTTGTTTTTTTTTTTTTTTTGAGACAAGGTCTCACGTAGGGTAGGGTGGCCTGACACTCACTATGTAGATCAGGTTGGCCTTGAGATCTACCTGTCTCTGCCTTCTAGGTGCTGAGATTAAAGATGTAAGCCACCACACCATGCTGGGCATATATACAAACACACACATAGTACTTATTTAAAATGCTATTTATTTATTTGTTTATTTTTGTGTTTTTCAAGACAGGGTTTCTGTTTAGTCTTTGCTGTCCTGGGACTTAATTTGTAGATGTGGATAGCCTCGAACTCTGAGATCCACCAGCCTCTGCCTCCCAAGTGCTAGGATTAAAGGCATGTGCCACTATATATTTATATTTTTGGGGTGTTGGTGGTTGTGGTTTGAGACAGTTTCTCTGTAGTCCTGACTATCTAGTTACTTGCTCTGGAGACCAGGCCTTGAATTCACGGATAGACTTGTCTCTCTGCATTTGTCTCAGTGAGTGCTGGGACTAAGGGTCTGTGCAATTATGCCCACCTGGAAAATCTTTTATAAATCACTGCACCAAGAATTCGGATCCAGTCCTTCCCAATAACATTGACATGTTAGAAATTTCCTGATGATCCCAACGTTTTTCCTCAAAATATTATTTATTTTATCATATGTGTATGAGTGTTTTGCTTGCATGTATGTGCACCACATGTGAGCAATGCCTATGGAGGCCAGAAGGGGCATTAGATCCCTGGAACTGTAGTTACAGACAGTTGTGAGCTGCCATGTGGGTGCTGGGAATCAAACATAGGTCCTCTGGAAGAACAGCCAAGACGCTTAACTGCTGAGCCATCTCTTTAGACCCCAACCCTGCTGTGTGACTATGCAGTTCTAGCTGACCTCAAATCCATATGGCTACTTCAGCCCGAGTACTGAGCTTACAGTGTTCACCATTGCCACCAATTCTCCTTCCTTCTTCTCGAAAGGTCTCAACTGAGCGTGGCTATCTATGCCTCTACTACAGAACTAAAGAGGCAGAGGAAGACCACAGAGATCAGGACCACACTACACAGTTCCAGGCCAGACTAGACTGTGTAAACCTGTCTCAAAAACAAACAAACAAAAATGCCCTCAGGAGACAGTGACAGGGGAATCCCACCCAGAGAAGCCTGTCTGGGAAGGAGGAGCAGTGTCTCTTTTCCCTATGCCTTAGAGAAGGATCACCGTGAAGGAGGTCCCTCTTCTCTAGGGTTTACACAACTCTTACTGTTTAGTCTGTACCCTTCTTCATGTGCACAAGTTAAAGTCACAGTATTGTTGGCTTCACTTGCAGGAGAGTTTTGCAAATTACAGCTGCAAAGGTTACACTGGCGGTACATTTGACCGGAAACCCAAGTATCTAACTCTAGACCCCATTTTGGACCTCATTTAATCCTTAATGTACGGAGAAATAAAAAACTGAAATTAGATTTCCCCAAAAACACCCAGAGGTCAGGCAGAGTAACTCCTATGTGGAATTACAGGACTCAGGAGGCTGGGGCAAGAGAGGGAGTACAAGTCCAGTCAAGGTCACACAGCAAGTTCCAGGCCAATGGAAGCTACAGAGATAATCATTCATTCATTCATTCATTTATTTCTCTCTCTCTCTCTCTTTTTTTTTTCTGGAGCTGAGGACCGAACCCAGGGCCTTGCGCTTGCTAGACAAGCGCTCTACCACTGAGCTAAATTCCCAACCCCAACATGTTTTTGAGCATCGTGATGAACTCAATTTTTTTTTAAGACTTATTTACTTATGTAGTTTATGTACGTGAATGCTCTGTCTTCATGCACACCAGAAGAGGAAGGCATCAGATCACGTTACAAATGGTGGTGAGCCACCATGTGGTTGCTGGGAATTGAATTTAGGACCTCTGGAAGAGCAGTTGGTGCTCTTAACCGCTAGGCTACCTCTCCAGCCCTGAGATAATCATTTCTTAAAATCAAAGACAGCCACAGGGGAAGGTGAGACCAAGAGTTCTGTCTTGTTTTTTCCATTTCAACTTTATTCTGCATGTGTCAGCATGGGGGTGCCATAGTGCATAAGTGGGGGGCAGAGAACAACCTGCAGGACTTAGTTGTCTCCTTCCACTATGTGGGGTCTAGGGATTGACTCAGGTCCTCAGGCTTGGCGACAAGTGCCCTTACTGCAGAGCCATCCTGTCGGGGGCCACAAGCTGTGTTATAATAATACATTAAGCTCTGTACCCTCTTCAAAACATCAAGAAAATCTCTGTTTTGGCTATGGCTTCTAAGATACCACTCAAATCCTAACTCCCTTACGGTCTGTGTGCTGAGCTAGAGAAACAGGTCAGAGATGAACAGCAACTTACTTGCAATTTGGCTAAAGCTTTTGTCAGGAATGAGTCCTAAAGCTATCAGGTTCACAACAGAAACGGGAATGGCTCTGTGCTTTGGGGAGGAAGGAGATGCACAGGTCACAGCCAAGAGAGGAGTGACAGCTTAGAGGCACTGTGGGAGAGAGAACAAACCAGACTCTGACCCAGCAGAGGCAGCATAGGAAGATGAAAGTCAACCACGGACACAAGGTCTACACACTGGAGAAGGAAATTCTATCAGGAGGTTGCTTTACAAGTTACAGGCGGGCACCACTGGCTCAGTGCTTAAGCACTAGGGTTGGTGCCAGCACCCCGCATCCCTGCACGCACAAGGCTAGGAAAGCGGGTATCAGGCCACATGCCTGTAACTCCAACACTTGGGAGATGGAGACAGGAGGACTGAGTCAACAGTTCAAGGCCATCTCCTCTGGCTCTGAAAACACAATAAGGCATCTGGAAAGAGAATCCATCTACTTTCAGTCTCTGAAATGCTGAGCATGTTGTTATTGCTGGGTTACTCAAACCGTGAAGATAGCCATCAATAGCCAACTGTAAACCAGAAAGTAACACAGGTCCTGAGTCTGTCTTCCGCATTCCAACTGTTGGGATAACCCCAACCCCAAAGTAACTAGCCTTGCCATTTTTGTTTGTTTGATTTTTTTTCTCCCCCTGAGACAGGGTTCCTCTGTCAAACAGTCACGGTTGTCCTGAAACTCTATACAACAGGCTGGCCTCGAACTCACAGAGATCTGCCTGTCTCTGCCTCCCAAATACTGGGATTAAAGGTGTACACCACCACCGTCCAGCTTGTTTATTTGATTTTTAAATGTATTTTATTTTTGAGACAAGGTGTCCCTGTGTAGTCTTGGCTAGCCTGAAACTCTTTTTTTTTTTCCCAGACAGGGTTTCTCTGTGTAGCTTTTCGCCTTTCCTGGAACTCACTCTGTAGCCCAGGCTGGCCTTGAACAGAGATCCGCCTGCCTCTGCCTCCCGAGTGCTGGGATTAAAGGCATGTGCCACCACTGCCCGGCTTGCCTGGAACTCTTTATGTATGTAAAACAGGTTGGCCTTGAACTCACAGAGATCATCATCTTCCATTATGTATTTGGGAGGCTGAGAACAAGACTGTATAAGGTTGGGGCTAGTTAGAGCTGCACACACAACAAAACCCTGCCTATAAAACCAAAAGAAAACAAAACACTCTCCCATTTGCTCCTCACTGCCTCCAGAAAAGGTTAAACTAAGAACTGAGCCCAATTTAGTCTACAGATATATTGATGTGTTTTGCTTGCACACCTGCTAAAAAATAAAATCAAGTATAGGATTATAGCGGATGTGTAAGGCTCTGAGCTTTCACCCCAAAAAATGAAACCTAAGACAAAAACCTTGAGCCAACATTTTAAACTTAGGGGATATTATATAATCCAAAGATCCAGCTTTTCTTTTAAAATTGGAAGCTCAGACAAAATTAGTTAGAGCGGTATCTGGAAAGGAGACATGAGTTTACACTGAGGCTGGGGACGTAGCGTAGCACATGAAGACAAAGCCCCACAGCACTGTATAAAAACAGGTATGGTACCCGTGCCTGTAAACTTGTCATTCCAGGCCTCTTAACCCAGCACACAAGACAAGAGGATCTCAAAAAAAAAAGGGAATCTTTATCCATCTGCCCAATAATAGCCACTGAGTGATGAGCAGCTGAGAAAGGAAGATGAAGAATGCCCGCAGGGACCAGAGCTGATGAGGTGAGGCAGGGGCAGCACTCCAGGAACTCACATAGATTTCCATTTTTCGGTAGAGACCATAGTTGAGCAGCAAATTGTGAGTCATGCGGATTCGGTGAGGCTTCATCGGGTGGCCTTGTCCATAATAGTAGTTTCCAACATCACCTGAAGAAAAGAAGTGTGGTTTAATTTTAGTTAGTTAGTCAGCTAGGTTTATCGAGACAGGGTTTCTCCGTGTAACACTGGCCATCCTGGAACCCGCTCTCTAGACCAGTGAGTGCTAGGATTAAAAGTGTGTGCTACCACTTGTTATTACATTTATGTATGCATATGTGCATGCCAGTGCAGGCATCTGTGGAGTCTAGTCAATTTCCTGTGAAATGCTTAATGTGGATGTAAGGAACTCTGGTCCTCTGGAAGAGCAGCTAGTACTCTTAACTGCTGAGCATCTCTCCAGCCCTGAGAAAAGAGCCTTTAATAACATAGTTAAACACTCTCCCAGGAAACCTAGCAAATTCCCAGAACACTAATATTCATTTCTAATTTCCATGATTCTTTCCCACCTTGAATAAGAGTAGTTCCTGGGAACCCTGCATAAGTCAACACTTATGGGTGAGTCTAGCCTATTTTCTCCTTCTAAAACAAGGCACTGGATAAAATGTACTAGGAAAGAAAGAGCAGGCAGTGGATGAGGTGACTCATCTCACCACACCTTTAAGGAATTCTTTTCCCACAACAAATAAACCAATCACTAATACTTGAATTATAAGCCACAGCCTATAGATAAAACCAAACTTTCTTATTGCATGTTTCATCTATAGAAATAGCTTTTATTGGGGGTTGGGGATTTAGCTCAGTGGTAGAGCGAGCTCTGGGTTCGATCCTCAGCTCCAAAAAAGAAAAAAGAAAAAGGAAGAAAAAGAAATAGCTTTTACTGGTCTCTGGCCTGTGATTCAAACCATCTGCCATGTTATCACCAGTCATTTTTCCTAATGCACAACTCTAATAACATGTCCCACTTGATAAAACATTTTTTAAGATTTATTTTTATTTTATGTGCATTGGTGTTTCTGCCTACATGTACACCTGTGAAGGTGCCAGATCCCATGGAACTGGAGCTATAGACAGTTGTATGCTGCCATGTGGGTGCTGGGAATTGAACCAGAGTCCTCTGGAAGAGCAGCCAGAACTCTTTAACTACTGAGCCATCTCTCCAGCCCCTGATAATACATTTTTAATGGTTCTTCATGCTTACAAGCTATGACTTCAATAGGCTTGGAAGTCAAGATTTGTTCAATCTCCCCTGTGCTGGCTCTATCTACATGAACTTGACACAAACTATAGTCATGTGAGAGGAGAAAACTTAATTGGGAAAATGCCTCTAGAAAATCAGGGTGGGCCAGCCTGTACATCTTTGTTTTGTTGTTTGTTTTATTCCAGAGACAGTGTTTCTCTGTGTAGCCCTGACTGTCCTGGAACTCACTCTGTAAACCAGGCTGGCCTCAAACTCAGAGATCTGCCTGCCTCTGCCTCCCACAGTGCCTGGATTAAAGGCATGAGTGATCAGGTAAACATTTTCTTAGTTAATGATTGATGGGGAAAGCCCAGACCATTGTGGGGCTTCTCTGAACTGGCTGAGAGTTGTGGTGCACACCTTTAATCCCAACACTCACGAGGCAGAGGCAGGCTGATCTCTGAGTTCAAGGCCAGTCTGGTAAATAGAGTTCCAGGATAGCCAAAAAAAGAACAAACAAACAAACAAACAAAAAGGGCTTGCCCCAGACATATTAAATTAAGTTCCAGAAAATAAAACAAAAAGCTGGCTGAACAAAGCCAGTAATCACAACCCCTCCACAGCCTCTCCATCAGCTCCTACTTCCAGGTTGTTATCCTGTTTGAATTCTGTCCTGACTTCCTTCAGAGGCTGACTACAATGTGGAAGTGTAAGCCCAGTAAACCCTTCCTGCCTGACCTGCTGTTTGGTCCTGGTTTTTCGTCACAGCCACAGTGACCCTAACTGAGTTACTGCCTCTCCATCTTCCTCTGCTGCTGCCCACTCACCATCAATCACCCTTGTTGTCTATTATTGTATGGAAATAATGCCTAAATAAACCAGGTGTGGTCATCTATACCCATAATCCTTACATCTAGGAAGCTGAGGCAGAAGGCTAGAGAGCTAGCCTGCCTGCCATACATAGTGACATATCTGTGAGTGGTCTACAGAGGCAATTCCAGGACAGCCAGAGCTAGATAGAAAGATCCTGTCTCAAAAACATTAGAATGTATTATTACTAATGTACATGTGCGACTAGTATGTGCAAGTGCCACAGAGCACACGTGCAGATCAGGGGCAACTTGTCGGAGTCAGGTTTTTCTTTCCACTTTCACACAGGTTCTAGAATTCAAACTCGGGTCAAAGGCTTTTTGGCCAGCACCTTTACTTGCTTTTTAATTATTTTTTGAAACAGGCCCTCACCATGTAGTCCAGGTTGGTGAAAGACTCATTATCATCCTGTCTCAGCTTCCTGACTGCTGGGATTATGGGCTTATACCACCACACCCAGTTTGGTTATCTTTTCTTCTGAAGAACTGCGTGCTACAAAGACCAGCTTAGGCCCCAAACCTCATGGATCCAAGTAATTGATCTTTTTCTCTAAAAGAAATCTATATATAGCACTTCGCTCATTTTATTTTTATATACTTATTTATATTCACAGGACCTGAAGGCAAAGACTATATACTATTTACTTCATGAGGCTCGATAAGCAATCAATGAATTAAAGTAAAACTCAGGGAAATTAAGTGCTAAGAACTGATCTGGAAGTCAACTCTGATTCCAAATCTAGAACACAAAAAGACACCTTAGGTTTCTGGGCACCTACTTCAAGTCTGCATTTAATCTGAAGATCTCTGTGAAACCAGGAATGGTGGTTTGCAAATATAGTCACAGCACATAAGCTGATAAGAGGGGAAGGGAGTTCAAGACCAGCCAGAACTACAGAGTAAGACCCCATCTCAAATTAACCAGACACAGAGGGATGACTATGTGAGACAATTTGGTAGGAAGTCCTTAAACAGTGTTCCAAACTCAAGTGGTCATTTTGTTCTTGTTGAGATAGGGTGTCACAGTAGATCAGGCTGAGCTTGAATTTGCAGCAATCTTTCTGACTCAGTCTCCCAAGTATGGAATTACAAGCTCAAGCCACCACTCCCAACTTAATGGCTTTTAATCAGGTTACTTTAAAAAAGGAAATGCTTTTTGCAGGGTGTAGTGGCACACACCTTTAATCCAAACATGTGGAAGGCAGAGGCAGGCAGTTTTCTGTGAGTTGGAGACCAGCTTGGTCTCACATTGAATTCTAAGCCAGCCAAAGCTACAACAAACAAAATTCCTTCTATTTAGACCTAGCCTTTTTCTTTCAGTACTGGGAATCAAATCAAGAGAATCATGAACTCTAAATGTTCTTTCTCACTAATAGAAACTTCTGTCCTTTTAGGTTTTTAGAAAAGTGACCTACACAGGCGTAGTTAGAGGCCAGCCTGGTCTACAGAGTAAGTTCCAGGATAGCAAGGACTACACAGAGAAACCCTGTCTCAAGGAAACAAACAAACAAACTAAATAAATAAATAAATAAATAAATAAATAAATAAGTGAATAAGAAAAGTAGCCTATAAAAGGTAAAGCGTCTTGCCTACTACTGCAATCCTGACAGGCACAGCCAAATCTGAGTCCCACCGGGTAAGATGATTGTAAATTCATGCATCTAGTCCCTTCTCTGAGAATAAGGTCTACTTTTCTCCTAGCTCCAACTTCTCAACTGCTGAAGTTCCTACTCTGTCCTCTATCACTTTCCTGAAAGGAATGTTCGTGTATTCGCTGCATGGCATAGGGTAGTCTGAAACGCCAAGGTCTTCCTGCCTCTGCCTCCAGTGCAGGGTTCCTCTTCTCTAACTGCTCAAGAGTATTCTTACCTGGCCTCGAGGACTTCCTGCATCTTCTCCTCTCTTCTGCCCTTCCTCCGCCTTACCCTCCACATTTCCTTGTCACTTGTGTCCTGACCACAAACCAACTGATGACTAGTACACCTGGATGGACTTCGGCTTCTTAGCTCACCTGTCTCCTCCATAACCTCATCACTAGCAGCCTCTTTTCTGTGTCTGCAACTTCTTTGGATTATTTTATGTAAAGACTCTTTCTTTTCTGGGTGGGGGGGAGTCTCCTCTGTGGGCCCTGGCTGTCCTGGAACTCAGAGATCCACCTGCCTTTGCCTCTCAGCTGGGACTGAAGGCCTGCTATGACCCCTGTGTGGCTTATAAAGATTCTTTCAAGGCTACAAAACAAGACTCTATCTCAAAGATGTATGTGTGGTGGTGCACATCTCTAATGTCACCACTCTGAAGGTAGAGAGAGGTGGACCTCTGTTAGTTCCAGGCCTTGCAGAGCTGCCCAGCCGAGACCCTGTCTCAGAATTTACTGCAAGTCAGCTTTCGCCCCAGTCCTTGCCAGCACTCCCTGCTCCCCATCCTTCGTGCCCGTGACAACACTTCCCGGTGTACTTACTTCTCTAGCCACTCTCCATCTACTGTCTGTCCACTTAAAAAATGGTGGCCCACACCTCTGCTCCCAGCACTGTCGGGAGGCAGAAGCAGGGGGAGCTCTGTGAGTTCAATGTCAGCCTGGTCTACAGAGTTCTAAGACAGCTAAGGCTATACAGGAAAAACCCTGTCTTTAAAAAAGCCAAAAATAGGGTTGGGGATTTAGCTCAGTGGTAGAGCGCTTGCCTAGCAAGCCCAAGGCCCTGGGTTCAGTCCTCAGCTCCACAAAAAAAAAAAAAGCCAAAAATAATGGGAGCTGGAAAGATGGCTCGGCAGTTAACAAAGCTGTAGCTAGCTGCTTTTCCAGAGGACTCAGGGTCAATTCCCAGCATGCACATGGCAGCTCACAACTATCTGTAACTCCTGTTCCAGGAGGCCAGATGCTGTCATATAGACATACCTGAAGGCAAAACACTAATGCATATTAAAAAGATAAATGAAATAAAAATTTAGCATTTATCTTGCATGTATCAATGTTCTGCTACATGTATGTCTGTGCACCACATCAATGTCTAATACATGAAGCCTGAAGAGGTCATTGGATCCCTTGGAACCAGAGTTACAAATGGATGTGACCATATGGGTCCTGGGAATTGACAAATCCTCAGTACAAAAGTGTTCTAAAACTGTTGAGCCATTTACCCAGTCATTCTAGTTTAAATTTAATTATGTGTGTGTTGTGTGTCTATGTGGGGGTATGTCTGTATACATGAGTGCAGGTGCCTAGGGAAGCCAGAGAGGGTGCTGGTAACTGAGCTGGTCCTCTGCAAGAGCAGTCTGCACTATTAACTGCTGAGCCATCTCTCCAGGCCCTCCTTTCTTCATTTAACAACAAGTACTTATTGAACGTGTACTACTGAAAATTGAAAGGGAGGGGGAAATTATGCAATCCTATTATAATCTCAAAAGAAAAAAATTTAAGTCTACTATGAGCTACCCAACATTTTAGGAACTGGGGATACAGAGATTTTTCTCCAAGAAGTTTATTATCTACAAGAAACAAGAAAACAAACAAACAAAAAACAGAAAACAGAGGGGCTGGAGAATGGCTTAGCTGTTTTAAAGAGAACGGCTGCTCTTCCAAAGGGCCCGCCCACATGGCAGCTCACAGCTGTCTGTAACTCCAGTTCCAGGGGATCAGGCATCTTCACATAGACATACATGCACGCAAAACACCAATGCACATAAAAATCAATAACTTAAAAAACAAACAAAACTGGCTGCTGGGCATCATGGCCCAGGCCTTTAATCCCAGCATTCTGGAGGCAGAGGCAGTCTGATCTCTCTCTGAGTTCGAAGCCAGCCTAGTCTACACAGAGAAACCCTATCTCAAAAAACAAAACAAAAAAGTAGAAATAAGAACAAGCTAAGGTGTGTCACCCCACCCCCCAATAGGTGAGCTTGAAACAGGATTGTGGCTAACAGTTGGAAGACAGCAATCAGGGCCAGTGAATCTTCTTAGTTGACTTCTTCACAATTAAAACTGGTCAGGTGTAGTGGCACACGCCTTTAATGTCAGCACTCCAGAGGCAGAGTAGGGTGAATATCTTTGAGTGGGGAGACAAGCCTGGTCTACAAAGTGATTTCCAGAACAGCCAGGGCTACATAGAGACCCTGTCTCAAAAAATAAAAATAGTAATTTCAACATAGAGTTTCTTCACCTTCTACAACCTGAGTGCGTATCCTTTTCTAAATTAACTATCTGCATTATTTTATACTAACCATTACCAAAAATAACTGTCTTCTAAACTTCAGACGTAAACAGCCAAATGCCTACTGGATGGCTGGCTAGCTACCACCTAAACAACTCAACAGTTATTCCTCAGAAAGATGAGCAAGACTCTTAGTTCAAGACCAATCTAAGCTGCTTGGTAAGACCCTTTCTCAAATAAAGGTGCTGTCCCCTCGACTTTCCTGGGCTCGGTGAGTCACTCCAGTTCTTGGGTCCAAAGCACTGACACACACCTGCTCGTCCAGAGGCCTCTTCTCTGTGCTCTCCCCAACACTGAACATCCTCACCCTTATCCCAGCACTAACACAGAAAGGCACTGGTGACATTGTCTAGCTCCCCCTTCAGACGGGAACTCAAGACAGGAAATGTGACTCGATGAGCCCTCCAGCCCCAACAGACACACACACAACCCAGGACAGAACAAGCTGCTCCGTACTGGTTCAATGAAAAGTCTGTTTTAACAAGTTGCATCTTTCCCCTTGCACCCCCGGGGAGCCCCATATCCCAACTCGCGACTGCGGGCCGTGCTCATAGACTTGGGGGTGGGGTGGGGGAGGGGAAGCGGGTGGCCAGTCCTGCAGAACTCACCCAAAAAAAAGGACAAGGGGGCAGTGAGGGACCTTTGTATTCCAGCAGAAAGAAAGATAATCCTGGCAAACCGTCTCCATCACAGGACGCTCCCCGCGCCAGGTTCAGCCTTCCCTCCAGGAGTCCCAGTCCAACTTCACGTCCGATTGCCAGGGAATCTCCCGCACCGAGATTACCCCAGGCTACCCCTTCCACGACCCCCACTCTCCGCCTCAGCCTCGACTTCCTCTCCCCAACCTCCTTCAGCCTCGACTCTTCCTCAGCCTCCCCCCTTAGCCTCCACCGCCTCCCAGGCTCCTCCCTCGGTCGCGACCTCTTCCCTGCCGCCTCTCCCAGTCTTTCCCCGACGCCCGGCCCCCGCCACCAGGCCGCCGCTCACCATCGTAGTAATAACAGACTTTCCTCTTGGTGCCCTGAGTCTGCGCCATCTTGCTCACCGCCCGGCCCTCCCGTCAGTCCGTCCGCCCGCCCGCCCGCGGCTCCTCAAGGCGTCCGACCCGGGGGAGGAGCCAGCCTTGACGCCCCGCCCTCCCACCCCGGACTCACCTATAGGCGCACAGCCCGGGCCTCACTCCAACCAATCACCTTGCGCGGGGCCGGGCCCGGAACTCGGCGGGGGGCAAGGGCAGCCTGGAGAAGCCGCCGCGGGCCCCCTGGGCCTGTACCAAAGTCCGCAGCGGAGGGGTGGGGGAGGCCGGGGGCCGTACCATCAAGTCCCGGGGGAGGGCCCCGAAAACTCTGTAGCCCCGCTTCCCAGTGGGCGTCGTGGGTCACGATCGGAGGCCAGCTTTCTTATTTCTCCGGGACTACGCGGAGGCTTCCCAGAGGAAAAGACTTGCGCAAGGTCACTCAGCTAAAAGAATAGGTTGGGTCTGGATTAGAACTCGGGAGAGAGAAATAAGTGACACGGAACAGAGAGAAAACAGCCAGAGGCCTACTGTAGTGGATGGGGCAAGAGCTTTTCATATTATTTAGCTCTGATGATGGACTTTTGGGTTTTTTTAATGAAAAAACTCCATTTTAGTTGAGCGTGGTTGTGCATACCCTTAACCCCAGCACTCGAGGCAGAGGGAGGCATCGGGTCTCTGTAAACTGAGGCCAGCCTGGTCTACATACTGAAACACTGTAAAAAAATAACAGCTCCCCCCCGCCCCCCCCCCGCGCGCACCCCTCCCCCGCGCCAATATACAGTTAAAGCTGAAGAACTTAAGGTTTGTGTGAGTCACTCATCACTCAATGCTACAAATTAAATTCCATTTCCAATTATACGTATTTTTTTAAAAACCCATATGCCCCAGAACTGTGACAAAGTAGCAGAACTTGGTGCTTTCTTTGGTCTTTAATTTATTGGGAGGAGATGCTCCTATGGCCATGGCATGCATGGGAGGTGAGTTGGGGTCAAGTTACAAGAGTCAGGAGTTGGCTCTCTCCTTTCACTAATTTATGTCCCGGGGTTTGAACTGAGGTCCTCAGGCCTGATAGAAAGCACTATTGTGCGCTGAACCATCTCACCCTCCCAGAACTTAGCTTCATGAACTCAAAGCCTGCCGCACCCTAAGCAATCACCATGTATGACTTAGGAGTCCAGGCCAGAGGTAATGGGATGGCCCCACCATTAGATTAGGACAGCAATATTTCTGGGGTTTTTGTTAGTTTGTTTTGTCTTTCAAAACAGGGTTTCTCTGTGTATCGCTGGCTGTCCCAGAACTCACTCTGGAGAACTGGCTGGCTGCAAATTCACAGAGATCTGTCTACCTCTGCCTCCTAAGTGGTGGTGTTAAAGGCAGGTACAGTCATACCCAGCTGACAGCAAAATTGACTGACTGATTGATTGGGTTTTTCAAGACAGACTTTTTCTGTGTAACAGCTCTGGCTGTTCTGGAACTACATTTGTAGACCAGGCTGACCTCAAATGCACAAAGATCTGCCTGCCTCTGCCTTCCAAGTGCTGGGACTAAAAGTGTGTGCCATCACTGCCCAATGACAACAGAATCCCTTAACCTTGCCACTATTGACATTTTGAAACAGAAATCTTTGTTATAGGTTCTGTCTTAGGCACTGTGGTTGTTAATTGGTGTGCTTGGGCTCCTTAGATGTCAATAGCAACATCCCCTCCACACACACACTGTAACGACCAAAAGTATCTTAGACAGGATTGGGTATTTAGCTCAGTGGTAGAGCACTTGCCTAGCAAGTACAAGACGGGGGGGGGGGGGGGGGGGGGGGGGCACGGGGAATGTCTTTAGACATTGACAAATGTCTGGTAACAGGATGTGTAGGGGTTTAGATGCAGGTGAAAAATCTTCTCCCAAGCCAAGTGATGGTGCACTCCTTTAATCCCAGCACTTGGGAGACAGAGGCAGACAGATCTCTGTGAGTTCAAGGCTAGCCTGGGTCTACAGAGTGAGTTCCAGGACAACCAGGGCTGTTAACACAGAGAAACCCTGTCTCGAGGGGGGAAAAAAATCATCTCCCATGATCCTACAGAACCACTACACCAGATTCTGAATCCATCAATCATCAAGTAGCCATTACTGATAGATCAGAAAGACAAAAACAAAAGACAAAAGACAACATCCGGGCATAGCAGCACATGTCTTTCCCTTTTATCCCAGCATTGTGTTGATCTTTGAGAATTGCAGCCAGCTTAATCTACGTGGTAAGTTCCAGGACAATCAGAGCTACATAGTGAGACCCTGTATCAGGGAAAAAAGAAGAGGAGGAGGAGAAGGAAGAAGAAGCCTTACTATTTACTGAGTTCTTAACTATACACCAATATTATGATGAGTTAGTTACTTACCTATATTCCTAAGTCAATAAAACATACATTTTATGTTTTGTTTGATTTCTTTGTTAGGACCTTACTCAGTTGCTCAGTTTAGTCTTGAAATCTTCCTTCTTGATGTTGTTTGAGACAGGGTCTCAGTATGTATTAAAGATATGTGCCGCCGGGCACTGGTGGCACACGCCTGTAATCCCAGCACTTGGGAGGCAGAGGCAGGTGGATCTCTGTGAGTTTGAGGCCAGCCTGGTCTACAAAGCGAGTTCCAGGACAGGCTCCAAAGCTACAGAGAAACCCTGTCTCGAAAAACAAAACAAAACAAAAAAAGATTTGTGCCACGACCCACCTTGGTTTTGACGTATTGGATTCAAGGGATCCTCCTGCCTTGGCCTCTCAAGACCTGGGGTGGACCTGGTGTGAGATGTGTGCCTTTAGTCTTAGCACTTGAAACACAGGCAGTCAGATCTCTAAGAGTTCCAGGCCAGGTTAGTCAACATAATGAGTTCTGGAGACTACATAGTGAGATTCTGTCTCAAAGCAATACAAACAGGGCTGCAGAGATGGCTCAGTGGTTAAGAGCACTGGCTGCTCTTCCAGAAGACCTGGGTTCAATTCCCAGCAACCACATGGCAGCTCACAACTGTCTGTAACTCCAGTTCCAGGGGATCTGACACCTTCACACCAATGCACATAAAGTTAAATAAATTATTTTAAAGAAATTTTAAAAAAGCAATACAAACAAAAAACACGTTGCCAGGCATGAGGGTGCATACCGTTAATCCCAGCCTTCAGGACACAGAGGCAGGTGGATCTCTGAATTCGGGGCCAGCCTGATCTATAGAGTTCCAGGACAGCCAGGGCTACATAGAGAAATCTTTAGGAAAAAACAAACAAACAAACAAAAAGAGCTGGAATTGAGGCCTGAACACCACCATGCCCAGCCCTTGTATCCTTGTATGCTTCTTTATATAAACCCTATATATAAATATATACAAACTGGGGTTGGAGATTTAGCTCAGTGGTAGAGCGCTTGCCTAGCAAGCCCAGGGACCTAGGTTCGGTCCTCAGCTCTAAATTAAAAAGATCTAAACGTGTGTGTGTGTGTGTGTGTGTGTGTGTGTGTGTGTGTGTGTGATTTCCTTGGGAATTTCCTTCAGGCCTTTAGAAATAAGGAAACAGCAGAGGGTCAGGAAATAGACCCCATTTCATCCCCATGTTGCTGCCTCCTGACTGGTTGTAGGTGGGTCTACTTGCCCTTTCTAGGACTCTGTCTCCATCTTTGCAATATGGAGAGAAGAAGACCTCAAAGTTTCCCAGCTCCATGGCCACACACAGTAACTATCATGGAATGAGATCATGGATATTGAAGCATTTTGTAAAATGTAGAACAAGGTTTACAACCTTAGATGCCCACAGAGGCCAAGTGGGTGGTATAAATGGATGAGTGCATATTCTTATGACTCAGATATTGTTTGTTTGCATAGTTTAAAACTTAGGGGTTATTCTCAGGCTGTGGTGTGGCACATGCATTTAAAACCAGCACTTGGGAGGCAGAGGCAGGTGAACCTCTGAGTTCAAGGCCAGCCTGGGCTACAGAGTGAGTTCCAGCACAGCCGTGGCTACACAGAAAAATTCTGTCTTGAAAAACAAAAGCTAACAAACAAACACAAAATATATATCTGAAATCAAATATAGCCCTTTATTTAGTTTTGTTTTGACACAGGGTCTTACTTTGTATCACAGAATGACCTCGAATTCACTCTGTGTCCCAGCCTGGCCTCAAACTCCTGTTGAAACTCCTATCTCAGCCTCAGAAAGCTGGGATTACAGGCATGAGCCACCACACCCTGCTTAAATATGACCATTCAAATGAGTAGCTGTAAAAAGAGAAAAAAAGCTATTACTCTTGTGTAAAAGGGACAAGGGACCTATGACACACTCACACTCTTAGGAAGTGCTGTGTAAAGATGGAGAGGGAAATGCTGGCCTGGGCTGGTGAGGTGAGCTCAGTTGGTAAAGCTACTTACTTGCTCCTAAGCCTGAAGACCTAAGTTTCCTGCCCAAGCCCCACATGGTAGAAGACAGAACAGACTCTAAAACTATCATCTCACTCGGTTGGTATTCCATGGCGTGCATGTCCCCACATGTACATTCACACAGACATACCCATACACACATAAATAAAAGTAAAGAATTTGTTGAAATGATGCCAGGCATGGTTGGCCCTTCAAGCATTCAGGAGGTAGTCAGATCTCTGTGAGTTAAAGAGCCAGTTAGGGTTAAAAGAAAGAGAACTTATATCCAAGAGAGAGAGAGAGAGAGAGAGGGAGGGAGAAAGAAAGAGAGCACAAAGGTAACACTTGGATTTTAAGGGATTTGTGGAACTCTTCCCTTAAATTCCTGCATCACCATGGTTGAAAAACATCTGACATCAGCATTTGGTTTGTTTGGGGAGGTGGATCTCTGGGAGTTGGAGGCCAGCCTGGTCTACAGAGCTAGTCCAGGACAGGCTCCAAAGCTACAGAGAAACCCTGTCTCGAAAAAACAAAAACAAAACAAAAAAAGAAAGGTTTTAATCCTAACACAATAAAACTATATATAATAAGAACAATTAGCTGGGCAGCAGTGACACATGCCTGTAATCCCAGCACTCAGGAGGCAGAGGCAGGTGAATCTCTGTGAGTTGGAGGCTAGCCTGGTCTACAGAGGGAGTTCCAGGACATCTAGAGCTACATAGAGATACTCTGTCTAGAAAAAAAACAAAAAATATACAAACAAACAAAAAAAGGAACAATAATCAGGTAAGTATTACTTTCACAATATCCAGACCATTTATATTTGGCAAATTTGGAGAAAGTACTCTATTATCTATCCTATCTCAGTGAGTCCAAATACTTATACCTAAACCAATTTCTAATATAACTTGTATTACCATACTAAAAATATAATTTAAGACCTTAAAACATTTTCTTAGATTTAAGAAAGCTTTTTAGGGCCGGGCGGTGGTAGCACACTCCTTTAATCCCAGCACTTGGGAGGCAGAGCCAGGCGGATCTCTGTGAGTTTGAGGCCAGCCTGGGCTACCAAGTGAGTTCCAGGAAAGGCACAAAGCTACACAGGGAAACCCTGTCTCAAAAAACCAAAAAAAGAAAGAAAGAAAGAAAGAAAGAAAGAAAGAAAGAAAGAAAGGAAGGAAGGAAGGAAGGAAGAGAGAAAGAAAGAAAGAGAGAAAGCTTTTTAAAGAACTTAAGCTTTTATGTCTCTCAATCTTACAAACTTTAGATTTTTTTGTAAGGTTTTTTTTTTTAATTTGGTAAGAAAGAAAACTGTATATCTAGTCTCCAACTCCATCAGAGACCCTAGAAGGATAAAATACTGCCTGAGTAAAAAGGAAGTGCCTTGCAAAAAACTTCCCAAACTATAGAAATGACAGAAACATCTGCCTGCCTGGACAGTCACCCAGGGTTCCTCTGCAGCATTGGACATCTATCTAGGCCCATGGGCTTAGAATTGACAGACTTTTCTATGGAGCAGGAATTTTGAAGGACTGTCCTCTTTTGTCTTGGCAAAGTTTGGCAGTTGCCTTCTATTGTGTCCTACTTGTTCAATTTCAACAGCATACTGCCAGCATTCGAAGCAAGGGCAGATTCTTGCCCAGTGGTTAACTTTGCCACAAATTAAAGCAAATTCCATATGGAGATTCTTCAATGTCTATCATCTTTTTTGAAGTAGCTTGGTGTTTCCAGGAGCATACATATCTCACAGTCATGAAAAGCCTTATGTTTTTAGAACATCTTAAATGCTATGTTCTGTAGGTCTCTGAAGAGTTTAAGATCATCTGTCTGTCTAAAGTATATCTGTTTGATCTTGAAAACATACCTACCATGACTATAAAGTTTGATCGTTATAGATGACTAACAACTAATCTGTATTTTTTAATTATACTAAATAGTTTATAATAATAGATTTAAGGACTAGAACTTTACATTACATTTTAAAATGATCTGTATAGGTACAATACCTTAAACAAGAGTAGAAACATATATACAGTATATTAAAACAAATCATCTTAAATTTGTAACAATATACAAAAATCTATACCAATGTGAAATACTTGGGATTAATAATTTCATTTTAGTTTAAGAATAGATTCAACAATGTACCCTTCTTTTTTTCCCCTCTTTTTTTGTTTTTAGAAAGAGATTCCTGGCCAGGCAGTGGTGGCACATGCCTTTAATCCCAGCACTCAGGAGGTGGATGCAGGTGGATCTCTGAGTTTGAGACCAATCTGCTCTACAAAGTGAGTTCCATGACAGCAAGAACAAAACAAAGAAACCCTGTCTTGAAAATTCAAAAATAAATAAATAAAAGGGAAAAAAGAGATCCCTGAATCTAACCATCTAACCTCTTCTGTTTAGTTTCCTCTCTGTCCACAACTAGTAATAGCTTGCAACCAACCCTCCCCCCTGCCGCCAAATGATGATAAACATCCATAACTCACCAAATTACCAAAAACTGCCCATCCCACATCGTGGGAATGTAGAGATCGTTTTCTCAAAATTAATTTTTGTTGTCTAGAGGCAACAGCAACCTTAAGGGGACCCTGAGAAAATTAAGATAATGGTCAAGTCCTGGGAGAGCTACCTGTTGTCAAGTCTTGGTGCTATAGGAAAGTAAGTGCAAAGCTTATCTGAAGTCCAGACTGGAGTAGTCTGTGAGACTGGATCATCTTAGCTAGCCACTTTGAAGTTGTTTTGGATGTTTTTGGTTTTTTTTAGGAAACTGAAACAGAGGCATTCTGAAAGGCTGGATCACCTGGACCACTTGTCTTCTTTGGTGTCTGGTCCTTTTGTTTTAAAAACATACACACTTTTAAAGGAAACATACACGTCTACATTAACACAAGTATAGAATGTGCAATGTGCACAAGTCAGCTAAAGATGATTCTCCACTCTATGTATAAGCAGGTAAAACACATCTGTCAACTTTATGAGACCATTTAGACTGCATAACCAAACTGTAATATAAATCTCCATCCATGGTATATGAAAGGATAGCATGTAATAATAAGTTATGAGGACTTTGCAACTAACGAGTTATATCATGTCTCATCTAGTCTCAGGGCTGTTGCCATGTCAAGTGATCAACTTATACGTTACCTGATTATAGTATTGGGTTTTGTTGTTGTTGTTGTTGTTGGTTTGGTTTGGTTTGGTTTGGTTTCTTTGTGTCAGTAGCCAAGATTTTCAGGAGGTCTGTCCCAGTCAAATCTGGTAGTTATTAATTTTGAAAGAATCCATAGCTTTTTATTTCCTGTGGAAACAAAGACATAACCTCTTCCCTAATGCAACACATGTCCTGACTTTCATTCTGAAGTTAAGACATCCTTAAAAGATATAAACTGGTTCGATTCAGTAGGGTTTTTTGGTTTTTTGTTTGTTTTTATTTTTGTTTTTTACAATTTAATATCTCTCAGCAGCTACTGTTTTTTGCTCATTCATATTTAAAAAATTTAAAGTCAGCAAAACAACATATGGAATCCAGAGACAACCTGTGTAT
Organism: Onychomys torridus; assembly: GCF_903995425.1. Taxonomy (NCBI): domain Eukaryota; kingdom Metazoa; phylum Chordata; class Mammalia; order Rodentia; family Cricetidae; genus Onychomys; species Onychomys torridus. Next base: position 143,156,096 of record NC_050444.1, read on the forward strand.
TTCTTATCCTTATATGGCTTATTTTTTAATATTACTTTCTTTTTCCTTAAAGACTTTATTTTTATTTTATTTGGTTTTTCAAGACAGGATTTCTCTGTGAAGCTTTGGTGCCTGTCCTGGATTTCACTCTGTAGACCAGGCTGGCCTCAAACTCACAGAGATCTGCCTGGCTCTGCCTCCCAAGTGCTGGGATTAAAGACATGGGCCACCACCACCCAGCAAGACTTTATTATTTTTATGCTATTCATTTTATTTTATTTTTTTTTATCATTGTCTATACTCATTTTTTTAGCACCTAAACACATTTTTAAAGCATACTGTACTTATTCAGAGTTTTTTTGTGGCCTGGACATGCCCCCCCTTTTTTTCTGCATCTGCATAATTTTTCTGACCATGTGAGCTAGGTGTCAGCTAGGCTAACCACTCCATGCTTCTACTTAGCACATGGCGCTGACAGCTGGCTCTGCCCCCTTCAGGTCCATGAGATCTGAACCTTATTCCTGTGGGTACATCCCATGGGTACTGGCTAGGAGTCACATTTACTTGTCCCAATTCTGGGAAGCTGCTAGGTTCATGCTGAGGCAGGCATTATTATCTAGTCTCCCATTCTATCCAGCAGTGCACTAGCTTTTCAAGTACTAGACTGTACAACAGGACCTCTTAAAGGAGCCACACCTCCGTACTATGTGAGCACTGAGCCAGACAGGAAGCCACATCCAACTCCATGTTTGAAACTTTTTTTCCAGCTTTCTCAGGCCCTTTGTGTATTTATGTGCCCCACACTGGGTGCCAAATTAGTTGACTTTTTTTTTTTTTTTGTCAGAGTCTTTTTGGGACAGCCAGCTCCCTAGTAATAACATGGAGACTTAATATTATTAATTATGAAAGCTTGGTTTCTTAGTTTGGATTTTTATTGCTGTGAAGAGACACCATGACCATGGCAACTCTTATAAAGAAAACATTTAATTGAGGTGGTGGCTTACAGTCCATTACACACAATGGGGAGCATGGCACTATGCAGGCAGATGTGGTGCTGGAGCTGAGAGTCCTACATCTTGACTCTGAGGCAACAGGAAGTCAACAAACTGTCACTGAGTGAAGCTTGAGAAAAATATCTAAAAGCCTGCCCCCACAGTGACATACTTCCTCCAGTAAAACCATGCCTATTCCAACAAGGCCACAACTCCTAATAGTGCCACTCCCCTTGGGGGCTATTTTCCTTTCAAACCACCATATGTGGCCTTTAGGCTTGTTCCTAACTAGCTCTTATAATTTAATTAACCTGCTTCTATTAATCTATGTTCTGCCACATGGCTTTTTACCTCTCTTCCATTCTGCATATCCAACTCCCTCCATGTCTTGCTGGCATCTACCCCATGCCTAGAATCTAACCCATCTGAGTTCTTCTCTCTGCCCAGAAGTCCCACCTAATCCCTCCTGTCAAGCTATTGGCCATTCAGCTTCATATTAAACCAATGACAGTGACACATCTTCACACAGTGCAAACAAATATCCCACAGTAGATGTCTATTTAACCCATCTCTCACACCAGCTCAGGGTCACCCAGTTTCCATCTTTTGTTAGTTTTTTAGAGGAAATGTTCCTTAGAAATGAAAGACACTCTGGGCTCAAGGAAATTAGGATCAGAGAGCCACCAATTAACAGAACAAAGGACATTCCTTATGCTGATAGACTTTCAAGGAGAGGGATGCCTGGCTAGAAGGGATGGGTCTGTGAGCTTATTCAGTAGTAGAAGTACTAGATAGGTTATGAGGCCATAATTTAGGAAATAAATCCTATTGTCCCAACCTGCCTTGGAGCTGCTACATGCTAGGAGCAGTTTAGGGAGAATTCTAGATGGGATATAAGCTATGACTGACCCCTCTAATGGGCCAGCAGTGATCTAACCTCTAGCCTTTTGACTCACACATACTTTAAAAAGAGAAATGGGGCTGGAGAAATAGCTTAGCTGTTAGGAGCACTTTCTGCTCTTGCAAAAGACTTCTATCCCAGCACCCACATGGTGGTTTACAACCATCTCAAACTCCATTTCTGACCTCTGAGGGTGCCAAACATGCATGTGATACACATATATACATGCAGGTAAGACATACACACACACACACACACACACATACACACACACATACACACACACACTCACATACATGCATAAAAAAAATTTACAAGAGTTAACCTCGTCTAAGAGTTGAGATGTGCTGTCTTTACAATCTACAAACTTTTTTTTTTTTTTTTTTTTTTTTTGGTTTTTCGAGACATGGTTTCTCTGTGTAGCTTTGCGCCTTTCCTAGATCTCGCTCTGTAGACCAGGCTGGCCTTGAACTCACAAAGATCCGCCTGGCTCTGCCTCCCAAGTGCTGGGATTAAAGGTGTGTGCCACCACCGCCCGGCTCCACAAACTATTTTTCTGTTTATCTGTTTGGTTTTTTTGTTTTGTTTTGTTTTGTTTTTTGAGACAGGATCTCCTGGAACTCACTCTGTAGACCAGGCTGGCCTCAAACTCAAGAGATTCTCCTGCCTCTGCTTCCTGAGTGCTGGAAATAAAGGCATGTGCCACTGTGGTGGCACATGAACTGGTTTTATCTGGAAAAAATGAACTGAGACCTGAGAGTTTAGTGGCAACTTGGACAACAAAGAGGAATAGGTGGGTTCTGACCACTGAGATTGGAGGAGACCTGGAGTTGAAGTGTTTAAGTAGAGTTAGTATCTCAGGGTTTCACACATGTTCTTCCCACATTCAGTGGAGGGACACTTAGATTATAGGTGGAATATCCCGTAGTAATGATGGCAATTCACAGTAGGAGAACCTATGGTGGATGATCCAAATAGTAACCCCGGGTCCCATCATCTGATTCCCCACTCCCACTACCGACCATAAATAATGAAGTGTGCAGTAGAAAAATGTACAACCTTAATCAACAGACATTTATTGAGTTCCTAGAGTGTGCTAAGGCAGAACACACAGAGATAGTAGGTTGGATTGCAGCCCACAAGGCACTTCTAGATGCCCTCAGAAAAGAAGTGGTAGACAGAGTTATCAATCAATCACAGGCCTTCTCTCTTCTGTGGTTTCAGGAAATGGAAGGGTCCAGAAAGAGACACCTTAGATGATATCCAGACAGACTCACATGTTCCATGTGTATAAGACATATGTGTAGAACCCACACAACTCTAGGTGTGTGTATAAGATAAAACTGCATATGTGTTGCACACGCACAGCCTTCATGTGCAGAGTCAGAGTCCATGTGTTCACAGGACACACAGATATGGCACAAGAACTCCATCTGCCCCGGCCAGGGCAAAGGGGTAGGGACGGTCTTGGGACAGCAAGGCCCTGTCAAGGCTGGGGCTGGTATTGGCCCTCCGTGGCTGTAAAGAAGTCATCCAGAACACTTCGAAGGTAGTCAAACGTGGGCCGGTCCTCTGGACGCTCCTTCCAACATAGCATCATGAGGTGGTACAGCTCTTCTGGACAGTTGTCAGGTCTTACCATTCGGTAGCCTCGCTCCAGATTCTGAATCACTTCAGGGTTAGTCATCCCTGGAGGTGATGGAAGAAAGAACATCAAGCCTTTAACCTTTGGAAACCTAAAAGCAAGGGTGATGCTGAATGGGATTTCTCTCTTTCTTTCCTATCTTCGTTTCTAACAGCTATCTTTCTTTCTGTCTCTATCTGTCTGTCTGTCTGTACCTACCTACCTATCTATCTATCTATCTACCTATCTACCTATCTATCTATCTATCTATCTATCTATCTATCTATCTATTTTTGTGGTAGGTACCTGGAATTGAATACAGGATTTTGTGCATGTTAGATAAGCACTCCATCACTAAGATACATCGAAGCCTATAGTTTGGACATTGAATGTCTTCCCATGTGTTCAAAGCCTGGTTCCCAACTTGTGCCCTAGTGGGATATGGTAGAACCTTTAAGAAGTGGAATCTAGGGGCTGGAGAGATGGCTCAATGGTTAAGAGCACTGACTGTGTTGCCAGAAGTTTCCTCTGGTCCCGCTGACCTGGGTTCAATTTCAGCACCCACAGCTTACAATTGTCTGTAACTCCAGTAGAGGAGCTGGCACCTTCACACAGATATACATGCAGGCAAAACACCAATGCACATGAAATAAATTTAAAAAATCTGCTTTAAAAAAAAAGTTTGCCGGGCAGTGGTGGTGTACACCTGTAATCCCAGCACTTGGGAGGCAGAGGAAGGTGGATTTCTGTGAGTTCGAGGCCAGCCTGGTCTACAAAGCGAGTTCCAGGACAGCCTCCAGAGCTACAGAGAAACCCTGTCTCGAAAAACAAAACAAAACAAAAAGTTTGAGGTTGGGGATTTAGCTGAGTGGTAGAGCACTTGCCTAGCAAGTGCAAGGCCCTGGGTTCGTCCTCAGCTCTGACAAACAAACAAACACAGTTTGTTTTGTTTTTTGTTTGTTTGTTTTGTTTTTAAAGTGGAACCTAAGATGGGTGTGGTGGTTCGCATCTTTAATCCCAGCACTCAGGAGGCAGAGGCAGTTGGATCTCTATGAGTTCAAAGACAGCCTGGTCTACAAAGCAAGTTCCAGGATAGCTAGAGATGTTGCATAGAGGGAAAAAAAGAAAGAAGTGGGGTCTAGCCAGACATGGTAGCACATGCCTTGGATTCCCAGCATTCAAGAGGTAGAGGCAAGTGAATCCCTTTGAATTCAAGGCTATCCTGGTCTATCTAGTGAACTGCAGGTTAGCCAGGGCTACATAGTCAGACCCTGCCTAAAAAGAGAAAAACAGAAACAGTGAGAGATATGGGGATGGAAGTTAGGTCACGGTGGATGTGTTCTCTCTCTCTCTCTCTCTCTCTCTCTCTCTCTCTCTCTCTCTCTCTCAAGATTTATTTATTATGTATGGAATGTTCTGCCTGCGCACCAGATCTCATTATAGATGGTTGTGAGCCACCACGTGGTTGCTGGGAACTTGAACTCAGGACCTCTGGAAGAGCAGCCAGTGGTCTTAACCTCTGAGCCACCTCTGCAGCCCTGTGGTTGTTCTCTTGGGGGACATGCTAAGACCACAATCTTCTTCTTTTTGCTTCCTGTTATGATAGATAGATAGATAGATAGATAGATAGATAGATGTTAGAAAGATAGATAGGAAAGAGAGAAATCCATAGCATGTGAGGTAAGCAGCTGACTACACCATATGCCTTCACCAGATCTGCTCCCCAAAAAGAAAATCAGTGAAATAGAATTTCTGAAACTGTAAAAACCCGAATGAATCTTTTGCACCCTCCCCTTCCTTTTCAAGAATGTCTTACTGTGTATCCCTGGCTGGTCTGAAACTCACTGTATAGACCAGAAAGATCTGCCTGTGTCAGCCCCCCCCCCCCCAAATTCTGGGATTAAAGGATGTACCACCATGCCCAGCAAACTTCCTTATTTAAATTTTTTTTTTTTTTTTGGTTTATCAAAGTTTCTCTGTATAGCCCTAACTGTCCTGAAACTCAATCCATAGACCAGGATAGCCTTGAAATCCATAGGGATCTACCTGCCTTTACCTTCTGAGTGTTGGGATAAAAGCATGTGATACCACTGCCCAGCTTTAAAATATTTTATTAATTATTACTAATTTCGTGTATTATGTGTGTGGGCCAACACATGGACCAAAGCCCCTGGGCAAAGGTCAAAGAACAATTTTCTTTTTCTTTACTTCTTCAAGACAGGGTTTGTATGTGTAGCCTTGGCTGTCCTGGAACTCACTATTTAGACCAGACTGGCTTTGAACTCAGAGATCTGCCTTCTTCTGCCTCCCAAGTGCTGGGATTACAGGCATACACCACTATGGTCAGCTTAAATTTTTTTATTTTTATGTGTGTAAGTGTTTTTTTGGTTTTTTTTTTTTTTTTCTTTTCTCCAAGACAGGGTTTCTCTGTGTAGCTTTGGAGGCTGTCCTAGATCTCGATCTGTAGACTAGGCTGGCCTCGAACTCACAGAGATCCACCTACCTCTGCCTCCTGAGTGCTGGGATTACAGGCATGCACCATCACTGCCTGGTAGTGCATGTGTAAGTGTTTTACAGGTATATATATCACATGCATGCAGTGCCTAAGGAAGCCAGAAGAGGGTACTGAATCCCTTGGAATTGGAGTTACAGACACCTGTGAGCTGCCATGTGGTTGTTGACTGAACCCAGGTCCTCTGGAAGAGCAGCCAGTGTTCTTCATTACTGAGCCATCTCTCCATTCCCCTCATCCCTGAGAGAACAACTTTTTTATTTTGTTTTGTTTTTTGAGAGAGGGTTCCAAATATTATGGAATATTTGTTTATGTTGCATAAAGACATGCCACAGTAAAGTCTGTCAGAAATTCTAGGCTTGTAGGCTGAAGATGGATGCCCCAATGTTGCAGAGGAACCTTGGGGTGACTGTCCAGGAAGCCAGATGTCTCTGCCATTTCTATAGTTTTGGAAGTTGCTTGCTCTGCACTTCCTGTTTACTCAGGTAGTATTTACATCCTTGTCAGGTCTTTGATGGGGTTGAAGAATAGATAGTTATAGTTTTACAGTTTTCCTTGTTACCACATTCAGAAAAGAAACTTACAAAAGAGATGTAAAGTTTATAGAGGGTGAGAAGCATAGAGGCTTAAGTTGTTTATCTAAGAAAATGTTTTAAGGTCTACAAAGATATTTTTAGGTTAATAATACAAGTTATGATAGAAAGTGGTTCAGGTATAAAACTCTGGACTCATCAAGATAGGGTAGATTAGAGTAATTTCTCCAAATTTGCCAAATACAAATGGACAGGACATTGTGAATATAATCTTTACTTGATAAATGTTCTTTTTTGTTTGTTTGTTTCAAGGCAAGGTTTCTCTGTGTAGCTTTGGAGCCTATACTGGAACTCGCTCTGTAGACCAGGCTGGCCTCAAACTCACAGAGATCTGCCTGCTTCTGCCTCCCAAGTGCTGGGATTAAAGGCATGTGCCACCACCGCCCAGCCTTGATAATTGTTCTTGTTGTATATAGTTTTATTATGTTAGAGTTAAAACCTTTCCTTTTTATTTAGACGAAAAGGGGGAAATGTTGTAGGATATTTGTTTGCACTGTGTGAAGATGTGTCTATGTTTTGCCACATCTGCCTAAGGTACCTGATTGGTTTAATAAAGAGCTGAATGGCCAATAGTTAGGCAGGAAAGAATAGGTGGGACTTCCTGGGAGAGAGAGGAAGTCTCCGGCTGAGATTTGCCAGCCAGACACTGAGGAAGTCGGACACATAGAATGGAGGAGAGGCAAAGAGTCACATGACAGAACATAGATGAACAGAAACAGATTAATTTAAGTTATAAGACCCAGTTGGGAACAAACCTAAGCTAAAGGCCAAGTTTTCATAATTAATAAGTCTCTGTGTCATTATTTGGGGGCTGGTGGTCCAAAGAAAGTCTGACAAGAAAGCCCAACTATGTAGGGTTTCTCTGTATGGTCCTGGCTGTCCCGGAACAATCTGTAGATCAGGCTGGCCTTTAACTTAAAGATTCACCTGCCTCTGCCTCCCGAGTGCTGGGATCAAAGGCATGTGCCACCAGGACCCAGCCCAGATAACAACATTGAAGAGTGGGTTCTCTCCTTGCACCTTTACATGGATTCCAGGGATGGACCTTAGGTCACCAGGCTTGCTCAGCTCATGTTCCTTTCGCCCTCTGAGCCATCTCCCTGCACCTCCAACTTTCTTCTTTGTAGGTTGACCATCTCAGGAGATTTTCATTGTTTTTGTTTTCAGTGACAGCAAGCTGACAGACACAAGTGATGTTCAGAATATGTAACTACCAATCCAAAGTGGGACCGGTCCTCATGATGTTAGAACACGCTGGCGTGTGCTGCTGAAAGTCCGTCCTATGCTTAGAGCGCTGATACGGTTATACTCTCAGTAACACATCTGTCAGCTGCAGGACCTGGACTGCGCCACCTTTGAACCTCGGCGTCCTCATCCAGAATATAGAGAAAACCCTGTCCCTCCTCACTGAACTATGAGGAGGATCGAATGAATCAGTGTATATAAAACAAGCATAGTTGTCTGGATATGCCTTTTTGCGATGTGTCCTGGGGGGCGGTTCTTTAGCGGCAGCAATGGGGCAGTCAGAGCTCAGGACAGGATGAGAACCCACAGCCAGGCAGTGCTGAGGTGTCTCTCGCACTGAGACTAGGCACAGAGACATGGTATCCGGACAGGAGATGAGTACTGGGCTATGAGATAGGCCAAGCCCAGAGTTGGGGAATCTTTGCCTCTAACAGGGTCTAACCTGCTTGGAAGTGCCTTTCCATTCCCGGGATCAAATTTCAGCTCGTACTGCCTGGGCCTGTGGGAAGTTTCTGCCGACCTGGCCTTTGTGCTCCATAACTCCCTACTGTTTACTGTGCCATTGTTTTCCTGGAGGTTACCTAATTCGATTTAGGAGATGTCCACCCCTAGGCCTCGAAGTATAGCTCAATGACAGTGCACCTGCCTTGAATACACAGGACCCGGGCTTGATCCCCAGTCCCTCCAAAACCAGGCATGTAGGCGCATGCCTATAAACCTAGCACCTCCCAGTGAGGGGGAAGCAGGAAAATCCTGAACTCATGGGGCATCTTCAGATTCATAGAGTTAGATGGCCAGCCTGGGCTACATGAGACATTGTCTCAAAAAACAAAAACAAAACAAAATAAAACTCCAATAACTAAAAAGGAAATTTTCAGTAAAATCCTACCCATCTTGGTTGAATGTGGGGTAAGGGCCTTTTCCAGGTGGAGGGCATATCTACATGGTTTTTCTCTTTAGCTGTGAAGTTTCAGTAGGAAAGGACCAGTGCCTAGTGAGCAGCTTCAACGAGTCAGACTGCTTCTCAGTCTCTTGTGTCACGTATCAGGAAACGGAGGCTCAGGAATGACATCACTTACCCAGAGTGCTGTGGGATATTATTTTAACCATGTAAAGATGTGTTACATTTGTTTATGCCGTATTATATTACTTTAACTATGTGAAGGTGCATTACTTTTGTTTATGTTGCATTTGTTTAATTGTGTAAAGATGGGATGCATTTGTTTCATCTTGCCTGTCTAAGGCACCTGATTGGTCTAATAAAACACTGAATGGCCAATAGCTAGGCAGGAGAGGGGTAGGCGGGGCTGGCAGGCAGAGAGAATAAGTAGGAGGAGAAATCTTGAATGAGGGAGAAGCAGAGAATGAGGGAGAGAGGGACATATGCAGGGCCAGAAGCCAGGCAGCCACCAGACAGACAGACACAGAGGAACAGGAAAGTAAGACATATAGAAAGAAAGAAAGGTTTAAAAAGTCTGAGGCAAAAGGTAGATAAAGAGAAACAGGTTAGTTTAAGTTAAAAGAGCTAGTCAGAAACAAATCTAAGCTAGGCTAAGCATTTATAACTAACAAAAAGTCTCCATGTCATGATTTGGGAGCTGGTTGGTGGCCCAAAAGAAAGCCTGGTACACCAGAGTGATGATTAGTAGTGACTTAGTGTGGCCTCAGTGCTGTTCTGATCTCATATCTAAGAAACAGGTGACCGGGCAGTGATGGCACACACCTTTAATCCCAGCTTTGGGGACAAAGAGGCAGGTGGATCTCTAAGAGTTCAAGGTCAGTCTGGTCTATAGAGTGAGTTCCAGGATAGCCATGACTAAGTAAGTAACTCTGTCCGAAAAAAGAAAGAAAGAGAGAGAGAGAAAGAAAGAAAGGAAGGAAGGAATGATTTGGTAAAAGTCAAACAGAAATCAACCGAGGCCCAACTGGTAAGACAAGGAAGGTTTTACACCCTGAGTGAGACCCACTGTCACTCTGGGTGGCCTTTGCCAGCCAGAACTGAGCGAGGAGCTGAGTTTCTGAGAGGTGGGGGTCTCAGAGACAGAAATGGAAGCCAGTGCTGGGAGGCAAAGCATCTAACAGGGATGCTGCAGTTACAAGTCCAAGTGGATGGAAGAGAAGCAACCAGAAGGTTTGGAGTCTGGGCCTGGGAAGACGTGAGTGCGAAGATGTGGATTTGCTACCCTTCCCTGTACCCCTTAGAGTTCCTTCCCTTAACACTCACCTGGGTAAGGGATTCGGCCATGGGTGACAATCTCTGTCAGTAGGATCCCGAAAGACCACACATCTGACTTGATGGTGAAGGTCCCATAGTTAATGGCTTCTGGTGCTGTCCATTTAATGGGAAATTTGGCCCCTAGAGGGAGGCAAAGTTAGGTCACCTGTGTGTGCTTCCTCTACTGCAGGCTCTGAAGCCCCTCTATCCGGTGAAGCCCACCTACCCTCCCTGGCTGTGTACTCATTGTCCTCGATGAGGCGAGCCAGGCCAAAGTCTGCGATCTTGCAGTTCAGTGTGTCAGACACCAGGATGTTGGCAGCACGCAGGTCACGGTGGATGTAATTCTGCTCTTCAATGAATGCCATGCCCTCTGCAATCTGCAGGCCAGGAACAGGTCGTCAGTTTTTACCAAACTGACCCGGAGCCAGACCCAGCCCTTTGCCATTCTCCTTACCTGGGCTGCCATGTCCAAAAGTTTGTTGATGTTCAACTTGATGCCCGAGGGAGTCTTGAGAAAATCTACAAGGCTCCCTGTGAGCAAAAGCAAGAACTGGTGACCTGAAATGCCCAGGAAGAAGCTCCTAGACCCTTCTACTCCATCTACAGGACTGGGAAAGAGTATGTGCCCAAGTGTGGGGGTTAGATGCTCAGCCTATGGGAAGGCCTTTTCCAGAGAGCTAGGATGAGGTCTGGGTGGAGCATCCAAAGGCTTCCTGCCTCAGTTAAGGTAGAGCCCCATTCCACAGCAGCCAGAGCCCTGCATGCTCCACACCTGTATCTTCTCCTATAGACATGTCTTTCTCGCTCTATCACAGACCATTTTTAGAGCCTTTACACAGGTTTCTAGACTCCTTAGTCTCTTTGCTTCAACTTTTTTTTGTTTTTGGTTTTTTTTTTTGGTTTTTCAAGACAGGGTTTCTCTGGGTAGTTTTGCACCTTTTTCCTGGAACTCACTCTGTAGACCAGGCTGGCCTCGAACTCACAGAGATCTGCCTGCCTCTGCCTCCCGAGTGCTGGGATTAAAGGTGTGTGCCGCTGCCACCTGGCTGCTTTGACTTTTATCTCCTAAAAGTTTCTCCTTTTCTTTTCCAGACCACCTGGACCACTCTTCTAGACTCTTCCTGCCAGGCATCCTAAATTGTTTACATCCCCGGGGTATTTAGGAATGTCTCCAAGTCACAAACTGCTTTCCTCAGTGTCCATTATCAAAATGGGGTTTCAGCTGGCTATGATGGCACAAATCTTTAATCCAGCACCCAAGAAGCAGAGGCAGAAGGACCTCTGCAAGTTTAAAGTCAGCCTGGTCTATGTAACCTAGGCCAGCCAATGCCTAGGTTACATAGTAAGACCCTGTCTCCAAAACCAAAAAGTAAATTAATAAAAACAAAACCCTGTACAAGAATGACAATCCTGGGGCTGGAGAGTTGGTTCATGGTCTTAGGAGTGCTTGCTTTTCCAGAAGACCCAGGTTTGGTTCCCAGCGCCCATGTCATGTGACCACCTGTAACTATAGCTCCAGGGTCTGTGATGTTCTCTTCTGGCCTTCCCAGGCACTGGAATGCATGTACACACACACACACACACACACACACACACACACACACACACACACACAAAAGAAACTACTGGGGCTGGAGAGATGGCTCAGCGGTTAAGGGCACTGGTTGCTCTTCCAGAGGTCCTGAGTTCAATTCCCAGCAACCACACAGTGGCTCACAAAAAAAAAGGAAACTACTGCCAGTTGGTGGTGGTGCACACCTTTAACCCCAGCACTTGGGAGGCAGAGACAGGCGGATCTCTGAGTTCGAAGCCAGCCCCATCTATAGAGAGAGTTCCAGGGCAGAGAAACCCTGTCTCAAAGAGAGAGAGACTACCAATGACAAAGCCTGTTTACCATCTCTAGAAGTCGTTCGCCAATGAACAGTTTGTTTCCCTTCCTGAAAGGTGGACAGATTTTGCACTCCAAACAATCTGAACTACACAAAAACAACAACGCAGGACAGGTACTGTTTTCTTCCGTCCGTTAGTGCCACTACCCTTGAATTACATGTGTTTATTCATAGGGGCGGCGCATGCGTGTGCAATGCATGCAGATCAGAACACAACTTGCAGAAGTCAGCTCTTTACCTCTGTTATGTGGATTCCAGGGATTGAACTCCTATTTGCACCTCTTGGCAGCAAGCACCTTTACCTGCTGATCCATCTTGCTGGCCCTAACAATTATTTTACAGATCAAAGAGAACTACTTGAAGCAGAAAGAAGTGATGTGATCAGCCCCAAAGCCGTACAATTATAAAGCACCAACTCTATCCAGGCAGTCAGGCTCTTGGATCCTTAATAAATATACTATATATTGAGACTGGCTGCTCTTCCAGAGGACCTGGGTTTAATCCCCAGCACCCACACAGTGGCTCACAACCATCTGTACTCCAGTCCCATGGTACCCTACACCCTCTTCTGTCCTCTTCAGGTGCCAGGCACCATATACTATTTCTTGGATTAAGCATTCTGAGATCCAGGTAGGCGTTGGAAGAAGGCAAAAGAAACTGCAGATCAAAGGAGGTCAGAATGAATGCTCTTCCAAAGTCTGTCCCATAGGGGCCCTGGAAAGTTTCCTGAGAAACCCTTAGTAGCAGAGCAGAGGAAAAAGCACATTCCTACCCTGAGTGCAAAAGACAGCGAGCCGACAACAGCGTCCTCAAGCGTCTAGACACAGCAGGGACACCCACCGTTCTCCATGTATTCAGTGATGATGTATATGGGCTCCTGGGTGACCACTGCATAAAGCCGGACCAGCCTCTGGTGCTGCAGCCGCTTCATGAGATTCGCTTCAGCCAGGAAGGCATCGGGCGACATGCTCCCCTGCTTCAGGCTCTTCACGGCCACCTTCGTGTGCCCGTTGTAGTATCCTGGAGGTGGGTTGCGGGTGAAGGGGTTGCAGAGATCAGGATCCTCAACTAGTCAGCTGCCCTGAAGAGGCCAGCGTCTCACATCTTGGAGGAATCTCCTCTCTTTCCCATCAGTCCTGAGGGCCACACTCACCCATCCACACTTCCCCGAACTGGCCAGCTCCCAGCCGCTCAACCAACTTCAGTGTCTCCCTGGGAACCTCCCATTCATCCTCCCACCATGGCTTCTGGGGCTTCTGGGTCTGGCAAGGTCGGCTCAACTTTGTGCACAGCCCATCAGAAGCATCTGCAAAGAGAAAGGAGACGGGGAAGGCATTCTCTACTGGAGACCTTGAGTGCTCCCTCCAGCCCCCACCTCTCTCCACGTTCCACGCAGGGGAAATGGACTGGCACGGAGGGGAGTCTGTCACCCAGCATTAGCCTGCAGGCTCGAGGGTCAGGGACTACCGACGGACGGGGGGTCCCTAGGAAGGACTGGGGGGAGATAGGCCGCTAGGGTGGGCACAGGTAATGCGTTCTGCCAGAGCTCACTGGTGTAATGGCGGACCAGTTCGTGTAGTCCGGGAAAAGTGATTCGAGGGGAGATGTAGAAGCCCCCGTTGTCTAGGTTACGGATCTTGTAATGTTTCACCACTTCTCCCTGGTTCTGGTCGAAGTCTCTGACCGACAGGGAAAAAGATCCTGAAAAAAGATTGGAGAGGGGAGGAAGGGAAGAGGAGGAGGTGAGAAGTTGAGGAGGGAAAGAGAGGGGGTGGGGAGGTCGCCTTGGGTAAATCAGGTGGCCACCGCACGGCTTCCTACAGCTCCCCACCCCCCCACCGCCTCAACTCGCCGAAGCCCCGCCCACACGCCGAAGCTACGCCCCCAGGCTCGGACTCTCACCCGCGGTGCTTTCACTTTCCCGGATCAGGAAGGATCCGTGCGTGTTCCCGGGCGCCAGAAGCTGACGCTCCGCGTCCTTACGGCTCAGATTCTTGAAGAACCAGCTACATAGGGCGGAAGCAAGACCTTTGGCTGTTGGTTGACTCTTTTTTTTCTTTTAAATCTGTGTAACCCTGGCTGGCCTCGAACTCTGAGATCTGCCTGCCCCTGCTGGCATTAATGTCATGCACCAACAAGCCTGGCTTGTTGGCTAATTCTTCCTCCATTACTGTCAACATCCTCCACCCCCATGACCACGCCCTGCTCTGAGATCCCTAGATGTCTTCCCCCATCCCCATGCGGTCCCCTGCTCACGGTTCAGGCTCCAGGCTGTTTGCTTTCGCCACGAAGTTGAAGGGGATGAAGCCTTCTTGGCCGGTGGTCAGAGACTGAGCCTTCCACCACTCACCGCTCCTGTGCCACAGAGACCATCAGCATGGCCTACAGAGCCACTGGAAACCCTCAGGGTCCTAGGTCAGGCCAGGCCACCACCGCTTCCTGGCACGAGCACTCTGGTGCTTTACACACACACACACACACACACACACACACACACGCACGCACGCACGCACACATGGCAAGGTGGGTTAGAGAGATACTCACTGCTCCAAGATTCGGAGCTGTTCACCCTTCTCAAAGCCTAGGTCTCCATCATGGGAGGGCTCATAGCTGTGCAGGGCGATAACCAGGTTGTCTGTAAAGACAGGAAGAGTCAAGAAGAGCCAGCCTGGGGCTGACAGGAACAGTGGAGAGCTAGAGGCACAGGGCAGGAGGCAGACAAGGTGGAGGGTAGGTGGAGAGGGTTTGGACACCAACAGCCAAGCATACACAGGCTTTATGATTCACACCCTGCTAGATGGAGTCACCTTGTAGCGGGGAGGCTGGTGGGATGGAGCCCTCATAGGTGACCAGTGGGTCTCGAACTTCAGAGCCATTCCGGATGGGCAGCTGTGGGATAGGAAATAAGGCTGGGGTCATTTTCTCTGACCTTGGTTCCCCTCCTCTCTGCTGGCTCTCCATTTTTCCAGCCTGACTGGACCTTCTCTTTGGAGTCACCGATTATGTGTCCACTTGACCTTAGGAAAGTCTTCTCTAGACCTCTTCCTTACTGCACTCCAGGGAAGATGGGTGTGCTGTTGCTTCCAGGGCCTATAGCCATGATCATTTAATTTTTCTCCAAAGCCTGCCTTCACCATCCCTTCCCCATCCCGTCTTACCGTCGTCTTGCCGTCCAGTGGTACTATGGGGTAATGGCAGTTTTCACACACATCAATGTTCTCCATCCAGTCATCTTCGGGGTTTGAGCTGCAGCCACAGCCCATGATCCCTGAAGGAATGGAGAGAGGCTTGAAGGAGCTCCCCTAAGTCGGCTCCCCCAACATCAGACATCCTAGAGCACTGCCCTGGAGTTTACAGAACGCCTTAGATCGTCCGCTCTGGGGCTCCCATGGCCATGTACAGAAGAGCTGCAATGTGGAATTCCAGCTCCTGACTCAGTCGCTCTGAGCCCTCAAGCAACAAGTGAGTTCACTGGGGGCCCAGGCCCAAGGCTAGTTCCCACCCTCCCACCTGGGATGGGTAAACCGCCAGAGGCGCTTTGTTAGTGTAGTTACCCACTTCCTGCCTCCTCAGCCCCTCCCCCCCCTTTGGGGTTTACCTGGAAGATATCACACACATTTGCCAAGCCCTGGGGGAAACCTGAATTGTGATTCCACCCTCCTCTGCCAAGGAGAGTTCAAGTTCCTTCTAATTACAATTCCGCTGCCTAGATACTGAAGCTGAGAGACTCCTGTTCCTTAGAGTCAACCTTTGACCTCCACGGCCCCCAGCACCCCACCCCCACTCACAGCACAGGCTCCCTCAGAGGGTTTCTTCTAACGTGCTTTTGCTTCTCACCAGCAGAAGGAAACCCTTCAGCAGTGGCCCTGTTGTCTGTAACAGCTTTTGCTTGCCTGTCTGTCTGAGCTGTGGAAACTTTTTTGTCAAGTGAAATCAAGCAGGACCTCACAGATACAGCACGTAAGGTAGACCTGTTCTTAATCAAGTCAGAGTGGGCCTGGCCTCCCTCTGCAGCCTCTGGAGTCCGCATGGACCTCCTTTCCTGAAGCTGTTCCTCAGAACTGCTTGGAAAGCATTGGGTCTCAAAGAATGATTTACCATGAGGAGGATTTTAAATGTGGTGGTTTGTTTTGTTTTTGGGTTTTTTTTGTTTTGTTTTGTTTTTTGTTTTTGTCTTTTTAAAGATAAGGTCTTACTTATGTAGCTGTGGCTGACCTGGAGGCCTGGAACTCACTATGTAGACCACTGTAGACAAGGCTGGCCTCAAGTTTGCAGAGATCTGCCTGCCTCTGAGTGCTAGGGATTAATAAAGGTGTAGAATATCATGCTTTTGACCACTTTGATTGATATTAAGGAAGACCTACTCTTTCAGGGTTTGTTTGTTTGTTTGTTTGTTTGTTTTTAGTCTTTCAGCCTCTCCCTCCAAGCCCCCAAGGTTTCTCTGTGTAACAGCTCTGGCTTTCCTAGAACTTCCTTTGTAGACCAGGCTGGCCTCAAACTCACCGAGATCCACTTGCCTCTGCCACTTAAGTGCTGGATTAAAGGAATGTGCCACCATCACCCGGCTCAGTCTTTTAATCTATTGTGCTACACACACACATACACACACACACACACACACACACACACACACACATATACACACACACACATACACACACATACACACACACATACACACACACACACACACACACACACAGGCACACACCCAGGTACCCAAATCCTCACATAACTTGTACTCTGAGCTACATTGCCTTCTCCAAACACCCACCATTATTTTCTTAGACCACACCTTTGTATTTATGACTCCTCTCTTTCTTCTTTTTCTTTGTGTCACGATTGTGATCTGCGTGTCAGAACTAATGTCTCTCTCATCCCCCCTCCTTTAGAAAAGATTTTATTTTCATTAATAGTTGTATGTCCCTCCATATGTGTCTGCACACACGTGTGCGGGTGCCCATAGAGGCCTTGGGATCCCCTAGAACTGAAGTGACAGCCTGTTGAGCTCAGGTCCAGTGACTGAGCAGCAAACACTGTCAACAGCTGAATCACCATCTCTCCAGCTCCTCCCCCGCCCCCTTGATGGACAGCAGTGCATCAGGAACAGAAGCTGTGTGTCCCCTGCCTGACAGCCTGCCACACCTAGCATCGGGGATGTGGACCTACAGCTTCTCTCACCTCCCGAGGTCTTCAAAACCATCAGATCTAACCCCCGATTTTATTTATGTTTGTGTTTCTTTTTCGGGCAGGGTCTCACCACACTGCCCAGCCTGGCCTGGAACTCTTGGCTTCAGCTGGTCCTTCTGCTGAGCATCTTGAGTTTGGGGGCACACACTGTCACACACAGCTTTGACTTCTGATTTTAGATGAAAGCAAGCCCCAGAGAGGCCTGCCTAAAGCCACACATCTGCGGCTGAACAAAACAAGACTTGCTGATTTATGCTGTGTCCGAGTGGATGTGGGAGCAGGGGAGGTTCCTGGTTAGCAGAGTTCAGAAGAAAGACTCCAGACTCTGAAAGGCCTATGTTCAAATAGTAGCTGTGCTCTTGACATAGTCATGCAGGTCTATGATCCTGGCATTTGGAAGGTAGAGGCAGGAGGATCAGAAGTTCAAGGTAGTTCTACATAGAGAGTTCGAAACCAGCCTGGGTTCCATGAAATCCTGTCTCAGAAACAAAACAAACCAAGGACAAAAGCCTAAAACAAATACAGTAAGATAATACTGGTGTGCCTGACTTCATTGAAACTATTCTTAGAAGCCTTGCTTTTCCTCATTTGCCACTGAGGCTTGTCATTCCTAACTCATCACCCTACATACTGTTAGCTCAGTTTCCTAGAGCTTGGAAAGGTGCCTACCAACACCCTTCCAGCTTTATCCACCCCTGCCTGGGAGACTGGGGAAATGGGACTGGAGAATCTTCAGGCTGATGTTTCTTCAGCTGAGCTTCTATTAGCCTCCCACAGGTACCAGAACTCACAAGGTGCATCTTCCTGTGTATTTGACTTTAAACAATGTGTACCTATTATGGAAGAATCACAAAACATCCATGGAACATTAAGCTAAACCCAGAGACTCCAGAAGGCTTGTGGATATAGTTCAGTGGGTAGCGCTTTGCCCATCAAACCCTAAGGTTCAGTCCCCGCACTGAATAAACTCAGGCCTGATGTGGGGTTCATACATGCCTGTAGTTCAAGCCCTGGGGTGGAGGCAGAAGGATCAGGAGTTCAAGGTTAGCTTGGAATACAAGAGACTCTACCTGAGAAACTCCACAGAGACTCGAGAAACAAGTATACAAACACATTCACCCTTCCTTCAGCCCCTTTGCTGGGAGGCCCGGTGGCAGGTGAGGTTTGCTCTGCCAGAGTCAACTCAACATGCCTTGCCAGCTCAGTTATCTCATGGTTGAAATGCAGTAGGAACTGCCGGAAAAAGCGTGGGGAGTGAGTAAGCACCCTGTCTGTGATTCACACAGGCCTGGGGCAAACAGGTTGGTTAAACTGTACCTACAGCACTAACATCAGAAGGACTGTGTACTTGGAGCAGTAGGTGCCTCTCAGCCTTGACATTTTTGGAAGCCTTGGGAAAAGGCAGGAGAGGTGGGTGTGATAGTGCCTGTCTTTAATCCCAGTTTAAGCGCTGAGGCAAATGCAGATTTCTACGAGGTCGAAGATAACCTGGTCTACATAGTGAGTTCCAATCCAGTCCAGGGTACATAGTGAGACTTACACTGTGTCTCAAAGGGAGGAAAAACAATAGAAAAGTTTGGGGTTAAGAAGAATGATACAAAGTGGTGGCGCACGCTTTTAATCCCAGCACTCAGGAGGCAGAGGCAGGCAGATCTCTGTGAGTTCAAGGCCAGCCTGGTCTATAGAGTGAGTTCCAGGAAAGGCGCAAAGCTACACAGAGAAACCCTGTCTCGAAAAAACAAAACAAAACAAAACAAACAAACAAACCCACAAATATCCGTATAAAAAAAATAAAATAAATATATTAAAAAAAAAAAGAAAGAAAGAAAGAAAAAAGAAACGGAAACAGGAAGTGGTGGTGCACGTCTTTAATCCCGGCATTCGGGAAGCAGAGGCAGGCAGATCTCTGTGAGTTTGAGACCAGCCTGGTCAACAGAATGAGTTCCAGGACAGCTAAGGCAACACAGAAAAACCCTGTCTCAAAAAAAAAAAAAAAAAAAAAAACCCAAATAAATAAAGTGAAAAAAGAGGCATGCTGCCAGGCCTGATCACCCAAGGTTGTAATTTGGGTTCCAGGGTGGGAAGATTAAGACATGAGGCCAGCCTGAGCTACTTACAAAACCTACCAGGGGTAAGAGAGATGACACACTGGGTGGTGGTGGTGGTGGTGGTGGTGGTGGTGGTGGTGGTGGTGCACGCCTTTAATCCCAGCACTCGGGAGGCAGAGCCAAGCGGATCTCTCTGAGTTCGAGGCCAGCCTGGTCTACAGAGTGAGATCTAGGACAGGCACCAAAATAACAGAGAGAAACCCTGTCTCAAAAAACCAAAGAGAGAGAGAGAGAGAGAGAGAGAGAGAGAGAGAGAGAGAGAGAGAGAGAGAGGTGGCACAATGCTTAAAAGCATGCTGGGTTTTTTTGCACAGAACCAGAGTTTAGTCCCAAACTCTGAAAGTGGGCAGCTCACAACTGCCTGTAACTGTAGCTCCAGGAAGTCCCTGTGCTGCTGCTCCCACAGGCATCCACACTCTCTGGCTCCCACACTCTCTGGTTTCCACAGGCATCCACACTCTCTGGTTTCCACACTCTCTGGCTCCCACAGGCATCCACACACATGTGCACATCCTACCCCTCTCACACATACACATAGTTCAAAGTAAAATAAATAATTTTTATAGAGGTGGAGAGTTAGCTCAATGGTTATAGTACTGGCTCTTCCCTGGGGGATTTGGTTCCCAGCACCTACATGATGGTTCACACCCATCTCTAGCTCTAGGAGATCCACCCTCTTCTGGCCTTCTTTGGCACACGGTACACAGATGTACTTGCAGACAAAATTCGAGTACACATTTTTTTAAAAAGTCTCAAGACAGAAGAAAATTTAAGACAATAAAAGGACTGAGAAGGCCTGGAGAGATGGCTCAGTGTTTAGGAGGACCCAGGTTCAATTCCCAGCACCCACATGGCAGCTCACAACTGTCTGTACCTCCAGTTCCAGGGGAACCAAAATCCATGGCAAAACACTAATGCACATAAAATAAAAATTAAACAACAACAACAACAACAAAAAGACTGAGGGCCATGTATCATAGCCAAGATGCTTTGGAGAGTAAGAGCTGGGCTCTTGAAGGTTGAGGTCAGCCTGGGCAACTTAGAAGGACTCTATCTTAAAATTAAAATGAAAGCCAGCATAGATCCAGGCATGGTGGTATACCCTATAATTCCAGTACTAGGGAAATGGAAGCAGGAGGATCAGTAGTTCAGGACATCCCCTACTACATAGAGAGTTTGAGCCTAGCCTGGGCTACAACAGACTTTGTCTTAGGGACCTAAAAACAAGTTGAAAAAACACCATAAGAAGTAAGGATTGACAGCCAGGTGTGGTGGCACAGTCCCAGCACTTGTGAGGCAGAGACAGGCAGATCTTTGTGAGTTCCAGGCCAGCCTGGTCTAGAGCGTGGGTTTTAGGACAGCCAGTATTACATAGAGACCCTGTCTCAAAAAGGAAAAAAAGATGAAGAGGAAAGAAAAAGAGAGTTCAGAGGCAGAACACCTGTTTAGCACACATGAGGTTTGGGGTTTGACTCCCAGGGCCATCAGGAAAACATCTGAGAGAAATTATCAGTTTTCTTCAGTGTTTTCACATTCCCTTCTCTGATTAAATTTGAAGCTATGGGTCGGGGCTCTGGAGAGAAGGCTCTGCAGTTTAGTGTACTTACTGCATTTGCAGAGGACCACAGTTCAGTGCTCAGCACCTCTATGGCCACTCACAACTACACAAAATTCCTGTCCCAATGAATCTGATGCTCTCTCCTGGCCTCTGCAGGCTTAGGGTGCATATAAAGTCACCCTCGTGTGCATGTGCACACACACACACACACACACACACACACACACACACACACACACAATAAAAACTCCTTTTACAGTTTTGATTTATACAGCTAGATATGGTGATGCATGCCTTTAGTTCCAGCACTTGGGAGGCAGAGGCAGGTGGATCTCTGAGTTGGAGGCCAGCCTGGACTACAGAGTGAGTTCCAGGACAGCCAGGGCTATACAGAGACACGAAAAACCCTGTCTCGAAAAACCAATAATAATAATAAACAAACAAATAAATAAATAGAATTTGATCTATGAAGCCCTAGATTCAATCTCTAGAACCAAAAAAGGGGAGAATTAATGAGAAAATTCAATGGATTTGTGTAAGACAAGAACAGAATGAAGAGTTTTAGATGCACTGACATAATTCTTTAGCTTTGTTTTTAGAGAAGGGGCCACCCTAATGGTTCAGTAAAGATGTTTGCTGCCTAGCCTGACTACCTGAGTTCCATCTCTGGGGCCCATGTGGTAGAAGGAAAGAACCACTCCTCACAAAATTGTCCTCTGTCCTCCGTATGCATACTGGGGCACTTGGGTGTACAAGCACATACATACACACGAATAAATGATAATAAACGTGAAACCAGAACGTGTTGGCACAAGTCTGTTATCTCGGCATCTCGTAGTCTGAGGCAACACGGACTACATAGGCTATCTAAAAGGAGGAGAGAGAATCCAGGAGTAATGGTGCACACCTGCCATCTCAGGAGACTGAGGCAGGGAGATTGCAGGGATTTCAAGGCCAGCCTGGGGTGCGGTGTGAGGTTCTGTCTTGGGGGAGGGGCAGACAGTAAGAAGGCTCAGGAGGTAACCTTCCCTGCCACCAAACCTGAGGACATGACTGTGACCCCTGGGACCTGCATGGTGGGAGAGACCTAATGCCTATAATTTGCCCTCTGGCCTCCATATATACACTGTGGCGCATGCACACATGTATACAAATATCACAAATTTTCAAGAGTGGAGGGTGGGGCTGGGGAGGTGCCTTGGTCAATGATTGCTCACCACCCAAGCTCCACCCTCAACTCCCACGTAGAATGCTGGGCATGGTGGTGTCATTTCAGTGTGTGGGAGATGAGGAGGACAAGTGGATTTCTGGCCAGCCAACCTAACCATAGAACCACGGGTCCCAGTGAAGAGACCCTGCCCCAAACACAAGGTGGACCATTCCCTAAAAATGAAACTTCTGTTGGGTGTGGTGGCACACGTCCCAGCACCCAGGAGGCAGAGGCAAACAAAACTCTGTGAATTCAAGGCCATCCTGGTCTACAGAGCGAGTTCCAGCACAGACAGGGCTACAAAGTGAAATCCTGCTTCAATAGAAAAAAAGAAACAAGTGACACCTAGCCTCTGGCCTCCACAGCCACCTGTATGCAGAAGCGTCTGCATACACATGTGTACACAATATGCAAACACGTATACCCAGGGCCGGAGATGGCTCCGCGTCAGGAGCTCACTCCGATTTTGCAGAGGACCCAAGTTCAGTTCCCAAATTCCACAGTGGGTGGCTCACAACCCCCTGTAACTCTGCCTCTAAGGATTTGATGTCCTCTTCTGCTCTCTTTGATGGACACCTGCACTCATGTGCTCACACGCACACCCACACAATTAAAAAAAAAAACAACAACACACCAGCCAATAAATAAACAATAGGAATGGAGGATCTGTGAGTTCAGAGAGGCTGAGTGATCTCAACAACGCACTGGGGGTGGGGGGGTGTTTGATTTTGTTTTGTTTTGTGTTTTTTGCTTTTTGGCAAAAGCAAAACAAGTCACAGCTGGGTGTGGTGGCCCACCTCTTTAATCCCAGCACTCAAGAGACAAAGGCAGACAGATCTCTGTAAGTTTGAGGGGGGCAGCCTTATCTATACAGCAAGTTACAGAAAGGCCAGGACCACATCGAGAGACCATATATATAAAAGATTACAATCACAACCCTCCATCCTTTCTCCAAGCATTTTCTTCTACTATTCACCCCTGTGAATTTATTTTTCACCAAACGTTTATTCACACCAAACAGTGTAATCATAGGGTCAGGAGAAATCACAAAGGAAGCTAGACAGGAAGCCAGGACTGGAAGAGAGATCCCTCATCCAAATGTGACCATTGCTGGGGGTGGTGACACACACACATCTTTAGTAATCCCAGCTCTTGGGGATAGAAGCAGGAGGGTCTTTGTGAGTTCTAAAACACAGACACATTCAGGTACTCATACACACAGTGTATTTTAAGGAGTTAAAAAAAAAATAAATAAGGAGACCAACATCAAAACAATATGAACTTCTCATTGTCTGAAATGGAAAAAGAAAAAAAAAAGATGGAGTCCTTGGGGCTCTTAGAATCATGCAGGGCAGATTCTGGCACTCCTTGCTCAGTGGCGAGAGTGGTATGGAGTCTACCATCTCTGACTAGGATGTGAGATGCTCTTGGTCAAATTCAAAGCAGTGTATGGTCCTCAAGGCACTGTGTGCCCATTATAAAAGGGTTAGTCCCAACCTCGTGTTTCTAACTTAGACAGTGGAGTCAGGGCTAGATCTTAGTTTCCAGCTTGTTTGTTCTCCTTCAATACAATGCTGCACCCCCACCCCACCCCACCCCACCTACCCCACCTACCCCACCCCCACTCCACCCCTGCCAGCAGATACAGTGGCCTTGCTCTTGTGGAATATAACTTAACAAACCAGGCTGTCCAGAGATCTGAAGTGAGCCCACCCCCTCTCTCTATTTCTCTAGTGTTTTTGGTTTGGTTTTTTGAGACAAGGTTTCTCAGTGTAACAGCTCTGGCTGTCCTAGAACTTGTTCTGTAGACCAGGCTGGCCTTGAACTCAGATCCACCTGCCTCTGCCTCCCAAGTGCTGGAATCAAAAATGTCAGCTTTCTGCTTTCACTGTGTGGGTCCACAAATAGAACTCAGATATCAGGCTTGGCAGCAAGCACCTTGACATGCTGGACCATCTTGAGGGTCCCTGGACTAGATTTGCTAATCCCAGAATTTTCTTTAGGAGTCACACAGATCAAAATGTGTTCTGCTTCTTGTAGACTTGGTCAAAGATACCAGCTTCATAGCCATCAGCTCAGGAAACTGAACCTAGTATGGGTCTTTTATCTCCATATAAAATAAAACAAAGACAGCATTCTTCCATCTCCAACAACAGAGCTATTGATTTATGAACCACTGCTTTGCATATAATACAGGCCAGCCAGGCGGTCGTGGCGCACACCTTTAATCCCAACACTCAGGAGGCAGACACAGGTGGATCTCTGAATCCAAGGCCAGACTGGACTACAGAGTGAGTTCCAGGACAGCAAGGACTACACAGAGAAACCCTGTCTCAAAAAGAAAAAAGAAAAAAAGAATACAGGCAGGCCATTCTATGGCAGGCTGCTGATGTGTGCTGGGCTACAGTGAGGTAAAACCTGCCAGACATCACTTAAAACATCTTCTTGCCTTTTTCTTTAGCTGCCAAGATTTGAATCATGCCAAAGTGGCACATAGTTCCATGAAGGGTATATCCCTGACAAACCTTATCATGATACCAAAAAATTAGGCTTGACAGGCATAATAAATAATGTCCTCACGTGGAGATTACTAAGTAAACCAAGCTACCCTGCTGTGGATATTGCTCTGTGTAAATAAAGTTCTGATTGGCCAGTGGCCAGGCAGGAAGTATAGGCGGGACAAGAGAGAAGAGAATTCTGGGAAGTAGAAGGTTGGAGGGAGACACCGCCAGCCGCCGCCATGAAAAGCAACATGTAAAGACACTGGTAAGCCACAAGCCATGTGGCAAAGTATAGATTAATAGAAATGGGTTAATTTAAGATAGAAGTAGATAACAAGCAGCCTGCCACGGCCATACAGTTTATAAGCAATATAAGTTTCTGTGTGCTTTCTTGGTTGGGTCTGAGCGACTATGGGACTGGCGGGTAAGAGAGATTTATCCTGACTGGGCCAGGCAGGAAAACTCCAACTACACTACCCTCAAATTCACAGAAACCCATCTGTCCCTGCCTCCAGAGTACTAGGGTTAAAGGTGTGTACCAACACTCCTGGTTTTCCCACTACTTTTTTTAGATGTTTTGTTTCTTGGAAACAGGCCTCACTCAGTTGCCCAGGTGAGCCTCTTGCCTTAGACTGCCAAGAAACGGTGATTGCTGTCCTGTGTCCAAGGCCTTATACATGCTAAGTACACAGTCTTCCACTGAGCTACCCTCAGCTACAAGATGGACTTATTCTCTCAAACTGGAACTGGTTTAAACACAAAACTGAATCTACTCGGTAATCATTGTCATCAGTAAGGGCTACACTGTGGCTGTTGTATCTTGCATTTCAGTAGTGGTCTCCGTCCTGGTTAACTCAGGGTCCTCTTTACATTATGGGAGTTTCAAGATGAAGGAATCTTATCTACAGTCTAAGTGTTATTGAGGCTCAGCTCACCGTGTCCCTGTCATCGTGACTCAGTTTGGATTCCAGGATCTCTCAGTCAGTCAGTGACGAAAGGTCTTTTTTTTTGTTTTTTTTTCCCCCCTGAGACAGGGTTTCTCTGTGGTGTTTTGGTGCCTGTCCTGGATCTTGCTTTATAGACCAGGCTGGCCTCAAACTCACAGAGATCCACCTGCCTCTGCCTCCCGAGTGCTGGAATTACAGGTGTGCGCCGCCACCACTCGGCCCAAAAGGTCTTTAGGAAGATCACTAAATTGTCCTCTCCACACACTTGACTTTTAAAAAAATTTCCCAAGCCAGGTGGTGGTCTATAAAGCAAGATCCAGGACAGGCACCAAAACACCACAGAGAAACCCTCCATAAGTCAGAGGACAACAACAGGATCCTCTACCATGTGGGTCCTGGGATCCAGGTCAGGCTGTCAGTTTTCAGCAAGAGCCTTTACCCACTGAGCCATGCCTCCCCCACCACACACACACTTGATTGTTTTGAGAAGAGATCCTTCCATATGGGCCAAACTGACAACTCAAACTAGCAACAATCCTCCTGTTGCAGCCTTCCAAGTCATTACACCCAGCTGAGATTTCTGAACTCTCAGACCCTTTCCTAATTCCTGAATCGGCAAAACAGGGATGAAACTGAGAACTGCATCTTGGACAGTTCTGAGCATTATCTATGACACATGGAAGACCCTGACGTGTAAAATGCTTCATGTAATTCTTGATACACAACTCCTTTTTTGGGGGCAGGGTGGGTGCAGCTGCCCAAGCTGGCCTTGAACTTGCTCTGTAGCCAGGCAGGTCTTAAACTTTGATCCCCCTGCCTCTGTCTCTCCCAACAACTGAGACAACAGGCCTGTGCTACCAGGCCAGTCACATTAAGTCACTAAACAGACGAGAACAGATTTCATTTGAGGCTAGCGTGTGTGTCTCATTCTACAGCTTCCAGATTGACACAGCCTGTCACTTCCTTCTTCCTTGGGATTTTGGGCACGCACATTTTTCCTTCTTAAATACGTTTACCTGAAATAGAAGCTTTACTACCACAAATGGAAAATCGGTGTCACCGGCTGTAAATAGCCGTTCCATGTCAGTGCACACTAGAGGATATAAATTAGCATTTGTACACACTCATCTAGCAGCCTCCAAATTACTCACATAGTCAGCATCTTAAAGGCCACAGTGTGGGAGATGCTGCCCTGTGAGGAAGAACCTGGAGCTTAGGCTTCTCTCCACAGACAACAACCCATCTTCCTTTCTCTTTTCCTCCTTTCTTCTTCCCTCTCTTCCTCTTTCCTCCCTCCCTCCCTCCTTCTCTCCTTCCTTCTTTCCTTTCTTCCTTTTTCTCTTCCCTTTTGTGGTACTAGAGATTGAACCCAGAACCTCCCACTGAGCTGTACCCTCAGCCCTAGCTGAAATTTTGCAATTCTGTGTGTGTGTGTGTGTGTACTCGAGTGTGGAGAGTTGATATTAGGTGTCTTCCTCAATTCCTTTCCTCCAACTTTTTTTATTGTTGCTGTTTTTCCAGACAGGGTTTTTCTGTGTAGCCCTGGCTGTCCTGGAACTTGCTCTGTAGACCAGACTGGCTTTGAACTCACAAAGATCCAACTGCCTCTGATTAAAGGCCTACACCACCACCACTCAGTTCCTCCCACCTTTTTTGAGAGAGGATCTCTCCCTGAACATGGAGTTTGTTTATCTGGATAGACTGGCTGCCTAGAGAGCCTCAGGGATCCTGCCACTTCCTCCTTGGCACTGGGATTACAGGCATGTTCTACTGCTCCTGGCTTTTGTAAGTTGGTGCTGGGGGATCAGACTTGGGTTCTCGTGCTTGCACTTCAGCTAGCACCTTTAATGACTGAACTATCTCCCCAAACCCCCTTTGTAGTACACCTTTCTAAACGGCCAATCTATAGACAAAAATTAAGTGGGCCTGTCCAATCTTGTGGTCTAGTACTGAGGAATAGAGATGAGCAGACGGAGAATGTTCCTATCACATAGCCTGCCCTCTGTGACAGAGAGGGTGTGCCTCGGCGGGTCGTTTCATCCTCACCCAAGGCTCTAAGGCCTGCTGTCTGCATCTGATCAGTATCGTCCTCAGCTCCCAACAACGTATTCTCACAGCAACACTTTCCAGGAAGTAACATGAAAAACCGCCATTACTCAGTCACCAAGCTAACATCAGAGCTCCATGTATGGACACAGGGAGACTCCTAGATGCATCATGCCAGACACAGACTGCTGCAGTAAGTTTACCTGCATTTAAATGTATCTAGAGGCTCAGGTTAGGTGGCGATCATTATTTCATATAATTTGCATGATTTGAATGATTTCATGTAACTCTGACGGCAGCCCTATGGAATAAATGTCATTATCAGCCCCATTTTACAGATGCAAAACCAAGGCAGAAACTGGGTAAAGCGATTTGCCTGAAGCCTCCTCACAAACCAAGGTGTAGGGAACTACAAGCTGGACCTTGGTCTACCCCAGGCTTCAACTTCTCCACCTCTCTGTGGTGTCACAGGGACAATCTGTCAGGATGTACACCAGATGGCTCCCAGCCCAGAAGTGGGATAGAGGAGCCCAACATTCTGGTGTCTTTAGATGCCTCTGTGCTGTTTTGAGTTATAAAACAAAATAAAGCCAGCCATGTGCTAAATTTACAACAGCAAAATTAAAAACAACAACATCACCACCAACTCAAAAGCGCCATTAAAAACATAAACCTCCTTTTTTCCCCCTTCAGACAACAGCTGGCTATGATGCCCAAGCTGTTCTCATACTTCTCATCCTGACTCCATCTCGAGTGCTAGGGTAACAGGTGTGTGCCCCCACACTCTGTAAGTGGCAGTCCTTTGAGAATGTACCAACTGTATAGTTCCTCTGCCCTTTCATCCCAGCCCGGAATAGACTATACAGTTGGTAAAAATAGCTTTGTGTCCAAGAACTTTAGGAAACACTGGATCAGACCAAATGAATCAGGCTTCTTCTCTGGGGGAGACCTGCAGAGATTTAGCAAGCCAGCGTCAACCATGTGGGATAGTTTGTCACTGAGGCTATGTAAGTTGGCTCTAAAACATTTTCTTTCCAGGTGCATCATGGAACTATTTTGTTGTTGTTGTTGTTGTTGTTATTTTGTTGTTTTCTTTTCTTTTCAGGGCAAGCACTGATAATGCAGCATGAAATATTCCAGACCCACACTGAGGTTGGCTGTTAAAGATTACATTTCTAGGGGTTGGAGAGAAGGGTCCTTACAGAGGACCTGGGTTCAATTCCCAGCACCGCAAAGCAGCTCATGACTGTCTAGAGCTCCAGTTCCAGGGGATCCAACACATTCACATAGATACACATGCAGGCAAAACACCAATGCACATAAAATAAAAATAAGTAATATTTTTGAAAAATTAAATTTCTAGGCTTCGGGTGTGGCTTCATGCACTGAGCATGCATGAGATCCTGCATGGTTAAAGGTTGGGGGAGAGGAGAAAGGCTCCTACTTTACTAGATGCTATCTTGGGCCTACCTTTCTCCCACCCCAACACCATCCTATGAACTGAACTTGGCTTTGAAACCATCAGCCTGTGGGTGTGTGTAGGAGTTTGTAGGATCCTACCTCTGACCAAACCTGCACACATGTATTTTCCTATGATATATGAGAAGCTTTGGACAGGGAAGGTATGGTGAGTGTGTATGCATTTTTTTTTTAAAGACAAGGTGTAGCTACTGTAGGTAACCGATGCTGGGCTCAAACTCTCTCTGCTCTTGTCTCAGCATTTGGAGTGCTAGGATTATAAACAACGCAAAACAGGGTTTGGCTGAGAAACCCTCTCCTGTGACCGACAGACCCCTTCCCTCAGATCAGAATCTAGCCTCCTGAGTTTTCACACTGGACTATATACAGGAAACAAGCTCATTTGCAAAGCCATACCACAAGCATGAGAGATTGGGCGGTTCACTGTCTTGCCGAAGCCCTGAGTAGGTGTCATTCTGGGTGTGAGCAAACACTCTGAAGGGAGAGGAAGTTACCTAGCTTCTCTCAAGCGCCTACTGTGTGTCAGTATTGCCCAGGACATATTGTCATCATTTTTCCTTTGACTTTGCCAGGCACTCTAGAAGAGAGAGCTTTGTTAGTGGGCCTTCATAAATAAACTGAAATTTGGAGTGGATAAACCACTCACTCAAGCGAATGGCAGACCCAAAATTGTTCCTGGGTGTCTGTCTGTGTGTCTCTCTCTCTCTAAGTGGTTTTTAAACACTACACCACACCACACCCCTGGGCTCTTGAGGCTTTGACTACTCTGAGGTCTCTGCATCCCTGGTCCCAGAGGGCAGCACCAAGGCAGGATAGGGACCTCAGCTTTATGTCCCAAGCAATCTCCAAAACGAGCTTCCGCACTTCCCAGGACTGCCCTGTTCAGGAAGCTTCTAGATCTCCTTGAAGGACGTTCTCCCAGCCCCCATCTGAAGTCTCAGCCCCTTCGCTGCCCTTGTCCTCTGGGCTCTTTTGAGAAGAGCTGCTAGCCTGAGTTCCACAGACTAGGGACTCTGTGGGAGTCCTGTCAGTCAGCACAGGACCAGTCAAAGGGATTGCTGTTGTTGCCTGTTCCTGAGATCCAGGAAGAGTGTGTGTTTCCCGCCCCTGTAGGAAGGAGGCTGGCATGTGCTGACAAGATGGAAAATGTGTTACAGGAACATCTCCA
The DNA here is from genome assembly GCF_903995425.1 of Onychomys torridus. Lineage (NCBI taxonomy): Eukaryota > Metazoa > Chordata > Mammalia > Rodentia > Cricetidae > Onychomys > Onychomys torridus. The sequence continues at coordinate 143,186,256 of NC_050444.1, forward strand.
GAGAGACACAGAAAACCTGGAAAGTCAGCCGAAGTCAAGACTGTCCCCCAAAGCTAGGCTGCGAGGGGATGGGTGGTGTCTGGTGACGAGCAAGAATCATGAAGGCCAACATGCACACACAAATGCAGTTGGGTTGAGGCAGGAGGGGACAAGGGCAGAGGTGAGGACATCCTCTCCTGACACTTGGCAGGAGAGGAACAGTGGCTTTCCAGACGGAAGTTCAGAAGTCCTTGCCCTAGCCCAGCTGTGCCCTGTCTGGGATAAAAATAGTCCTTCCCCTCCCCTTCTCCCATCATTCGCATTCACTACCAACTTCCCCAGGGAAGACACATCCATCCTGGATGAACCTCCCTCACATATCCATCCGTTTCCCTGGAGACGACTCTGTCTTTCAGGATGCCGGTTACTAAGACCCAAGTCAATTCTCAGATGTCCGTCTAGATTCCATGGGTGACTCTTTCATGAGGTCTTGCCACTCAGGTCTGCCCCGAGGATCAGAGGCTTCCTAGGGCCTGCACTCAAGATGTCCATCTTATCACTGCAGTAGGAGGAGCCCAGCCCAAGCCATCTCTCTGTCACAAGGTCCTGCTCTACCACTGTCCAGCTTCAGGAAGTACAGGTTAAACAGATGCATGGCCACCTTTGGACCTCAGAAACCTCATCCTATGAGGATGAGAAACTGGACGGGTCACTACTGGTGGCCTCTTCAATACTTGACATGGTGCGCTAGATCTCCAAGGAGTATGCTCCTAGTGAGGTGGGGAGCGATGGCTAACAGAACCGCAGAGGTGAGATCCACCCATCTAGCCAACCTCCAGCAAAGGCATTTTGGACAGGCTGCAGTACAGCCCGGGGGGGCTGACCCTCCACACAGAGGTGATCCTCTGCTGTCTGGCTCCCACCATAGCCCCTTGACGGTTGTTCCCAACGCCCCTTACCTGCCCAGCCTGGGAGCCTTCTGGCCCATTCACATGATGTTTCTGGCCTGGCTTGGCTGCCTGGACCCAGTCTCAGCTCCTTTGCCCTCGTACTCACCACCTGTCTCCACGCGCCCACGTTCCACCCTGACTTCCTGCCTCCTTCTGAGGGCTCCGCAGCCAACCCAGCCCCAGCAACCCAACCACAAGCCTCCAGCACCCCAAGCTTCCTGCCGCCATAGCCCCAGACCCTTCGGCCTCTTGGGGTCCCAGACACCTCTAGGCCAGCCCCTACTCATACAGAGGGTGATACTCAGAGTGTGGGGCCGCGGGGGAGGTCCATGTGTGATGCCAAGGGTCTATAATCCCAGCACTCTGGAGGTGGGGGCAGTAGTGGCTACACACAGTTTCAGGCCAGCCTGAACCACGTGAGTCCCTGTTTCAAAAACAACAACAATAGTAGTAATAATAATGATAATAATAAACCAAGGAGAGACTTTCTTTTTCTAAATGGAGGGTCTTATTATGTGACTCTAACTCTAATTGGCTTGGAACTTGCTGTGTAGACCAGACCAGTGTGTCCTTGAATTCACAGAGATCACCTGCCTCTCTCTGCCTCCCCACTACAAAGAAAGGACGTTTGATAGAGCACTACCTTCCTGTCCTCCACAATACACCTGGGTAAGAGACCCAAAGGGAGCCTGAGCTCTGCCCTCCTGAGCTACACGTTCAGCTCACAGGGAAGGGAAACGGCGCTACAGTCAGGCTGACAGCCAAAGGCACCTCTGTTCAGGGTTGAAGCCTAGACAATAACTCTGAAATGGTTGGTGACAAGGTTGCATGTTAGAGTAAAAACAGCAACCAGTCACTGACAGAGCAGTATCATGTCATCTTGGGGTGCAGGACAACAGTGTGTTAGAGTCATAGGGCAGGCCTCTTACAGGAGGAATACACGGAAATCCCATGTCCTTAAGACTATAGTGACAGGCTAGGACGGGGTGGCGCACAGCTTTAGTCCCAGCATTTGAGAGGCAGAGGCAGGCAGATTTCTGTGAGTTCCAGGCCAGACTGGTCTACACAGTGAGTTCCAGGACAGCCAGGGCTACATAAAGAAACCCTGTCTCAATATCTAGATATATCTAGAGATAGATAGATAGATAGATAGATAAGTAGATAGGTAGGTAGATAGGTAAGTAGATGGGTAGATAGACAGATAGGTAGGTAGGTAGATAGATAGGTAGGTAGATAGATAGATAGGTAGGTAGATAGATAGATGATTAATTGACGAATATAATAGCAGGCAGAAGGCAGAACAACATAGCTAAAGATCATAACTCAAGTAGAGGCAAGGCCACACCCCTATCATAACACACAGCTTGTCACAGGTAGAAGACAGAGCAAACATATTGCCCAGGCAACAGACATCCTGATATCAGCAGGAGGTAAGAGCTTTGCAGCAAGCAGCAGGCAGGACACAAAACGGGGATGGTGCCCATCCTAGGCAGAGGGCCAGGTCACCAGTGATAGGAGGAACCCCCAGTGGCCCCTCTCAGGTCCAAGAATGGGTCCTGACCTCACTGGAAGGAAAGTGTAAATGTGTCACCTCCTGAGCTAGGCTGAGTGAGCAGGTGGGGGAGGGGAGCCCACAGAGCATTGTTGGGGTTTGTGAGGCGGAAGTCGAAGCAGTATGCACCTCCGTTGCACAGGGAAGGGGAAACAGGAAATGGGGGTGGGGGGAGGGAGGAAGCTGAGTTGGAAAGTCAGACAAAGAAGTAACACAGAAACAAAGGCTGAGAATCACAGAAGAAGAAGAAGAAAAAAAAAACCTCCCCAGTGACAGAGCTAACAGATGTGCTGCAGGGCCCAGCTGCCCTCACTTAGAACCTTAGCATTTCACAGCTCACCTCAGCTTCAGCTCGTGTCTGGGGGAATTGGCACAGAGAAGCAAGGGCCTTCCAAAGTAAGGTATATCTAGCTGCCTGTGGGGTAAGAAGTAGCAGCTTATTCCTATTTATTTTTGGATTCTTGTTTGTTTCTTTGTTTGTTATTTTGTTTTATTGAGACACGATTTCTCTGTGTAGCCCTGGCTGTCCTGGAACTCTCTCTGTAGACCAGGATGGTCTCAAACTCAGAGATCTGCCTGCCTCTGCCTCTAGAGTGCTGGGATTAAAGGCGTGTGCCACCACGTGGGATTTTTTTAAGACAGGGTCTGTCTAGGTAGCCCTGGCTGACCTGGAACTCACTATATAGATCAGGATGACCTTATACTCATAGAGATCCTCCTGTCTCTGCCTCCTGAGTGCTGGGATCAAAGGCACATTATACTGGCTTGATCTCCCCATGGTCTAATAGAGAAGGTAATTGCTTTTGAATACAGAACTCTGAGTCTACATTCTCCTAAACCACCTGCCATGAGAGTGAGTAGATTTTAAGTTTAGGGTCTAGAGAGGTGACTCGGTAGTTAAGAGTACTTCCTCTTTCAGAGGACCTGGGTTCGGTTCCCAGCATCCACACCAAGCACCTCACAGCTGCCTGTAACTCCAGTGCCAGCTAATCCAATACTCTCTTCTGGCCTCTCTGGGCACACACACACACACACACACACACACGCACGCACGCACACACACACACACACACAACTAAAAAAATACAATAAATCTTTATAATTTTTCCTCATTTCTGATTTGATAAGGTGGAGAAATAGAGCTGGAGCTATTGGGGAGACTGGGTGCCATCTACCCTCAGCAGAGTCTTGTCTCCTGTTGTTAAGACCCGAGTCCCAGTGGCACAGGGAATACATGCAACAATCGCCCTCAGCCTCAGTGAAGGATGCAGAAGAACTTTGATGGGATGCAGTGGGTTTTTATTAAGAAATTTGGGGGCCTGAGCTCCCTCTTTTCCCCTCACCCTGGGGCTTTGTGCTCTCTGAATTCAACTTTGAGAAACCTAAGTGTGCCCTCTCTCCCAGCAGATGCAGGAGCCTCCAGGGCACCTCGTCCTTCTTCTCAGATAGTCCAGGAGACAAGTGCCCTCAGCAGAGGGTGAAGCGCCTGGCACTGATGTTCATGCGTGTGAGCCCCAGATGCCGCAGTGGCGGGGCCAGAGCCAGGCCAGTCCCAGACTCCAGCTCCAGCTCCAGCTCCGCCTCATCCAGTAGCTCCTGGTGCAGGTGACAGGCTTGGTCCACTTTCAGTAGGTGCAGCTGAGCCCGCAGCCTCAACAGTTGACCTGCCAGCTGCCGGTCCTGAGCACGCATTTCCTGCTGTGACCAAGAGGGGGCATAAGTGTGCTGGACCAGCCTCCAGCCCCACCAGTCATTGCTCCCTTTCTGTGAAAATTGCCTAGAACAGCCCACAAGCCCCTTCTCACCTAACTTCATCCTTCCCCATCTCTCAGATCTTGTTCCAGATTGGTGGTTCCCAGACCAAGCCAAGGACCCACTAGTATGCAAATCCAGATATCTGTTCTGCCATATTTGCACGTTGGGTTGACATCTGATATTTAACGCTTCTCTCCTAAGAATCTACCTAACAACACAGAGTCGACTTTTTCCTTGGTTGTCTCTCTGTCAGTGTTCTCAACCTTCCTAATGCTGCGACCCTTTAATACAGTTCCTCGTGTTGTGGTGACCCCCAACCAAAAATTATTTTTGTTGCTACTTCGTAACTAATTTTGCTAGTGTTATGAATCATAATGTGAATATCTCATATGCAACCCTATAAAAGGGTCATCCGACCCTCACAAACAGGTCATGACCCACAGGTTGAGAACCGCTGCTCTGGGATCTTTTAATCCAGAGTTGACTCTACAAATAACACACAACTGGATTCCTGGTTCTCTATCCTAGGGCACAGCAGTGAGGAACTGCTTTGGAGAGCAGTCCGTTCTCACCCCCTCCCAACCCCACAGACTTGGGTCTTTAAGTAGACTGGCTCAAAGACCCTGTGCAAGTCTGTCTAGCTCAATGGACTCACCAGCTCCCTTCGGAGCCACTGAAGCGCAGAATCAATGGAATCAAAGCCACAGATGGCTCCAGGTCTCTCCAGCTCAGGTCTGGGTTGGGCTCTGCACCAGGCCGGGCTCTGGACCCTGGCAGTCCACTCCAGGTATGAGGGTCGTCGGGTCTGCAGCTGAAGCTTGGCTGTCAGTGCCTTCACAGAGTCTAAGCTCTCCTCCTCATCTTCTTCATCCTCGCCCACTGCCTGGAACTTCAGTGGCTCTAGGGACATGGTAGGTCTGTGGAGGTCGATTGGGCAGTGAAGGAAAGTGGAAGAGGCTGGGGGTGAAGAGTGTGCCAGGAATGTGTGGTGGTGAGTGCAGATGGTGTGTAAGGGAGGCTAAGTGTGCCAGGGTGAGTGAGCAGATGGGTGTGTGAGGCTAAGTGTGCAAGGGATGGAATTTTCCTGGCCCCCTAACTGGGAGCCACGTGATGCCCATCCGGCTGGGGGCAGGAGGAGCCCTTCGGATGAATTTTATTGTCTTTGCCCAGAATCAGGTTCCCGGTTCCCAGAAAGGAAGTTGCAGCAGGATAAGAAAAGCATCATCCACGCTGACTTGGCCCTCCTCCCAAGACCCAAGTCAAGGGAGTCAAGAAGGAGAGGAGGCTGACTAGCTCGCTGCTCTCTGTTCTGCCAGCTCTAAGGCAAGGGAGTGAGTGGGGTCCAGCTGCCTAGCCTGGGAGTCAGGAACCCTGGACACTGGGGCTGCTTTGATGGGACTTTGGATAGCTCACTGATTTCTCTGAGCCCCTGTTGGGACAGGTCTGTGATTCCAAGCTTGACTCTAAGGAGACTGTGGTTCTGTTGGCAACCGCTGAAAAGCTTCTGGCAGATGAAGGAGCTGCCCAGAGCTGAAGGGCAGCCCCGTAGATGGCTGTCTGCCTCCTGCCATTCACAGGTTTTCAGTCAACCTCCCCCTCTTCCCCCTTCTTCCCCTCCCCTCATATCTCAAATGTAGCCATGGCTGGCGTAGAACTCACTATATAGACCATGATGGCCTTCAAATCACAGAACTTTGCCTGCCTCTGCCTCCCAAGTGCTGGGACCGAGGTGTGGGCCTCCATGGCCGCCACAGTGCTACCCAGTTCTCTTTAATCCTTTGTAATTCTGCTAGCAACAAGAGCTGGGCTGGGGTTCCCTTCAGTAAAAAAAGAAGACATGCATGGTGACACACGCCCATGCCCATAATCCCAGCACTTGGGATTAAAGACAGAAATTCATTCTCAGCCACATGGTGGATTTGAACTCAGCTTGGAATACATGAGACCATTACTCAAAAACAAAACAAAACAAGAAGAAGAGAAGGAGAGGGAAGAAGATAAAAAAAGAAAAAAATGTACATATCTAAAAATGTAATTTGGAGCCAGGTGGTGGTGGCGCATGCCTTTAATCCCAGCACCCAGGTGGCAGAGGCAGGTTGATCTCTGTGAGTTTCGAGAAGCCAGGGCTACACAGAGAAACCCTGTCTTGAAAAAAATTTTAAATAAATAAATACGTAATTTGTAAATTTCCCCAAATAAACAAGGAAGCAACACCTAGGTCAAATAATGCTTATCATTTCTGGGAACTTCCTGGCTTGACATTCCTCAACATCCTCACTTTGGGATAACATTTCTTTGTTTTTTCCCCAAAGGAACACACACACACACACACACACACACACACACACACACATGGTTTTGGGTTTTTGTTTGTTTGTTTTTAGACAGGGTTTCTCTGTGTAGTCCTGGCTATTCTGGAACTCACTCTGTAGACCAGGCTGGCTCCAAACTCTCAGAGATCTGTATGCCTCTGCTGGGATCAGAGATCAGAGGCATGCACCGCCACTGCCCAGCAATTCTTTTCTTTTTTAAGCAGGATCTCACCCTAAAGTGACCCAGAACTTATTTTCTGTAGCACAAACTGACTTCAAACTCACAGGGATCCTCCTGCCTCTGTCTCTAAATGCTAGGATTACATCTGTGACCTACCACGTCTGGAACTCCTTCTGTTTCTTCCCCTCCCCCCACCCAATTGCTGGTGCAAACCCAGAGGCTTGAGCTTGCTAGGTGTGAGGGCCCCAAAACAGCTTGACCACACAACTGTCATGACAGGCTTAGAGGCCCAGACACAGCTTCTGTGACAGGCTTCCTGTCAGGCAACACCTGGATCCCGGAAAAGCCATAAGCTAACACCACCCAGGGATAAGCTAGCATCTAAGGGCAAGTACCAGACATCCCAAAATGTTCCAACTCTTGGATAAGATAAGATCACTAGATGTCCCTGAACTTAGCACACATCTATTTCCCTTTTATTTACTGATACCCCTAGACAAATGTCAGCCAATCAGGGTCCTGAACCCTAGAAATCCCCTCACCCCAACCTCTGTTATGATAAAAACCCTACTCTGCTCAGGCTCAGGGCTCTCTGCTCTAACTGCTGGGTCAGACAGAGTCCAAGCTCCGAGCTTGAAAATAAAGGCTCTTTTTTTTTTTTTTTTTTTTGAGCTGAGGATCAAACCCAGAGCCTTGAGCTTGCTAGGCAAGCGCTCTACCACTGAGCTAAATCCCCAACCCCTGCTTTTATGTATGGGATTCAGTCTCCAAGGTGGACTTTTGGGGGTCCCTGTAATCTGGGCATAGTTCTAGGAAGGGTTTTTCTGAGCGGGACCCCTGCCCTATTCTCGTTTCTGACAACATAAGCAGATTTTGCCATTTTGTATACTTTCCAGAGCGCCTCCAACTCTGGTGTGTGTCAGAGTCACCTGGGGGAAAATTCGTGTGATAAACAGATGGCTTCCCCTTCTCCAGTTTCAGAATCGGTATGAGTATGCGGGGTGGAGACTAATCTGCATGTCTATCAAATCCCCAATCTTGAAGCTTTCACGGCTCCGGAATTTCATAGCCTGATCTCTTCTGGGTTTTGGTTTTGACAGGGTCTCGCTGTGCAGCCAAGGCTGACCTCAAGCCCTGTGAGTCTCTTAAGTGTTGGCCATGTAGGTGTGAGGCACCAAACTCGGCTGCACTCGGTACTGCCACGCACAGCTGCTCCAGCTGTGTTTATGTTCCAGGGAAAGCAGCTGGGCCGGCTCCCCAGCCCTCCCATAACTCTCTCCTATTCTCTCTCTTCCCTCCATTTCCCTCTTCTTTCCGTCTTACAGTCCCTGTTCTACCATCACATCCTATGGTATGTTTAAATCTAGACCCCACATACCACGAGAGAAACACATAACGTTTGTCTCAGTATGGATCATTTCACTTAACTGTATGATCTCCAGTTCCATCAGTTTTCCTGAAAACGTTGTAATTTCATTTTTTTTTTAAATCACTGAATAAAATCCTATTGTGCATATGTACCATACTTTCCTCATCTGCTTGTCTGGTGATGAACTCTAGGATGATTCCAGACCTTGACTACAGTAACAAATGCAACAATAAACATTATTGTATGAAATGAGGAGATGATTGCTTCAAGGTAGAGTTGAGGGTTAGGTTTTGATTGTGGCTGTGAGGGAGAGAACAGCCAGAGGCATCTGGAAGAGTCCAGAGCAGGCAGAGAAAGTAGTGACTTCAACATGGCCAGCAGAATGGACTGGGCTATGATGGGGGAGGGGAAGGGATGAGGCCAGAAATGGCCAATGGCGGGTTGTATAGGAATGAAAGCTGTGGAGAGGGAGCCCATGAACTGGAGAATGTGGAGAGCGGGGTGAGATGAACTGAGAAGAGCAGAATGCCAGCATGGACTCTGTAACAGGTATTTTCTATGCCAAGAGGGCCAGGATGAGGCCAGCATGCATTTTGGTATGCTAATAGGTACCACAGTTAGCCATTTCTTTTGGACCTGACAATTACGTGTGTGGGGGGGGGGATGGGTGTGCAGGTGCCTCCCTTATTTGCTGACTTAGAACCTCAGGGTAGCACAGCTGGATCTCAATGGTGGTTTTATTTTTAAGGATATATATGTTTTTTTTGAGACAGAGCTTCTCTGTGTAGTTTTGGTGCCTGTCCTGGATCTTGCTCTGTAGACCAGGCTAGCCTCGAACTCACAGAGATCTCCTGGCTCTGCCTTCTGAGTGCTGGGATTAAAGGTCTGTGTCACCGCCGCCCAGCTATAATTTTTTACTTTAGTGTGTGGGTATGTTGCCTGTATTGTTTATTGACCATGTGTATACCTGGTGCCCAGAGGCCAGAAGAGGATATTGGATTTCCTGGACCTGGCATTACATATAAATAGTTGTGAGCTGCCCTGTGGGTGTTAAGAATTGAACCCAGCTTTAATCCCAGCATTTGGGAGGCAGAGGCAGGCGGATCTCTGTGAGTTTGAGGCCAGCCTGGTCTACAAAGCGAGATTCAGGACAGGCACCAACACTATACAGAGAAACCCTGTCTCGAAAAACAAACAAACAAACAAAAAATTATTTTTATTTTATGCATGTGAGTGTTTTGCCTGCATGAAATGTATGCACACCACATGTGTGCAGTGTTGAAGGAGGCCAGAAGAGGGCTTCAGTAGTTACAGAAGGTAATTAGGTAGGCCCCAAGTGGGTGCTGGGAATTCAACCCAGATCCTCTGCAAAAGCAGCAAATGCCCTTAACTGCTGAGCTGTCTCTCCAGACCCTATTGTTATTTTCTCGAGGATAGCCAGTCTAAGGAGAGATGGAATCTCATTGTATTTGAGAATGGTGTGTGTTTGTTAATGTGATGTGAGGGTGTCTTCAATGTCTGCCATCATTTTATGCAGACCACAGACCTCCCAGGATTAGGGGACTATAACGGTCAAACCAGAGGCCTGACACAGAAAGTATTCCACCTTTATTTTTTTTATTATTTTTATTTTATTTTATTTTTTTGGTTTTTCAAGACAGGGTTTCTCTGTAGCTTTGGCGCCTTTCCTAGAACTAGCTTTGTAGACCAGGCTGGCCTTGAACTCACAGAGATCCACCTGCCTCTGCTTCTTGAGTGCTGGGATTACAGGTGAGCGCCACCACCGCCCTGCCCACCTTGATTTTTTGAAACAGGGTCTGGCTGACCAATGAGCTGTGAGGCTTCGACTGTCCCTTTTTTGCCCTTTCGTGCTGGGTTTACCTGTTCTGAACTCAGGTGCTTGCTCACAGAAGTGACTTACTCACTGAGTCACCTCTACTAGGGTCTCAATGTACTTTTGTTTATTTGTTTGTTTTTCAAAATAGAGTTCCTCTGTGTAGCCCTGGCTGTCCTGGAACTCACTCTGTAGACTAACTAGGCTGCCTTTGAACTCAGAGATCTGCCTGCCTCTGACTCTCTAGTGGTGGGATTGAAGGCGTGTGTCACCACCGCCTGGCCTAGCTCAAAGTATTTTTAACTTGAATTTCCCTAATGGTCAAAGATGTTGAACACCTTAAATATTTATGGGCTATTTGTATTTCTTCCTCTGAGAACTGTCTAATCAATTCGTTAGCACACTCATTCATTGGATGATTTTGTGTGTTCTATTATTATCCTTGTTCTCTGGACTTAGCATCACAAATATATCAGTAAGAATTTAAGAAATGTTAAAAGGGGAACTAGAGAGATGGATGGTTTGGTCGTTAAGAGAACTTGTCACTCGCATAGGACCCAAGTTTGAGTTCCAGCACCCACATGGTGGCTCATAACCTCTCAACTCCAGTTCCAGGGGCTTCGATACCCCTGTCTGGTCACCAGGCAAACACGTGTTGCCCAGACAAAACACTCATAAACATAGAATAAATCTACAAAATATTAAAAGTAGGCGCATGGATGAACGGTTGAATGCGTCCTCTAGCAAATCAGTTGAGTTTCCTATTGTAGTTACCAACTGAAGCACGTACTCGCTAGACTGAAACCCTGTGAGCATAGGGTCCTCTTGGGTCCGCATATCAAAAACACAGCTCAGTTCACACTCCTTGAAAAGGAGTTCTTCAGGCCCAGGCACAGCAGAATTGATTTGTGGGGGTGACCCACAGGACTCCCAGATGTGAAGCGGAGGGGCGCCAGCTACAAGGCTGTTTGCTTTTAAAGTGGACCAAGGGATTTTCCCCCCACCCAAGCTTCAAACGTGTAGGAGAAGAAGGCAGTTCCCAGTTACCACACCCACACTTTCCAGCCCACCCACTAGGTAGGGTACAGGGAACAAATGGTTATTTTTCTTTCTTTTTAAGTCATCACGGGTGCCAGCACCTCAGCACTTAAAAAAAAAACAAACAAACAAACAAACAAAAAAACAATTGGGAACTTCTGGAGACAGGCACAGAGGTCAGAGCTTAGACAAGGTCTTCACCATGTCACCACTGATCACGAAACTTAGATTTCCTTAATGGACTCTGGAGGGCGGTCCTAAGAAAACCTGGGAACCTGGGGCTAGGAGAAAATGCCTTTGGAGCTGTGTGGTCCCTTCAGGAAGGGCCCTTGTCAGCGTCTCCAGCTGCCCAGCCTGTCCCTACCAGAGTCTTTGGGGCTGGGACCCCGGGTCGCGCTAGCAAAATGGAGTTCTCGGAGCGGATGTGAACACGGCTGGGCCCAAGGCAAACTCCGAGCTCCGTGGCACCACCTGCTGCTGTCGCCAAGGCCCCGGTCGAATTTGAATCTGTGGCTGCCTTTGTTGATGCCATCGAGAAAGGATGAGCGAAGGCAGGGGCATGCCCCAAACTGAAACCCGGGAGAAGAAGGGACGGCGCAGGCGGAGATGGCGCCCTCCTACACAGCCCGATCTGTGCAGCTGGATCAGTCCATCCCCAGCGTTCCGGTGTCTTAGGTGTCCCGGGCACCACCACTGCACACTGTAAGGACCTGAGGATGCTGCAGCTGAACGCCTGGGCACGGAAGACACGCTGGTCTCCGGTTCTATCCCGGTGTCCAGGGGGCGTCCTTGAGGCGCGGACTCTATCCATGTGTATTTAAGGGAGTTTTTAAAAGGGTACTGTGCTAAGGGCTCTGTGTGCAGCGTTATTCCAGGGTACGACCAAGCAGGGAGGCTGTGGGGCGGGGGAGGAGCTTGGGATTCAGCAGGAACTGAAAGGAACCACAGAGACCGTCGTGCCTTTCTCGACAGCCCCTTCCTCGGGCTTCCCTCCTTGGAATCAGCCTCGTCCCAACGGCCTGAGATTGGGCGAGCCTGGCACTTCCGTTCGCGACAAGGGGGTAGCAGCTCGCAAGGTGCAAGCGGTCTTGGGGGCCTCGGATGAAGGGAAAGCCAGGGACACAGGACAGAGCACTGGGTAAGGTGCCCTAGACCTGGCTTTTGACTCTCCCGGAATGCATTTCGCCTGAGTGGGGTGAGGCAGAACTGCCTGTGCCAGGCCGCTTTCCAGCTCTCAGCCACCACGGTGCTCCCAGCACACCACTGCCCAGTTTCCAGTCCCTAGACCTTTATTATTGGCCCTTTTAAATCCTTGATTGACTAATTCCTCCTTGACCATGTCCACGGTGTTCCCGTCTCCCCCCAGCCCCTCTTGAAAATCTGTCCGTTTGTCAACCCCGGGCAGACAAAGCTTGGTCTCCTCCTGGTGTCCTTCCCCATTCCCCACAGCCCTTCCTTACATATGCGCTTTCCAGTCTGCGGGGCCATCCTTTGCCAGTGCCTCTGTGTAGACTGACCTACGGCCTCCCTGAGCCAGGCCCTTCAAACTAGGTCAGGGCCCTGTCCTCAGGTTCTACAACTCTAGCCAGCCGTCTTAGAGCTCTGCTGTGGAGCCCGGGGTCCAGGGCTTCATCATGGACATGACTGGCCTAGGTGTAAGGACAGAAAAAGAGAAATGTGAAGTGGGTACCTTTGGTGGGCCCTGCCAAGGTATGCCACTATGCAAACATACAAGGCAATAGTGCAAGGGGTGTATTGGGGCAGGGGGAGACAGAAAAGCCATGTCAGAGTGGGGACGGGAGAGAGGCAGACAGACAAATGGAAAGAACAGGGAAGAGTCAGGAAGAAGAGGAAGAGAGGAAGCTGTGCTTGGCAGGCCCTTTTAAGGGTGCACATGGCGCATAGCGGTCGGTGGAAAGGCACCTGGCGACAGGTGATGACGTAACTGCTTTGGTGGCAGAGGCAGGCTGTCACAGTAGAAACTAACACTAGGCACTAATCACGTGTGAATAAACTGGTGTGGATACTGAGGCCAAGACTGCCTATCCTATCTGGAAGTGGCTGAATCAGCTCTTGACCTCAAGACCCTGCATGGATGAATGAGGATGGAGGAAGGGCCTACCAGGATGCTCTTGCCCACTTCCAAACCCTGTGCACTCCCCCTCTGCATGGAGAGAAAAACCATCTTCATACTCAACTGAAATTGATCCTGTCACACACACACACACTCACACACACACTCTCACACACACACTCACACACATACTCACACACACACTCACACACACACACACTCACACACACACCTCTGAATGCCTGGCCTGACGAGCTGTGTGCTTGCTCTCTGCCTTCAGGTCATCTTAGTGCCAAGAAACGGTCCTGAAGGAGGTTTTGTGCTTGGGGGAGAGTAAACTGCTTTCCTAGCCAACACACAGAACTCTCTTTATTCACTTGTTTATCCATCCACTGAGCCCAGCAGCTGCCATGGTGGACAGCCCAGGAGGACAGAGGCTGAGGGGGAGATGAGGTGTAGCACAGAGACACTTCCTCTTTTGGATTTTTCCAGACAAGATCTCTGTGTAACATCCCTAGCTGTCCTGGAACTGGCTTTGTAGACTAGGCTGGCCTTGAACTCACAGAGATCTGGCTGCCTCCCAAGTGCTGGGATTAAAGGCGTGCGCTACCACCACCCGGCCAGAGACACCTTCCTGTTGCCATTTGAAAGTTTCTAAGGGAATGGAGTGATTTCTAAGATCCAGAGGAGATAGCTCAGATAGCTCGGAGGATGAAGGGTGTCACCAGGGGGAAGGGCAGGCAGGCGTGGGTGCAGAGGGAGCCTGGCTTTCATGTGATTCTGGGTGGTAGGGCAGGTGAGGATAAAGACAGGAAGAAAAAACAAAAACAAAAACAGCAAAGGTGTTGAAAGGTCTTCACCGTGAGCCTAAGCTTTGTCCTAAAGACAGATGAAGTCACTGAGGGTGACTGAAAGTCCTGGAAGTCACTGGCGACCTTGAGCAGAGCAGTTCCTGGAAGCTAGGAGCAGATGCTGATCCCAAGGATCAGCAGACTGGGCATTTTCAGGGCATTCTATGTCCCCTGGAAGCAATGTACCCCTTCCCCAAAAGGTAGATCACCCCAAGGGCCCTGAGTGTTTCTCATTGGAAACTGAGTTAGTCCCATCACATCAGGGTTCCATGTCTCGATAGACTAGGTTCACCCAAGTGTCCTTTCTTACCAGGTGTGCTTCTAGGAGGGCTCTGTCTCTCTCTTTGGGATGGATACTTGATCTGTTCATGGGCTGGGCTCACCAAGAACCTGAGCCAGGGAAGAGATGACAAGCGTTTTCATTTGGCTAGGATGTTTAGGATGTGACCCTCCAGGAGGCTGTTGTGTGCCTTGTGGAGGTTAGAGGCAGAGTGGCACACAAAAAGTTGTCTTGGTTGACTAAAATGTGTGAAGGAGGCGCCAAGTGCCATCTGCCTAGCAGCCCAGAGCATAAAGAGAAGGTTCCCACCTTATGAAACTTAGGGCTGGGCATGGCTCTCAGCCCTGACCCAAACACACACACATGTTTATTTATAAATGTATAGTCTAGAACTCAGTCTATTTTCTTTCTTTCTTTCTTTCTTTTTTTTTTTTTTCTGGAGCTGAGGACCGAACCCAGGGCCTTGCGCTTACTAGCTAAATCCCCAACCCAACTCAGTCTATTTTATTTCTGACCTGGTCACCTGGGCAGGGAAGACTGCAGTTGCCACTGCTGATGAGCTTCGACCCACCAGGGAGGAGCTGAAGGTAGACACATTGCCTTGCTTGTGACAGATGGATCAACTCATCCTGGGCCCCTTGAGCCAGACCATGACTGGGTTCCAGGAGTTGAGAGGGTAGAGTGGATTTAGGTCACTGGTCAACTAACCTATCCCCTCTACCCAGAAACCATCCGATGCCCACTGCTTCTCCCTGGCCCTAGACTGGCTGGCTACCCCTTCCAGCTTCACTATGCCTACTTGGCCTTCTCCCATGCCCACTGCAAATACCAGGCAGCCACCTTTCCCTTCTTCCTGGCAGTTAAGTTTCCAGTTCCTGTGGTTGGTGCAATTTAGGGAGGGGCTGATGTTGGCACTGCTGGAATATACGCGTTCCTCCTTCTTTGGAACCTTCCTCTGCAATGGTGAAGAGAGGTCAGCCTGGAGAAGGGGACCAAGGACAGGCAGAAAATGGCGGATGTCCACACTACCAGTGCCTCACTTCCCCATCCCAAGCGTTTCTTTAAGAAAAAACTGAGGGACCTTCCCTGTATCACACCTCTCTTCAGCTTCTGCAACCCCAGAAAGATGGTCCACAATGTACTCTGCTCCCAGCCAAGGACAAGTGCACCTTAGAAATAATGATTGTGAGCTGGGGGTGCAGTCTGTGGGCTGTTTGAATAAGAATGGCCCCCAAAGGCTCACAGATTTGGATCTTAGTCACCAGGGAATGGCACTATTTAAAAAGATTAGGCTTAAAAAAAAAAAAGTTGGGGATTTAGGGAGCGCTTGCCTAGCAAGCACAAGGCCCTGGGTTCAATTCTCAGCTTAAAAAAAAAAAAAAAAAAAAAAAGGCTGGTGAGGTGGCTCAGAGGTTAAGAGCAGTGGCTGCTCTTCCAGAGGTCCTGAGTTCAATTCCCAGCAACCACATGGTGGCTCACAACCATCTGTAATGAGATCTGGCGCCCTCTTCTGACCTGCAGGCAATATGCAGGAGGAATATTGCATAGATAATAAATAAATACATCTTTAAAAAAATAAAATAAAAAGATTAGGAGGTGTGACGGTGTTGGAGGAAACGTCACTGGGGGTGGGCTTTCAAAAAGCTCGTTCCAAGCCCAGGGCCTCTCTTCTTGCTGTCTGTTGACTCTGAACTCTCAACTACTTCTCCAGCACCTTGTCTGCCTGCATGCCTCCGGCTCCCAGGCATGATGACAGTGGACTAAACCTCTGAGACTGTAAGGAATGAATGCCTTCCTTTACAAGGATTACTGTGTTCATGTTCTGCACTAGAACACTAAGATAGAGCTAGAAGGCTTGCTTAGCACACACAAACTCAACTCAGTCCCCAGGACGACAATGAAATCATTTTTAACCATATGTGGTGATGTACACTCCCACCACTTGGGAGGCAGAGGCAGGCAGAGCTTGAGGCCAGCTCGGTCTACATAGTGTAGTCCAGGACAGCCAAACAAACAAGCACCCAAAGAAATACATTTAGGGGTTGTGGAGAGTCCAGTGCTTGAAAAGTTCCTCTTGCAGAAGACCCGGGTTTGGTTTCCAGAACCCACATAGCAACCCACAACTGTCTGTATCTCCAGTTCCAGGGGATCTAACGCCCTTTTGGCCTTCATGGGCACCAGGCAAAAACACAACGCATATATTATAGTGTGTGGTGTGTGCATAGGCACATGTGTCCTGGCTCGCGAGGGTCAGCCTCTCCGGGTATCGATTCTCTCACTCCGGGGGTCCCAGGGATTAAACTCGTGTTACCAGGCTTGTATGGTTTGAGGCAGTTCAGAGCTGCTCAACGTGGGTGCTGGAACTATATCCTCAATTTCTTAGCCACATGGCTTTCTGTGGAGCCACAGAACCTGAGCCTAAGGTGCGGTAATGCCCTACCGTTATTGCCCCGGAGAATTCTCTCCGAGCGGGGCTCCCTAGTGGTATTTGCTCCGCCCATGACCTTGGGCTATAAGGCCGGAAGGAGGCGGTGCTTCTAGCCTGCCTACGTGACCTCTTAAAAGAAAAGGGAAAAGGGTCGCTTTCTTGGCATGCTGCGACACTAGAGGCCAGGAGCATTCTCTCCCGAACAGAACAGAGGGCGACTTCAGCTGTTTACTCATGAGTGTTATCTCCAATTTATATATATACATATAACATATATATACATATAACATATATATATATATATATTTTTTTTTTTTGAGAGGGTTTCTCTGTGTAGCTTTGGTGCCTGTCCTGGCTGGCCTTGAACTCACAGAGATCCGCCTGACTCTGGGATTTATAGGCGTGCGCCACCAGCCCCAATTTATATCCTAATAAATCCCAATTACCCGTTAAACAGATTCACGTAGATTGATCTTAACAAGTGGTGCTAAGGTGGGGCAAACTCCAAATGCCGGAGTGGCCGCCGTCCTGCACCTCCGGGGATGCTGTGGCAGACTTCCCAAGCTTCCCTGTCTCTTACAAAATTCCCGCCTCTCCTGCCCCAGAGCCTAGGAGTCGCAGAGTCTGCTCCCCGCCCCACAGCTTCTTCCCTTCCAGCTGGGCTCAGCCGCCGAGGGTCTCTACTGAGGTCACAAAGTCCTAGCTCCCTGCAGTGTTAGCCGGAGGAAATGCCCGGGCCGCTAAACCTTGGTACACTGGACTGCGGGGCCGCCCGTATTTAGATAAAAGGGGACCCCATCCCCGCCCTAAGGCCTCCCCGCCACCTCCGAGCTCCTAGTGTCTCCTTTGCGCACCCGAGAGCCGACCGGTCCCGGAGGCCAGCGGCTACCTCCGGTGGCGGGAGCTCCAAAATTGGAACGCTGCCTGAGTGGCAGCCCCTCACCCACTGTACGTGCAAGCGTGTTCCCGCGAGTGCCTGCGCGCCCGCTCAGCAGTCAGGGCACAGCGCTCTGCTTTGCTTAGGCACAGGTCCCACAGGGGTCCCAGCGAGTGCCAGCAGGCCGTTCCTTTTCTTTTAAAACTGTTCGGTATGGCTGCCCTCTCAATCCTGCTTAAACTCACAGGTCAGACAACCGCGCAGTGCAAGCCTCAGTGTCCGAGGACCTGCTTTGGTGCGACACCTGCTGGCCGAACATCGTCATTTCATCCTATAATCATCAGAAACCATCTGTATCTGCCTAGGACAAGCTCCCAAGGATCACCCACCACCACCCCCCTTTTGTTTTGTTTTGTTTTTCGAGACAGGGTTTCTCTGTGTAGCTTTGCGTCTTTCCTGGAACTTGCTTTGGAGACCAGGCTGGCCTTGACCCCTCACCTTTTTTTATTTTTATTTTTATTTTTTTTGAGCTGAGGATTGAACCTAGGGCCTTGTGCTTGCTAGGCAAGCACTCCACCACTGAACTAAATCCCCAACCCTCACCTTTTAAAAAAAAATAATTTATTTAACTGTATTTTATGTACAATGGTGTGAAGGTGTCAGATCTCCTGGAACTGCAGTCACAGACAGTTGTTAGCTGCTGTGTGGGTGCTGGGAACTGAACCTGGGTCCTCTGGAAGAGCAGCCACAGTGCTCCTAAACCCTGAGCCATCTCTCCAGGGCCCCCACCCCCAAGGATTTTATCTGAGGTAAATTATTTGATAACTTCACACCTTAAACTGATAAATTAATTAATTAAAATTTTCTTTGTTACAATTTTTTAGTCTGTTTCACGCCAATGGCAGATAATAGAACCATTCAAAAGAAATGCCTAGCAAGCACAAGGCCCTGGGTTCAATCCTCGGCTAAAAAAAAAAAAAAAATTTAAAAATTGGGGTTTGGCAACGGTGACTAGACTGCCATTCACAACTCCAGGGAGGCTACCCAGAAAAGAGGGCCTAAGAAAGACCCAGGGATCCCCCAACGACAGAGAAATGGATGAGATCTACGTGAGCAAACTGGATGTAGGGGAGGTAATGAAGGGCAAGGGTTGAGGGAAAGAGAGCTTAGGGGAGCGAGAGATCCCAGCTGGATCAAGAACACAAAGGGAGAACAAGGAAAGAGAGACCATTATGATAAATGAAGACCCCACAGGAATAGGAAGAAGCAAAGTGCTAGAGAGGTCCCCAGAAATCCACAAAGATACCTCCACAATAGACTACTGGCAATGGTCGAGAGAAAACCTGATCTGACCTAGTCTGGTGATCGGATGGCCAAACACCCTAATGGTCATGCTGGAACTCTCATCTAATGACTGATGGAAGTGGATGCAGAGATCCACAGCCAGGCCCCAGGTGGAGTTCCGGGAGAATAATCGGCAAGAAAGAGGAGGGATTGTATGAATGAGAATTGTTGACAGCATGATTGGAAAAAGCACAGGGACAAATAGCCAAACTAGTGGAAACACATGAACTATGAGCCAATAGCTGAGGAGCCCCTAACTGGATCAGGCCCTCTGGATAAGTGAGACAGTTGATTAGTTTGAACAGTTTGGGAGGCCCCCAGGCAGTGGGACCAGGACCTGTTCTTAGTGCATGAGCTGGCCTATTCAGGGACACTTTGCCCAGCCTGGGTGAAGGGAGGAGGGGACTGGACCTGCCTGGACTGAACCTACCAAGCTGAGCTGAATCCGTGGGGATTCCTTGCCCTGGAGGAGAAGGGAATGGGGGTTGGATTGGGAGGAGGGTGGGGATGGGGCCAGGGAGGAGGGAGTACAGGGAAATCCATGGCTGATATGTAAAATTAAATTAAATTATAAAATAAAAAAAAATTGGGGTTTGGGAATTTAGCTCAGTGGTAGAGCGCTTGCCTAGCAAGCACAAGGCCCTGGGTTCAGACTTATACATTCTTAGCTGTAGTCACTGTTAGTATGATAATTCATATTATATCCTTAAAATGGTTTGATAACAGTGCCCAGTATGAAATATTAATTGGATTCATACAGACTTTGCAAAATGGTAATGAAAAATTAAACGACCAAATTCATTCCTTGGAATCTGATCATGATAAATTGTGAAACCCAATTCATACCATAGAATCTGCTGATAAGTTGGCTGGCAAAATTAATTTTATAGAAAGTGGATATGAAAAATTATCAGGTAGGGGGCTCAGAGGTTAAGAGCACTGGCTGCTCTTCCAAAGGTTCTGAGTTCAATTCCCAGCAACCACATGGTGGCTCACAACCATCTATAATGAGAGCTGGCGCCCTCTTCTGGCCCACAGGCATAAATACAGACAGAACACTATACATAATAAATATTAAAAAAAGAAACATTTTCAGATAGAATATTGTTTTTGAAGAGCAATATGCATTTATAAAACATATTTGAAGAGATAAAGAGAGTTTTGCTTCACTGAGGATTACAAAATATTCTTGAAAAAAATACAAAGATGAGATTCTACTAATTACTTTATATATAAGATAGGCCTACAAAAAAATTAGACCCCAAAAGGTACAAATCAGGAGAGATTGATTGTGAACTCTTTTTTTAAATTACATTTATTTTAAAATTTATTTATTTTTACTTTATGTGCATTGGTGTTTTGCCTGCATGGATGTTTGTGTGAGGGTGTCAGATCTTGGAGTTATAGACAGCAGACAGTTGTAAACTGCCATGTGGGTGCTGGGAATTGAACCCAGACCCTCTGGAAGAATAGCATGTGCTCTTAACCACTGCACCATCTCTCCAGCCCCCAATTGTGGACTCTTAATGATTTTCAAAGATTGTTAGGAGACATTTCCAATTTACAGCCCACTATTGGGATAACTAAAGATGGACTAGCAAATTTGACCAATACTGGGCTGGAGAGACCAGTCAGAGGTTAAGAGCACTGGCTGTTCTTCCAGAGGTCCTGAGTTCAATTCCCAGCACCCACATGGTGGCTCACAACCTTCTGTACTGAGATCTGGTGCCCTCTTCTGGCCTGCAGGGACACATGCAGACAGAACACTGTATACATAATAAATAAACCTTTAAAAAAAAATTTGTCTAATACCCTAAATGAGCGCAAGGACTTAAACAGTCCAAGAGAATTATCGGCTGAAGCTGAGAAGGAATCGGTTCTAGCAGAAAAGAAAATACAGGAGTGAGTCTTGTGGATGCAGAGCTTAACTGCACTCTGGTTATATTACCCTCTAGTCACTCTCCTGCAGGATTTTAATGCAGAGGAAAAATATATTGGAATGGATATTTCTACCACACAAACAGTAAGAAATTAAAGACATGTGTGGAAAATATTTCTGATCTGACTTTTTTTTTTAAATTTATTTATTTATTATGTATACAGAAGAGGGTGCCAGATCTCATTACAGATGGTTGTAAGCCACCATGTGGTTGCTGGGAATTGAACTCAGGACCTCCAGAAGAGCAGTTGGTGCTTTTAACCTCTGAGCCATCTCTCCAGCCCTGATCTGACTTTAAAAGAAAAATTAAGACTTAGTCAATTGATGGGAATGGTCCCAGCAGAAATTGTAGTACCTGTAAGTAATGAAGAAATTTTCTCTTTATGGAAGGATAATGAATATTGGCAAAGATCCTGCAGTAACTTTTTGGGAGAGATTAATAACTGCTATTCCAAAAGTGAGAGAATAAAATTCATAAAAAGAACCAGTTGGGTCCTTCCTCACATTGTACATAGAAAACCAATCTCTGGAGTCCCCACATTCTATACTGGTGCAAATAAATCAGGAAAGGCAGGATATAAATCAGGAGATTTAAGTAAAGTTGTACAAAGCCCTTATAGTTCTGTATAAAAGTCAGAATTGTATACCATTCTTCTGGTACTAATGGACTTTACAGAACCTCTCAATATAGTTACTAACTCTCAATATGTACAGAGTTGTTTTACATTTTGAAACTGCTGAATTTATTTCTGATAAAACAGAATTAACTTTGCTATTTATACAACTACAGGAAATTACCAGAAATAGGGATCATCATATATATATATATATAAAACACATCAGCTCCCATATGGGTCTGCCAGGACCTCCAGCACAAGGTAATGATGAGATTGATCAGTTATTAATAGGAAAGTGCTAGAGGCCTCAAAATTTCACCAGAAATACCATGTCACTAGCAAAGGTTTTAAAAAGGACTTTTCCATCACTTGGCAATAAGCCAAGGAAATTGTAAAAAAACGTCCTACTTGCTCCTTCTATAACCAAACTCCACTACCTGCAAGAAGTGATCCTAAAGGTATACAGAGAAATGAAATTTGGCAGATGGATGTGTTTCATTTTGCAGAATTTGGAAAGTTAAAATATGTACATCATATACAATAAGTATGTTTTCAGGATTTCAATGGGCAACTGCTTTCAGTTCTAAAAAGGCTGATTCTGTAATTACACACCTATTAGAAGTCATGGACATAACGGCTGTACCTGTACAAATGAAGATGGCAATGCTCCAGCATATGTCTCCAGTAAAATGAAAGGGTTTTTTTGTTTGTTTGTTTTTTTCTTGAGCTGAGGATCGAACCCAGGGCCTTGCGCTTGCTAGGTAAGCGTTCGACCACTGAGCTAAATCCCCAACCCAAATGGAAGTTTTTTACATAATATAAAGCATATTATAGGTATACCACACAGGATAAGCGGTTGTAGAAAGATCCAATCACACTTTAAAAGAAATGTTTTATAAACAGAAAGGGGGAACAACCGCCCCCAAAGATAGATTGCATAGTGCCTTATTAATCTTGAATTTTCTTAATGCTGATAAGAAAAGAACAGCTGCAGAGATACTGAACTATAGGAAAAACTCCTGAGCTAAATCAGCCTGTCTACTTCAAAGATGTGTTGACCTCAGAATGGAAACCAGGATATGTGCTATGTTGAGGAAGAGGTTTCCCTTCTGTTTCCACAGGAGAAAAAAAAGCTATGAATACCATCAAAATTAATAAAGATTTGATTTGAACAGGAGAAACCCCTTGATGAGAAGTGATAGCTCATCCACCCATGTGACAGTCCTACAAATTGTAAAGCAAACTAATCAGACAAGGGTCTGGGCAGGGTTTCGTTTTTGTCTTTACAGGATAATAGAAATACCCATCTTCAAGAAGTCAAAGGATGGGCTGGAGAGATAGCTCAGGGGTTAAGAGCACTGGCTGTTCTTCCAGAGGTCCTCAGTTCAATTCCCAGCAACCACATGGTGGCTCACAACCATCTGTAATGAGATCTGGCACCCTCTTCTGGCATGCAGCAGAACGCTGTATACATAATAAAATCTTTGTTTTGTTTGAGACAGGGTTTCTTTGTGTAGCTTTGGAGCCTGTCCTGGAACTCGCTCTGTAGACCAGGCTGGCCTCCAACTCACAGAGATCCACCTGCCTATGCCTCCCGAGTGCTGGGATTAAAGGTGTGCGCCACCACTGCCTGGCACATAATAAAAAAAAAAGTCAAAGGGCCTTGGACATCTAGATATCTAAAGCAGAAGCAAAGGCTATCCAGAAAAAATTTACTAGCAAAGTATAATCGGCCTATTGGTACCAATACTCTCTACAGGATATCTCACTACCTAAACACCAATATCTCTTTACTTCTAGAAAGGTTGTAGTCCTGACTCAATTATAAATCATAGGTGGCTTTGGAGTTGGAGTCTGGCTCTCTCCTCTAAAACCAAGCATGTTGTTAAAAAAAAAAAAAAAATTAAGAAAACCTGTCTCATATGAGAAGAGCCACCTGGTGTGAGACAGAAAAATAAAAATCGAGGGACTATTGTTAAAATTCTATTTCTCCCCATACTTATTCTTGATTCTTTTGGAACCTTTCTTAAGATAGTTAACCTAAAAAATTAAAGTTTTCATTTTGATATTAATAATGTTTAAGTTTTTCACAATGAACAATAAGTTTTCTTAACAGCAACCTCTGAAGTCTCCAGGATGATGGGGCCCCACAACAATGATCTACATGGTTCAGTATGATGCCACCAAGCCAACAAACACCACTCACAGGTTGGCTCTGGACTACAAACTGTTCAGGACAGTTCCAAGGTGGCTAAGATAATCCATCATCTTACACCTACAGTAGAACTTCAGGTAATTTTTTTTTTTTTTTTTTTTTTTTACCCATTTCTCTGAGACTGGCTACAAATGTTACAGCTAGTCCTTATGAGAATTAAACATTGTTTTAATTTTCTTACAAGATTCCACAGAGATACCGTCACCCCTAGACAGCAGGAAGCAATTTTTTTTTCCAACTTTCCTATGGAAGTTTTATTTTCCTAGGTTAGTATGTCTAGTTAAATTGTGATTGTTAACCAAACATGCTACTAGGGGCCAAAACCAGGGCTTTATATATGCTAATCGTTTCCTGTACTAATGAGTCTCATTTCTACTTGGCTCTGTTTTGTTTTGAGACAAGATCTCATGTGGCCCAGGCTGGCTTGGAGCTGAACTTTACTGGATAGTCAAGGGTGGCTTTGGACCTCTCCTACCTCTCTCCACTTCCTAAACACTGGGATTATAGGTATGAACTGCCATGTCAGGTTTATAAGGTGCTAGAGATCAAACTCAGGACTCTGTGCATGCTAGGCTAGAATTTTACCACTGAGCTACACCCCCAGTCCCTTTACATTGTAATAAACTAATAAATTTTAGATTGTCTAAAATTTCTCTTATCAGTCAGTGTCTTAGGGTTTCTATTGCTGTGAAAAGACACTATGGCAACTCTTATAAAGAAAAAACATTAAATTGGGGGCTGATTTAAAGTTCAGAGGTTTAGTCCATTGTCATGGTGGGAAGCATGGTGGCATGCAGGCTGACATGCAGGGAAGGTAGCTGAGAGTTCTACATTTGGATCCGCAGGCAGCAGGAAGAAAGTAACACTGGGCCTGGCTTGAGTATCTAAAACCTGAAAGCCTACCCCCAGTGACACATACTCCAATAAGGCCACACCTCCTAACAGTGCAACTCCCTGTGAGCCTGTGGGGCCATTTTCATTCAGACCTCCACCTGCAGTTTATTCCAGCTTATCAGCTCATCTTAGCAGGAAGCAATTTTAAGAAAATGATATCCCCCTCCCAAAAGGTTTAGTTTTCTCAGGGTTATGGATAACTGTTGTCGTATGTTAGGGATTGGTTATAAGTTGAAATAGGGTATGGGGTGGAACAATAAGGTTTAGACTCAAGATTTGGATAAGAAAAAAGATAGGATAGGATAATAAGGTAAATTATTATATCTACTTGAGAACTAATTAGTAACTTTCAGCTTTGGATAATTGCATTGGTATGGATTCTTGTATACTGACACAAATGTAAAATTATCTTTCTATTCCTGTTTAGGATAATTTATATTTTTACAAACCCAAAACTATATTTGTCATATTGTACATATGTTCCTATTCCTGTTTGAAATATTTTGTATATTGATAGAAATGTAAAGTATATTTGCCATACTGTACATATGTTCTACTTTAGGATATTTTGTATACTGATACATACTAAGGATATTGTCATATTGCACTATACATTTCTACCTCTGATTAAAGCACTTTTTATATATTGTCACAACTTCAAGATCATTGTACCTATACTATAAATGTTTACCTTTTTTTTTTCTTTTTTTTTTGGTTTTTCGAGACAGGGTTTCTCTGTGTAGCTTTGCACCTTTCCTAGATCTTACTCTATAGACCAGGTTGGCCTGGAACTCAGAGATCCGCCTGCCTTTGCCTTCCGAGTGCTGGGATTAAAGGCATGCACCACTACCGCCCGGCTTGTTTACTGTTTTTTTGTTTTGTTTTGTTTTTCAAGACAGACAGTCCTGGCTGTCCTGGAACTCACTCTGCAGACCAGGCTGGCCTCAAACTCACTAAGACCTGCCTGCCTCTGCCTCCCAAGTGCTGGCATATAGTTTGTATTAGGTTTAGAACCTTCTTATTAGACAAAAAGGGGAAGTATAGTGATATTTGCTCCACCCACTACCTTTGGCAATATGGCCTGAAATAGGTGGTGCTTCCTGCCAGCCTGCATGACCTCTTAAAAGGGAAGGGGGTAAGGTCACGTTCTTCTAGGCATGATCAGACAGTGGACAGCCAGGTACATTCTCTCCTGCACAGAACAGGACTTCAGCTGTTTATTCGGTTCTGTGCTTCTGAGTGTACTTACCCATTAATATCTTAATAAACACCTGATACCACTTCAGCAGACTCCGTGGATTTCTCACACTAGGGCTTCCTTACATTTCTGCCTCCTCAGGCCCTTTTCCCTGCTGGTCCTGCCCACCTGAGCCATCAGACAGAAAAGGAAGGAGGAAGGTTCCCAGACCACATCAGCCTGAGTCCCTCCTTAAGCACTGGCCGCTTGAAAACGTTGAAGTGCCTGCTACCCAGGCTAGCCCAGAGCAATTCGGAGTCGACATGCAGAGGAAGGCCTGAGGAACAGTGTATTCCTTACTGTCAGCCTGCCGGGGGTCAATGAAGAGGACGGACAGGCTGAGAAATGTCTGACCAGGAACTATTTTCACAAACTCCTTTATTTCTCAGAGTCTGAAACCCTCTGTGAGCAGCCTCCCCAGTGTGGATGGAGATCCAGCTTCTTAGGCCTCAAACTCAAACTCAAAGTACTGTGGATCAAAGTAATGGATGCGGACATAACCGTCTTCACCACCGCTGCTGTAGCTGGAAGGAGATGGACAGGGATGGTCAGATGCTGCTCGGAGGCGAAGCCGAGGCAGCCAGACATAGCAAATGGGCAGAGACCCCCCGGCCACTGAATACCTCTTGCCATCAGGATGAAAGGCAACACTGTTGATAGGTCCAAAGTGGCCCTTGACTCTTCCAAACTCCTCTTCAAAAGCCAAATGGAAGAACCTGGAGGAGAAGGTGGGCAGGAGACAAGTTATTTAGTCTCTATCTCCTTCCAAAACACTTGATGCAGGATTCTGCAAAATGAAGACTGTTGAGGCAGTATTCTATGTAACAAAATTAATAAAGCAGAGAAGTTAGGATAAAGAAAAGAAACAAATGAAGTTATAGGAAGAGTACCTAAATGTCTGCTTCAGTAGACAGCAAACGCCAAGTCCTGACATGTGCTGGGCAGTGCTCTCAAGCTTACTAAATATTAATTCATTTACTTAATCTGCACAAATTTCTGAGGTAAGCACAATACTCCTGTTCCATTAAATGGTTGAAAATACTAGACACACAGAAAAAGACCGCATCATCTAGGCCCTCAGAGTTCATGATCTCTTTTGTTTAGAAACAGGTGAGCTAGGAGCTGGCTGAGGCTAAGGATGACATTGAACTCATGGACCTCCATTTCCCAAATGACAGGAACTGTATTACAGGCTTGGGGCCACCACCCATTGGTAGTGCCAGGGATACAACCTGGTGTGCTAGGCCGGCACTTTAGCCAGCTATATGCCCAGCTGAGTTCATGACCTCATCTGCTATATGAGATATTTGTCACACTCCCTATGATCCTTCATGTTCAGGAGGTTTGTGGTTATTCTGAAAGGCATCTTCCATGTGAGTTCAACGTGGAAGAGCTTGCTTCCCCTTTACCTGGCTTCAAACTTGCCAATCCTGGTGGAGGTTGTGGTTACGTCCATGGCTTCCTGACCACCTCCCAGCACCACCTAAAGAAAAGAAAGTTCAGGTGCAACCAGGACTTATTGACCACCCTTTGTCCTCTGCCAAGAGCTCCCGTTCACAGGAGGAGGATCTTCAGGGAGGGAAGAGCAGCCATTTCAGGTGCCTCCTGCTCACTTGCCTGGGCTACCCAATCAATCTGCACTTTAGCAATGCTACGAGTCCCTCTCTGCCTGACACCATTCCCCCAACATTTACAGCCTGATTGTTGGGCAAACACTCCAAAAGCAGGAAGCCTGAGTGAGGTCTTCTTACATGGTCATAGTTGGGAGAGAGGGCAGCTGAGTTGACCGGACGTTCTGTTCGGAAAGTCTTCTGATGTTCAAGACTTGTGGAGTCAAAGAGCTGGAGAGAGAAAGGGCGGGCAGGATCTGTGATGGGCACCTTTTTGGGCAGGTCACACTGGGTGAATGTGCATCAGGAGGGCAAGGAGAGCTCCAACAGAGACCTTACCCAGGCTCACCTTGGCTGTGTTGTCCTTGGACGCAGTGACAAACATGGTCATGTCTCTAGACAACTGGATGTCATTGATCTGCCGAGAATGCTCCTTAACATTCACCAACACTTCCCCAGACTGGAGGAGCAAGAGGGAGACTGACTTGTGGGAGTCCTGAGCCACTAGTCCCCAGAAACCTGGGACAAGCTAGAGTTTCCATTTTACCCCTTCCTTACCTCCTCAATCTAATGCCGCCACCCCCCTTGCTTTTGGGACTGACTGACCCCAAGTGCTCTATCTCTAAGCAGTCGTGGCACACGACTTTAATCCCAGTACTTGGGAGGCAGAGGCAGGTGGATCTCTGTGAGTTCAAGGCCAACCTGGTCTGTAGAAGGCATTCCAGGACAGTCAAGGTTACACAGAGAAACTCTATCTCAAAAAACAAAACAAGGGCTGGAGAGATGGCTCAGAGGTTAAGAGCACTGGTTGTTCTTCCAGAGGACCTGAGTTCAATTCCCAGCAACCACATGGTGGCTCACAACCATCTGTAATGAGATCTGGTGCCCTCTTCGGACCTATAGTCATACATGCTGTATACATAATAAATAAATAAATCTTAAAAAAAAAATCAAAAACAGTATGTATATGAATATGTGCCTGTGTATGAAGGGTCAGTGCTCACAGGTCAGAGGACATCGACTCCCCTGGCACTGGAGTCACAGACAGTTGTCAACTGCCTGATGTAGGTGCTAGGAACGGAACTCGGGTCCTCTGCAAGAGCAGCAAGTATTCCTAACCACTGAGCCATTTTTCTCCATGAAGCTGTCTAACTAAGGCTAGCCCTGAACTCACTCTGTAGCCCAGGGACACCTGAAACTTTTTTTTCTTTTGTGGGATATTTTACTATGCCTGGCTGGCCTGGCACTGGCTATGTAGACCTGAAACTCAGATCCACCTGCTTCTGCCTGCCAAGTACTGGGATTGCAGGTGTGTGCCACCTCAGCTTGCCTCCAGCCTGGAACCTTTGATGCTGGTGTTTCACTGGTCCTATCTGTCACCCAGCTAGGTAACAGCTAGACCACCACACCCAACCTGTAAATGTATTCTTTCCCCTTCCTTTTGATTCTCACATCCTCAGTTCTTGGTATTCAGGAATCACTCTACCTTAGATTCCCAAGAACCTGGACCTG
This sequence comes from Onychomys torridus, assembly GCF_903995425.1. NCBI lineage: Eukaryota > Metazoa > Chordata > Mammalia > Rodentia > Cricetidae > Onychomys > Onychomys torridus. The sequence continues at coordinate 143,215,104 of NC_050444.1, forward strand.
GAGGTGTACATCCTTCTAACTCCTAGTATTGTGTCACTGTCTAGAACTCCACATCTTCATTCGTACAACTAGTTCAGCTCTATGCTCCAAGCTGTAGCGGCAGAACCTTCCAAAGGGCAAATACTATAAATAACCCCACTGCCTAGAGAAGAATCGGATCCTCACCTTCTGACACTCAAAGATGTTTACTCTGTAATGCTAACCACAGTCCTGGGCATTGCTGTATCTCCACTCCTTATACTGGGGATTGAACTCAGGGCCTTACACATGCTAGGTAAGTGCCCTTCTACTGGGCTATACCTTAGATCTTGTTCCTGATATTCCTTTCGCCTACAGAACACTATTCTTCCTGCTGGAAGCTTTTTTTTTTTTTTTTAAAGATTTATTCATTTTTATTTTATGTGTCATGAGTATTTTGTGTATGCGTATGTGTATGCGTGCGTGCTGCGTGCATGTGTGTGTGTGTATGTGTGTGTGTACCATGTTTGTGTCCAGTACTCAAGGAGCCAGAAGATATCTTGGAATTAACAACAGTTGGGAGCTGCCACATGGGTGCTGGAACTTAAGTCTTCTGTGAGAGTAGCCAGTGCTGTTAATCACTGAGCCATCTTCTCTAACCCTTGGAAATTGGACTTATTTTTCACGACTCCATGTACATGACACCTCCTCTGTAAGAATACACTCTGGATTTAGTTGAAACTCTATGGTGGCATAACTACAGCATGACTCATGTACTGGCTGTTTGTGAGCTGGTGGCTGAGTCTCCGTTTTCCTAGGAACCTCATCCAGGGTCTAGCACTCTCTAGTGACAGGGAAGTGTGTATCTGTAACCCTGTTAACACACCTCCAGACACCTGATGCCATCTGGCAACACTTAGCCCCTTACCTTGGCACTGTACTGGTTGAGCTCTCCACTCTCATGGCCCGCAATGATGCATTCCCCCAGGGGTCCCCACACAGCACTGGTGATCTTGGAGTCATTGCAGGGGATCTTCATGTAGGGCTCATTGCTGTCTGTACACAGCAGCAGAGGTCAGGCCCTGGGATCTGAAGCCATATCCCCACCTCAGGCCCCTGGTCCTAGCCCTCACCGATCTGGCTTGGATCTCGTACATCAAAGAAGCTCACAAAACACTGGTACCCCATCTGCTTGTCTGTGGAGAACATGATGATGTTGCCCCCAAAGTCAAAGCCACAGGTGCGGACAGCTGAGTTGGTCTTCAGTAGAGCCAGCTGCTTCCCTGGGGAGAGGCAGAGTCTAGGTTACGCTGGTCTAACATTATCCCAGGGAGGAGCTACTACACTCACCTACCCAGCCTCATAGGGTTCCTGCCCTGACACCTGCAGGCTCGCCTTCCCACTGCTGCTCTCTGGCTGTCTTTCTAGCCCCATTCTCCAGCACTTCCTCCTGAACCCTGAGATGACCATGGCTCTACCAACAGTGGGTTCCCAGCTATGCCTCCCTCTCAGACTCCATTTCTCCTGTGTGTGCCAGCACAGAAGCAGACACCAGCAACCACCCACAACCAGATGATATAATGCCCTCCCCTCTGCCGTCAGGTCTTCAACTGCCTGGGCCTTGTTCAAACTCACAAGTCCGCTGTTCTGCCCTGTTCATCAGACTCCTCAGTGTGCCAAGTTTGTTTGTTTGTTTGATTGATTGTTTTTTGAGACAAGGTTTCTCTGTGTAGTCCTGACTGTAGACCAGGCTGGCCTCAAACTCACAAAAGATCCGCCTGCCTCTGCCTCTCGAGTGCTGGGATTAAAGGAGTGTACCACCACTGCATGGCTCAGTGTGCCAAGTTTTACAGAACAAAACCAAATTCTTTGAAGAACTTAAATCCAGACTAGCTGTTCCTACAGAGGACCCAGGTTCAATTCCCAGGACCCACAGGTGGCTCACAGCTCTTTAACTCCAGACCCAGCAGATCTGATGCTTTCTTCTGGCCTCCATGGGCAATACACAGACATGGTGTGTACACACACACACACACACACACACACACACACACACACACACACGAAGGCAAAACACCCATACATGTAAAATTAAAACAAACAGCTGTGCGGTAGTGGCACACACTTTTAATCCCAGCACTCGGGAGGCAGAGCCAGGCAGATCTCTGTGAGTTCGAGGCCAACCTGGGCTATCAAGGGAGTTCCAGGAAAGGTGCAAAACTACACAGAGAAACTCTGCCTCAAAAAACCAAAACCAAACCAAATAAAACAAACAAACAAATAAAAACCAACCAACCAAGCAACCAAACACCAAAACTTGGACTGGAGAGACGGCATAGGAGTTGGGAATGCTGGCTGTCCTTCTAGAGGTTCTGAGTTCAGCCCCAGCACTCCCCACATTGCAGCTCACAACTGTCTAGAAGTATAGTCCTATGGGACCTGATTCCCTCTTTTGGTGTACAGATATACAAGCAGACAAAACATCCATCTACATAAAACACATAAATCTCAAAATCAACAGAATAACTTTTTCCCCCCAAGACAGGGTTTCTCTGTGTAGCTTTTTGGAGCCTGTCCTGGAACTCGCTCTGTAGACCAGGCTGCAGAATGACTTAATCATAATTGGTTGTGGTAATATTTTGTTTGTGCTCTAACAAATAAAGCTTGCTTGGAGACCAGAGGGTAGGGCCAGTCACTAGTTAACCGCAAGGGCCAGGCAGTGGTGGCACACACTTTTAATCCCAGCACTTGGGAGGAGAGTGATGTAGCTGGGCTGAGAGAGGAAGGTGATAGGGAGGGTGGACACAGGAGCCAGGTGCCTTTCTCAGTCCGAGGACTCCGAGAGGTAAGAACTCTGTCTAATTGCTGCTGCCCTGCTTCTCTGATCTTTCAGTTTTCACCCTGATATCTGACTCTGGGTTTTTATTATAAAGACCAATTAGGATTGGTGATTTTTGTGTTTTTATCTTTTAAGAGGTTCCCGCCAGGTGGCGGCAGCGGCGGCGGCGGCGGCAGATCTCTGCAAGTTCAATCTGGTCTACAGAGTGAGTTCCAGGAAAGGCACAAAGCTACACAGAGAAACCCTGTCTCAAAAAACACAAACAAAAACAAAAACAAAAGACAGGTTCTCACGATATAACCTTGACTAGCCTGGAGTTTTATTTTTATTTTTTCTCTCTCTCTGTCTGCTAGTTTTTTCAAGATAGGGTTTCTCCGCAAAGTTTTGGTACCTGTCCTAGATCTTGCTCTGTAGACCAGGCTGGCCTCGAACTCACAGAGATCCACCTGCCTCTGCCTGCCAAGTGCTGGGATTAAAGGCATGCGCCACCACTGCCCAGCTAGTCTGGAGTTTTATATTACTGTGTTTGTTTCTCCAGACAGTTTCTCTCTGTAGTCCTGGAACTCATCTTATAGACCAGGCTGACCTCAAACTTGGAAATCTGCCTGCCTTTGCCTTCAAAGTGCCGGGATCAAAGGTGTGTGCCACCACCACTGCCCGGCAGAGTTTTGTATTTTAATTATTTCATACGTGCACATAACAGATTCTGATTACTCTAGCTCCCTCTGTATCTCTGCCACGTCCATCCCTATCGGTCCATCTCCCAGGTCTGTGACAAATAGCTTCAGACTCTAGTTTCATCTACCCTACCCCAAGCTAGCCGGAAATTTTCCATTCTCCTGCCCCAGCCTCCCAGTGCTGGGACAAGGTGTGTGCCATCACACATAGTTGGTCCTAGCCTTTTACCTGGACATCCCTTGCCTTCACTCCTGCTTGACCAAGCACTTTGCTGCCCATAAGAGCTCCAGCTTTCACAAGTTACCTTGAGAAACCTTCCAAGGCCACCCATTCCCCACTGTCCCTCTCCAGCCTTCCTTGAACATGGCTTATTATCTTAAAGTAAAGCTTCTGTCCCCAGCTAACTTCCTGGCTGTTTTGTTTGTTGTCTCTTAATCTGTAGACTGGAAACCATCTATCTCTGGTTCCCCCGAACATATGAGCTTAGACAGGTACACTGCGGTTGGTAAATTCTTGCTGAAAAGTGCAGCATGGCGCAGACTTACCTGTTTCACAGTCCCAGAGACGACAGCTGTTGTCAGCTGATCCAGTAAGGACATGCTTGGTGTCCCCTTAAGAAGGTGTTAAGAAACATGACAGGGAGAAACGGCACAGGTTAACAGCACTGGCTATTCTCCCAGAGGACTCAGGTTAGATTCCCAGCACCTACATGGTGGCTCCCAATTCCAGTTACAGGGGATTCAATGCCCTCCTCTGCACTCTGGGGGTACCAGACATATATACATGCATACATATAGACATACATACATGCACGCATACATACATACATGCAGGGAGGCAAACCATTCATAGACACAGAATAAAACAGGATGAGGGTTGGAGAGATGGCTCAGTGGTAAAGTGCTTGCTGTATAACCATGAGGACCTGAGTTTGGATTCCCAGACCCATATAAAGACTCAGATGTGCCTGAAATCCCAGTGCTGAGAGGTAAAGACAGGAAGTTCAGTGACTTGATGGACAAGTCTAGCTATTCAGTGAGCTCCACAGTCAGTGAATGGTTATGTCTGGTTTTTAATCTCAAAAGAGTAGCGGTGGTGATACGTGCCTTTAATCCCATCATTCAGGAAACAGAGGTAGGCAGATCTCTGAGTTCCAGGGCAGCCTGGGCTACACAGAGAAGCCCTGTCTCCAGGGGGTGAAATGGGAGGGACTGGGAGGTTGGAGAGATGGCTGAGTAAGCACTTGATGCTCTTCTAGGGGCCAGGTTAGAGCCCCAGCACCCACGGCGGCTAATGACCATCTGTAATTCCTGTTCTAAGGGATCCAGTGCCCACTGCTGGCACTGCACACATGGGACACAGACACAGATACAGGAAAAACACCCATACAATTACATCTTCTAAAAAGAAAAAGGAGGCTGGGGATTTAGCTCAGTGGTAGAACGCTTGCCTAGCAAGTGCAAGGCCCTGGGTTCAATCCTCAGCTCACAAAAAAAAAAAAAAAAAGAACAGAAAAGAAAAGAAAAGAAAGGAAAGGAAGGAGAGAGAGAGAGAGAAAACAAGCCAGGCGGTGGTGTTGCTTGCCTTTAATCCCAGCACTCGGGAGGCAGAGCCAGGTGGATCTCTGTGAGTTCGAGGTCAGCCTGGGCAACAGAGTGAGTTCCAGGAAAGGCGCAAAGCTACACAGAGAAACCCTGTCTTATACAAACAAACAAACGAAAGAAAGAAAGGAAAGAGAAAGAGAAAGAAAGAAAGGAAAGAGAAAGAGAAAGAAAGAAAGGTAGGTAGGTTGAAGAGACACCTGATGCTGACTTCTGGCCTTCCTAAGTGCATGGCCTGCATATACAGATTCATCACACACACACACACGCGCGCGCTACATACACACAAAAGAAAATCACTAAGTGCACCTGAGCCCATGTTCCCTTGGAAGCCATCTAAAGTGTCTCCCAGTTCAGCCCCAAAGGGCCTTCCTTCTCTCTCACCTCAGAGTGCTCTGACCTTTGAATCCAGAACTTAAACTTGCCCTGTTTCCCCAACCAATGAGGCAAAGGGAGTAGGAAGCCTTATTCTCTGGAGCACTATACAGCATGTCAAACTCCCAACCTCAAAGTCAGCATCTCCAAGGCTGGCTGACCCATAGTAAAAAGGATACAGTCAGCATCCACACACCACACAGCTCCAGTATGGCCCATGTAGGTGCCCAGCCTCTCGCCATTCACAGAGTACCACACATTGACGATCTGCAAGAGTAGAATGACAGGGTGGGTCACATCTCAGAAAAAGCAACAGCTCAATTGGCCCTACAAACCCTCTGTAGACTCTAGCCAAGCCAAGTGTTTCCTCTGTTCATTTATTAGAGAGCTGATAGAAGGTCAGCTCCTGGGCTCTCCTCTCTTCCTAAAAGTAAGCAGTATTGAAACTAGGCCTGCATTAGGACCCTCAGTATCTCCTGTCTGGACTCAGCATCTCCCTGAACAATCAAAGGCAAAGGTGTCCTAGCCAACTGCGAACAGATGGCAGAAAGGATGTGTGGGCTCTCCTGCTACTTTGTCCTTCTCACTGTGATTTTAAATTCAGTGTTTTGCCCTCTGAACTTTTTTTGAAACAGCATTTCTCTGTGTAGCCCTTGCTGTCCTGGAACTCACTGTGTAGACCAGGCTGCACTCAATTCGGAGATCCGCCTGCCTCTGCCTCCCAAGTGCTAGGATTGAAGGTGAGCACCACCACCACCACAACCACCGCTGCCAAGCTAATTTTGTCATCTTTAAAAGGGCTGGAGAGATGGCACAGAGGTTAAAGAACACTGGCTGCTCTTCTAGATGACCTGGGTTTGATTCCCATAGCCACACGATGGCTCACAACCACCTGTAACTCCAACTTCAGGGGATCTGATACCCTCTTCTGGCCTTCTCAGGCACCAGGCATATACATGCAGGCAAAGCACCCATACACTTAAGATAAACAATTTATTATGTATAAAATACACATCTTAAAGGGCAAGGACAAGCCATGTGTGGCAGCACACACCTCTACTCCTAGGACTGGGAGGCTGTGGCATAAGGGCGGAGAGGCACAGGCCAGCTCAGAAACTCCAATAAAATGCCTATGAAATGTAAAATGTAAGTGACTAAAACATACCAGGTATGATGAAAAACCATTACAAGAATGATCTTATTTGATTGAGGGAGGTACTTAAAAGTTCCATGGGTTTTTTTTGTTTTGTTTTTTTGAGCAGAGGATCAAACCCGGGCCTTGCGCTTGCTAGCAAGTGCTCTACCACTGAGCTATATCCCCAACCCCAAGTTCCATGTTTTATTAAAAGGGAAAAACTGTAATTTAGAAAGGTCACATGTCATATTCAAAGTCACACTGCTAGCAGTACAGGAGTTAGGACTCACATCAAGCTCTGCCTTCAGACTACTCAATGCTGGGTTGGGTTTTTTTTTGTTTTTGTTTTTTTTTCCTGAGACAGAGTTTCTCTGAGTAGCTTTGGAGCCTGTCCTGGAACTCGCTCTGTACACCAGGTTGGCCTCGAACTCACAGAGATCCGCCTGCCTCTGCCTCCTGAGTGCTGGGGTTAAAGGTGTGTGCTACCATTGCCCGACTGTTGTTGTTGTTTTTTAAAAATTTATTTCTATTTTATGTGCATTGGTGTTTTGCCTACATGTATACCTGTGTGAGGGTGCCGGATCCTCTGGAACCTGAGCTATAGACAGTTGGGAGCTGCCACGGGGTGCTGCGAATTGAACCGACTACCCACTGTTAACCATCAGTTAACTGTCTCTATGTGCAAATGCCTCTTTCAAAAGGCAGTACACAAAGAGACTGTGCACCAAGCATCAACATGAGAGTGAACCAAGTCTAGGACTACGCCTCACTAAGTTCTACATCTTTTTCCTCTTCCCCTCTTTCTCTACTTGGTCAGGGATCCAAACCAGGTGCATGCTAGCCACTCTAGTATGAACTACAACCCCAATCCCCTCATGATGACACAGCTCACTGCTCGTGGGTCAGCTTTATCCTCCAAACTCTCGAGGTTGTCCGTTCTGGTTCTCCTCATCCTCGAGAGCTGATCCTGTCCCAGTCGCCCTACCACAGTCTTATTTTCCTTCTCCCTGGGTACTCTTGCCTATCAAGCATCAACTTATCTTAGGTCTCCCAGGCGGACTGCTGTCGCTACCCTACCCCGCCCGGCACCGGTGTTTCCTGCTTTTCAGTGGAACTGCCCTCCGGCGGCAAAGCTTGTTCACCCACCCTCCCGGTGCGCACTCGCCCCTCCGGGCGCCCCGCCCGCGCGCCCGCCCGCCCTCGCGGCGGCTCACAGGGTCTTTGGCCACGGTGAAGAGGAGGTCTCCTTCGCGGTTGTACTTGATCTGCGTGATGGACCGCTCATGGCCCTGCAGCAGGATGGGCTTCTGTGGGGACACAACGGGAGTGTCAGTGCCAGGAACCCCGTCCCATCCCGACTGGGGCCCCCCAGACCGCAGCACCGCATGCCTGGAACTCACCATCCCGGCGGTGACGCGAAGATAGAGGCAATGTGAGTAGGACCGGAAGAGGATGAGGGTCAACTTCCGGATGCGGGGACTCCGCCCCCTGGCTCCCGGAAGTAGAAGGGTCTGGCGTTGCCATGGCGGCGTCTCTGGGTGGGTAGCTGGCCCCGCCCCTCCGCGGCACCTACTCTGGCTAGGGTCTCCTATCTCATGTCCCCGGCACCCCTGAACCCCAGGCCTGCGAAGTCCCGGACAGACTCACTTCTGCCCCCTCCGGTGCGGGACTCCCGGCCTAGCGCAGCCCAGCGCAGAGCACGGGAGGGAGATGGAGACGGTCAGCCCTGCCGGAGGCGGCCGGGGAGGGCCTGGGTGACTCTCTGACCCTTTGCTTTCAGGGCAGGTGCTAGCTCTGGTGCTGGTGGCCGCCTTGTGGGGTGGCACGCAGCCGCTGCTGAAGCGGGCCTCCGCCGGCCTGCAGCAGGTGCATGAGAAGACGTGGGTCCGGCAGCTGTTGCAGGAGATGAAGACTCTCTTCTTGAATACTGAGGTGCGTCTGTGGACTGCCGCTCCCTTGGAGGAGCCATTGAGCCAGAATACCAGCCCACCTCCTACTCACTAGAAGCTCCTGGAAGAGACATTTATTCTCTGTGAGCCTCGGCATTATCATTGGTAAAATGGAAACTATATGATAACCTATGCATAGGGCTGATGTAATAATTGAGGGAACGGGGTAGTGATGCCACATGCCTTTAATCCCAGCACTCGGGAGGCAAAGGTAGGCGATCTCTGTTAGTTCGCGGCCAGCCTTCCACAGAGCAAGTTCCAGGATAGCCAGGGCTACACAGAGACACCCTGTCCCGACAAAACAAAACAAAACAACAAAAAAGAATTGAGGCTGGACGGTGGTGGCCTACGCCTGTAATCCCAGCACTCGGGAGGCAGAGGCAGGTGGATCTCTGTGAGTTCGAGGCCAGCCTGGTCTACAAAGCAAGTTCCAGGACAGGCTCCAAAGCTACAGAGAAACTCTGTCTCGAAACACCAAAAAAAAAAAAAAAAAAAAAAAAAAATTGAGGTAAGACACATAAAACACTTAGCACTGGGCCTAGTACAGTCAATGACTAGTACTAGTGTTACTGTCACTTTATTAATTATATAACTACTGTGAATCTTTCCAAAAGCTTTCTCTGGGCTCAACTTGCCTTAGTGGAGAGCATAAGGAAGGCTATTGAAAATTGCCTCCAACCCATGACTGCTGAAGTACGCCAGCTAGATATGCAGGACTCTCGGGGCTAAGGGGAAGGAGAGAGCTACTGTGTGAGTTCATAAGAGAGGTGGAGCTGGAGGACTGGGAGAAGACCTCTTGAGAGACGTGACACTGGCCATCAAGGCCTGACAGGGAGATGGGAACTGGCCAAGATGAAGGCATTTACAGCAAGAGTGTACATTGAATGTTTCTCTCTTTGCCCTGAAAGGGTCCTCAGGTACATGAGTGTTCCCTGGGCATTTACGTGTGTGTGTGTGTGTGTGTGTGTGTGTGTGCGCGCGTGCGCGCACACGCGTTTATCCCTCCCCCTGGGGGAAAGGCAGATGCTAGAACAGCAGTTCTCAACCTGTGGGTCGAGACCCCTTTGAGGTCACGTATCTGATATTTACGTTACAATTCATATCAGTGGCACTGGAGAGATGGCTCTGTGGTTAAGAGCATTGGCTGCTCTTACAGGAAACCCAGGTTCAATTCCCAGCACCTACATGGCAGCTCACAACTGTCTTTAAGTCTAATTCCAGGGAATCTGACACCATCTTCTGGCCTTAGAAGGTACTGTCTGCACTTGGTGCACAGACCACTATGTGGACAAAAAAACCCACCCATACAATAAAATAAGTAAATAAAAATGATTAATATCAGTGGCAAAAGTGCAGTTTTGAAGCAGCAATGAAATAGTTTTTGGGGTGGAGGTCACCAGCACACGAACTGTATTAAAGGGATGCAGCATTGGGAAGGTTGAGAAGCACTGTGCTAGATCAGCTAAGACTGTTGCGGGAACAGGCAATCGCTGACAGATTTCTCCTCTCTCCAGTACCTGATGCCCTTCCTCCTCAACCAAAGCGGCTCCCTTCTCTACTACTTGACCTTGGCATCAACAGGTGGGTCTCTGGCTTGGACCTCCTCGGGGTGGAGGCCATATTTTTTGAGGGGAACTTGAAACACCTTGCACCTGTCATTGAGGGAGAATACCTGTTTCCGGTCCTTCTCTGGGTCACAGGAGCAGTAGGGTGGTTACGGGTGTGTGGCCAGGCAGCAGCAGAACAGGGAAGGTTCATTTTGTTTTCGTAAGTGCTGACTTGTTTTATTTATTTTGGGAGGAGAGAAGTGTGTGTGTGTGTGTGTATGTGTGTGTGTGTGTGTAATAGTTGGTTTTTTGCTTGTTTGTTTGTTTGATTTTTTTTTTTTTTTTTTTTTTTTTTGAGACAGGGTTTCTCTGTATAGCAGCCCTAGGTAGCTGTCCTGGAACTCACTCTGTAGACCAGGCTGGCCTCAAATTCACAGAGATCCGCCTGGCTCTGCCTCCCAAGTACTGGGATTAAAGGCATGCACCACCACTGCCCGGCTTGTTTTATTTTTTATTGCATTTAGTTTCTCTCTCTCTATATATATATATATATGTGTGTGTGTGTGTGTGTGTGTGTGTGTGTGTGTGTGTGTGTATACAGAGGACAAGTTTTGGGAAAAGGCTCTTTCCTTTTACCTTGTAGATTCTCTGATGAACCCAGATCATCAATCTTGATAGCAAGTGCCTTTACCCACTGAGCATCTCCCTGGCCCTTGTTTGTTGTTTAGAGATGGAGCCTCACTGTCTAACTCAGGCTGGCTTCCAAATCATGATTCTCATGCCTCTTTATCCCAAGTGCTGGGATTACAGGTGTTCATCAAATACCCAGGTAAGGGAGGCATCAGCCTTTGATCCCTCTGTGCACTGCTTGCCTAGCCTAGAGTAAGCCCCTTATTTGAATCTTGGTTTCATATGGGGCCTTGTAGCATTGTGAAGATTGATTCAGTGTGTGAGAAGAATCCGGCAGAGTGCCTGACATACAGTAGAGGCTCGAGAAATATACATTTCCTTCCTTCAAATGTTTGTTGACTGTTCCTAATACATCAGGTCACATAGTTATATCATGACCTTCTGAAGGAAAAACATTTACCCTCATAAGTTATAACACTAGCTGGGCGGTGGTGGTGCACGCCTTTGATCCCAGCACTCGGGAGGCAGAGGCAGGTGGATCTCTGTGAGTTTGAGGCCAGCCTGATCTACAAAGTGAGATCCAGGACAGGCACCAAAACAACACAGAGAAACCCTGTCTTGGGAAAAAAAAAAATTTAACACTGGGCAATTTCCATGCTTGCTTTAACCCCAACAGCATGCTAGTGCAAAGGGATTCCAAGCTGTAGATTAATATAAACTGGGCACCTGGAGGCTGAGGCAGGAAGATTGTTACAAGTTCATGGACATCCGGGATACTTAATTCTAGGCCAGCCTGTCTCAAAAAAACAACAAGAAACCCACCTCAGGATTCATGCTCTTGGACTTCTGCAAGTCTCCTTGCTGTGGTTTTGCCCACCCTAGAGTCAAAAGTCCCAAAGGGAGGAGAGGGCCTGGTAAGATGGCCTCCAGGTCTGATACTTGAGTTTCAATTAGAGAGAGCAAGTACTCATAAGACATCAATTAGTAGGCTGGGAATGGAGCTCATTTGGTAGAGTGCTTGCTTACCCAGCCTGCACAAAGCCCTAGGGTCAGTCCTCAGCACCAAATATGCCCTCTGTGGTGGTTACCAACTGTAATTCTAGTACTTAGGAAGTGGAGGCAGGAGAAGCAGGAATATAATAACTTTAGCAGGAGCATCCTGGGGTACTTGAGAGCCTGTTCTACAGAAACAGAGGGAGAGAGCTCCACAGAGAAAGGCACTCACCTCCAAGTCTGACAGCCAGACTCTGATTCCTGGAGACTAAAAGGTCAAAAGAAAGAACCAATTCCTGCAAGTTGTCCTCTGGCCCCCACAAACATGCCACTGCACATGCACCCACTCTGTCCCATCCTCCCACTAAAGCCTCTTAACTAATGTAACTCCTGATGGGGGGAGTGCGGAACTTACTATCACTTGGCTGCATCTAGCTATTTCTTAAGTTATGTATCTATTTATTGTTGGTAGGATTTTCTGTCCTGCCAGCCAGCTCCCAAATAACCACATGTAGACTTATTAATTATAAAGGCTTGGCCGATAGCTTAGGCTTGTTACTAACTTGCACTTACAACTTTTTTTTTTTTTTTTTTTGAGCTGAGGATCGAACCTGGGGCCTGCAAACGCTCTACCACTAAGCTAAATCCCCAACCCAAATTAACCCATTTTTATCAATTTACTTTTTGTCTCATGGCTTTATTACGTTTACTCTGTACTGCCCATACTGCTTCCTCTCTGGTTTTTGAGACAGTCCTGTCTCTTCACACTCAAAGACAACATAGATTGCAAGGTCAGAATGAGTGTGAGGGCTCAGTGCTCAGCTCCTGTTATCAAGCACTCTGTGTACTGTACTGTATTTTCACACACTGCAAGAGTATTATCACCATTTGGCACAAAGGAAATAGATTGAAAGTCATAGACTTGAGAGCTTATGGTTTCTTTCCTTTTTGAGAGAGGCTGGCCTCAAACTCTTCATGTAGGGATGGGTGAGATGGCTCAGTGGGTAAGGATGCTTGCTGCCAAGCCCAACAAGCTGACTCTAATCTAGAAGACCCACATGGAAGTAAAGAACCAATTCCCAAAAGTTATTGGATGACCTCAACATGTGCGCAGGAACACTAACGCACCTACACACATACACACACACACACACACACACACACACACACACACACACACACGACCTCATCATGTGCACAGGAACACTAATGCACCCACACATACACACACATAATAAATTTTTATTTACTATGAGAAATGGCTCAGAGGTTAAGAGAACATGCTGGGTTCATTCCCAGCACCCATATGTTGGGTTACAACTCTCTGTAACTCCTGTTCTAGGTGACCTGAAGCCTTCTTCTCATCTCTGTGGGCATTACACACATGGTGCACATATGTCTCTGCAGGCAGGATACTCATACACATAAAATAATCTTTATAAAGTTTTTTGGCCGGGCGGTGGTGGTGCACGCCTTTGATCCCAGCACTCAGGAGGCAGAGCCAGGCAGATCTCTGTGAGTTCAAGGCCTGCCTGGTCTACAGAGTGAGATCCAGGACAGGCTCCAAAACAACACAGAGAAACCTTGTCTCGAAAACAAAAGACAGAAAGAGAAAGAGAGAGAGAGAGAGAGAGAGAGAGAGAGAGAGAGAGAGAGAGAGAGAAAGAAAGAAAGAAAGAAAGAAAGAAAGAAAGAAAGAAAGAAAGAAAGAAAGAAAGAAAAAGGTTTTTTTGTTGTTGTTTGGTTTTTGGCAAACAGGGTTTCACTGTGTAGCCATGGAACCCACTCTATAGACAGGCTGGCCTAGAACTCACTGAGACCTGCCTGCCTCTGCCTCCTGAGTGCTGGGATTAAAAGTGTGTTCCACCACTTCCTGGCATGGCTGTTGATTTTGAAATGATCTTGCTCTCCAGCCCAGGCTGGCCTTGAACTCCCAGCTGTCTTCCTGTCTCAGCCTCCCAAGTCTGGGAATACAAGTGTGAGCTACTGCACCTAGCAAGGTCTCCTTTTTATTATGTAACCAGGCTGAAGAGATGGTTCAGTGGTTAAGAGAACTTACTCTAGCAGAGAACCCCACTTCAATTCCCAGCACCTACGTGACAGCTCACATTGTTTCAGAAGGATCTAACCCCCACATGCATCACACCTGCATAAAAGCAAAACACTGAACTTGGAGACAGGCAATCTGGGCTTCAGCCACGAATGAGCCCCGCATCTCCTCTATGGAAACGAGCTCATTCTCCCTGTTGTTAGTTTGAAAGGGCATCCTTGTAACGCTTGCTGGCCAGGATAGAATTCAGTGTGTAGACCAGGCTGGACTTGAAGCAGTCCTCTTGCCTCTGCCTCCTGTGTGCTAGGAGTACAACTGTGCACATGCTTCCTGGCCCTGTTTTGTTTAAATCTTGTGTGTGTGGCATATGGAGGAGTCCATGTTTATGTTTGCATGTGGAAGCTAAGGTCCATGTTAGGTGTCTTTCCGAATTACCCTCCACTATGGGTCTCGGGGTCTCTGACTGATCCCAGAGCTCATTGGTTGTCTCTCCTGGCCTGGCCAGCTAGCTCCAGGGCTCCACCCATCTCTGCTACCCCTATCTCCCAACATAGGTTATAGACACATTCCACCTTGCCCAACTTTTACACAGGTGCTGGGGTGATCCAAACTCAGATCTCTGCTTTCATGGCAGGCATTTTACTGACGAGCATCTCCCCAGGACACATACCCCCTTTAATAGCATCTTGCTATACGGCCCAGGCTGGCCTCCAACTTGAGATCTTCCTGCCTCAGCCTCCTGGTTGCTGGGATTATGGTTTGTTCCCTAACATCTGCCCCATGATACTCTGTTTGTTTATTTATTCATTCATTCATTCATTCATTCATTCATTCATGTATTTATTTTTTCGAGGCAGGGTTTCTCTGTATAGCCTTGGCTGTCCTGGAACTCACTCTGTAGACCAGGCTGGTCTTGAACTCCCAGAGATCTGCCTGCTTCTGCCTTCAGGGTGATGTTTTTGTTTGTTTGCTTTTCTTTTTTCTTTTTCTTTTTTTTCTTTCTATTAAAGGTGTGCTCCACCACCTGCCCCCCTCCCCCAGTGATTGAATTAAGTATACTAATGTCTGTTTTGTATTACTTTTGTAAAGGTGGGGATGGTGATGATGATGATAAGGAAGAAGGGGAGATGAAGGAGGAAATCTTGCAAATATTTTGTCCCTAGAAAGGCATTCTTTGCATCCAGGGATTTTTCTTGCTCTGACTTCTCAGATCTGACTTTAGCTGTGCCCATCTGTAACTCTCTGGCCATTGTCTTCACACTGATTGTTGGGAAGGTCCTTGGAGAAGATATTGGTGGAAGACGTAAGTCAAGCTGCTACATGTCAGGGGATAGCTAGGTGCTTGGGCCTTGACATACGTGAGCATCTCCCCAGTCTGTCTCCCTCGGGTGGGAGAGGACCGGCCTCCCTTATCTTGCCCTTTGCTCTGCAGCAGCTCTTCTGCTAGGGACCATCAGTTCCCTTCCCCTGGGCAATCTGGGGACAGGCTGGGGTGGGAATCAGGACCAAGCACTGTCGATCTTCTTCCTGACCCCTGACCCCTGACCCCTTGATGTTTTCTTTATCTCAGAAGCAGTGGCTGGCATGGTGCTCACCATCACAGGGATCACACTGTGCATCACAAGCTCAGTGACCAAGACCCAGAGCCAACCGTCCTCCTCTTGAGTGGGCCAATCCCGACCTTCAGTTCTGCTGTGCTCAGCAGGTGCTGGCAGGGGGATATCCCAGCTGGCCTCCCTGAACTTTGCCTCCTCATCTCTGTGATCACATCTACCTCAGGGTCACAATAAGAATTGCATGGTCCAGCCGGGCAGTGGTGGCACACGCCTTTAATCCCAGCACTTGGGAGGCAGAGGCAGGTGGATCACTGAGTTCCAGGCCAGCCTGGTCTACAGAGTGAGTTCCAGGACAGCCAGGGCTACACAGAAAAACCTTGCATTAGAAGGAGGTGGGGAGGAGAATGATGTAACACTGGAGACTGTATACTCACCCCAGCAGCCTCTGCCTGCTGTCATCTCAGGCACTGTTCCCCTGGCCTGCTGCCTGCTCTAATATCTGAGTCCACAGAGCCTTCTCTACATGGAAAGGGCTGGCTGCAGTCTCTGAACCAGGACTGTGTCTGGAGGCTTCCACTACAGTCTCTTGGCTGATTCGGGGTGGAATTCAGGGAGAGTAGTTACAGCAGAATGCAGGTAGGGAAAAAAGGAGCTAGCCCTGGGCAGAGATGCTCACCTGCCAGTCCCTGAAGTGAGGAGACAGCTGTGCGCCAAGCAGCGCCAAGCTGCAGCCAACACCTGGCCAGTAGCAGCTTTCAATAAATCTGCAGCAAACAAAGCTTGGCAAATATTACTTTATTGTGACAAGCCTTCTCCTGAACCCCGTCAGCAGTGCCTTTCACTGGCAGGGAATCTCATAAGGAAGGAGCCCCCACAGAACAGGGAGGGGGCTGAGGAGGCCACACCTACTGTGAGGAGCCCGTGAGTCATGACTTATCAGGAACAGGCTTCTGAAAGCTGGGGCGGGGTAGCTGGGAGTGGCTGTCCTCAGCTTCTGTCAGGAGTTCCCGGCTCTTAAGATGGTGGACCAGCATGGGCTGAGCATGAGGACAGCTGCAGGCCCAGGCGGGGGTTGGGGGATAAGGCCTCTTCCACTGTCTCTGCTGCCCTCTGGTGGACATGTGGAGACATAAAGAGCCATGTGGATGCCCAATTTGCATCCACTGCCAGAGGTCCCCCAACCCAAGAAAGGAGGCTGGAAATTAGAAAGCCTCGGGAATTAGGAAACAAGAAGGCAGGCTTTCAGATTTTGATCTGCTCAGTCACTGGTAGCCCAGATGGTGTCCTGGTAGCCCAGACTTCAGCTCAGACCCCTGCCCATCTCAGGGTAAGGCGTCCCAATCTGAGGGGCTTACCTGGTCCACAGGCTCGTCTGTGCAGGTGTTCTCATCATCAGCCACTTCCTGAGCCCCCGACGTTTCCTTCCTCGGGTAGGAAGCCTCATAAACTCCCTTAACTCCTAATAAGGAGGCAACATTGGTGGATGCCCAGGCTGAGGGGTCCACAGCCTTCGGGGCCTTCACCTGCTCTACCAGTTCCTTTCCCTGAGCCTTGTCCCACGTTCTCCAACACCTCAGGATGGCAGGGAAGTTAGAGGCCAGCCTCTAGCTCCCAGCTCTAAGTCCTGCCTCTGAACCTTATGGCTTTAAGCATTGTCTTTTCTGTTTATGTAAGTCCCTGTGAAAGGAGCAAGGACATGCCAATAGAAGAGTGGTGTGGAGCTCTGCTGAAGCATTCTCCCCCGCAGACATCCCCCTGCAGTAGCAAGACCATCCTGTGTTGATGACTGACCTGAGCGCCCATGCTTCCCAAACATGTGTGAGCATGGGGAGTGTTGTGAAGGGCCCAGCCCTGGAACCCTCACCTGATGGATGTGAAAGAGGAAAAGGCTTGCTTGGTGGCTGGACAGACTGCTGGGCTCTGACATAGAAAGTGGATGGCTCAGTTTGTCCAGGATCCTTTGCAGAAGACTGGGCTGCCTGGGCCTTGTGGCCCCGGGCCTACAGAAGGGACACCGAGTGAGAACCCCATTTGTAGACTGTTCTTACGTCTCCTGCTCCCCAGTGTGCCCTGCTGCCCATGCAGGCTTGCGAGAGGTCGTGGTCGTGTGCCTATCTTCATTGTCTGCGTCCTTCCCGCCTGTCTTTGTTCCAATAGGCGTGGCATCCAAAGACGCCAGTGAAATGGTGCCACATGCTCACTGGCTCATCTGGGAGGATGGAAGCTCCCTTGGGCCCTGCTATGCCTAGGAGCCAGTTCCAACAGCCAACCTAGTGGGAGGCAGTTGGCATGGGATGCGCTACTCTCTGTTACCCTGAATGTCTCAGTCTTGTTTATGCTTGTGAACTAAAGTTCCTACCCCAAGAAAGGGGAAATCACTACTTCCCAGGATGGGGTGAGGCCAGAATCTCCAGCTAGTCACTCCTCTGTCCCACTGTCACCTACCCTCTGCCTGTGGGACTCAGACTTCGGGCCTGGAGGATACCTGCAGTGAAAGGAATGTTTGTAGTGGGCAGAGGAGAGCACATTCCTAGCTCCCAGGCCAGAAAGTACTTCCTCTGCTGTGACCTGTGACCCTCCACCTCAAACATACCAGTAGCCCCTGGACAGAGCAGGGCTGGGCACCAACAGCTCCACATAGGGGAGGGCTCTGAACGGTTCTTCTCCCACAGCCACGTAGTAATGGCCGCTCACCAGAGCAGCCCCTGCTGACAGTGGGAGCCCCTTGAGGGTGCAGAGTCTGGGAGGAGGGGAGAAGGGCTGCTGGATAACAGGCTGCTCTCTACCCAGCAGGCGCTGAGGTAGGGACAGCTCCTTTGGGGGACTTTCTGACTTTGGTCCTCTGGGCAATGTTAACCTGGGCTCTGCCTTTACTTGAGGGGCTGGGTTAGGAAACTCACAGGAGAAGGAAGTCCTGCTGGAGAGAACATGCCTTCCTCTGCCCTTTCCAACTGTTTGTTTGTTTGTTTGTTTGTTTGTTTTTTCGAGACAGGGTTTCTCTGTGTAGCTTTGCGCCTTTCCTGGAACTCACTTTGGAGATCAGGCTGGCCCCGAACTCACAGAGATCTGCCTGCCTCTGCCTCCCGAGTGCTGGGATTAAAGGCATGTGCCACCACCGCCCGGCCGCCCTCTTCAACTTTTAAGAGCAGATAAAAACTGTGGGCTCCTGGGGTGCCTGTCCCCCCTGTCCCCATACTCACTTGTGTATAGCCCCACTCTGTAACTTGACCTTCTCAGTCAGCAGCTTCAGTACCATTTCCCAGTCCTGGATGACAGTCTGGGACAGCTTCAGACTAAAGGGGGGACTTAGTAGGTCCCCATTCCTGAACACACTGAGACAAAGAACAGCCAGGTAGGGGATGGGTCTCCAAGACTCTACATGTGAAAGGGGCATAGGAACCACTTAGATGTTGGGATTTTAATCTTCCCACTTGTCACGGGGCTTCTGGAAAAACCCACTGCCATTTTCTTGGTCTCACTGTTCTCACTGAGGCACAAATCTATACTCCCACTCCCTGATGCTGGCACTCACTGGATGTAGCAGGGGGCATCTGCTGGCAGCCACTGTCCAAAGTCCCCATCACATGGGCAGTGAGACATGAAAGGCTCCTGAAATCCAAGTCAGGAGAAAGTCCAAGACTTTGGTTGGTACTGGGTGGTTCTAAGAACATGGGGTGAGCAGGCAGGAACCAAACTTGGGCAGGAGAGCGGGTGAGCAGGGATGAGTCTGCTCACACATCTCTGGAGGGTACTCCCGGGTCACATACCTCCTGTCCTCTGGCCTTGTGTTCCACAACTTACCCTTTCCTTTGGGGACTGTGGCCTGGGGATTAGGTCAAAAGCAAGGGCCGACCCCGGACTTACATGTTGATGGCTGCTCTTCCCACCCGGGGGCTTCCTTCCAGGAGGCAAGTAACTGAAAGGACAGGTAGGTCCCAGGTCACCTAAGGGAGTGGGAACCTGGGCTAGCCAGGCCTATGCCCATCACAGCCAAGATCCCATCACTGCAGGGCTAGTCTGAGGAGACCATTCTGCAGGTTGAACTTTTCCCTGATTAACTTTGAGATGGGATGTGTGTGGTGGCACTCCAAAGGCCAGGCCTACTGTGGGTGGCACACGCCTTTAGTCCCAGCATTTGGGAGGCAGAGGCAGGCTGAACTCTGAGTTCAAGACCAGCCTAGTCTACAGAGTGATTCCAAGACAATCAGGGCTACAAAGAGGAAAAAAAAGATGTAGCACTCCAAAGTGAGTTTCTCTAGTCCAGGCTAGCCTCTACTCTGTGTGTAACTGAAGATGACCTTCAATGTCTGACCCACCCATTCCACCTCCCATGTAGACACCAGCCTGACTCCAAAATCTCTCATTTGGTCTCCTGCCCCATCACCACCAATCATGTCTTTATGTTTTCTCCCTGCTTTGGCCAACCACCTCAAACTCTAGGCTAGGACTATCTGTAGGGTGAAGCCATCTTCCAGTAGCTGCCCAGCACCCTATCTTCCCTCCTCACTGGAGCACTCTCTTTTTTGGGCCAGGAACATGTGGAAATATGAACTTGCCTTAGGATCCCAGAGAACTGGGTCCAGCCATAAATCCATGGGGCTTTTGGGTACACCACATTGTTGAAGGCTGAGGGCAAGCCTTAAGTATCTCACTACAGTCCAGAAACTCCCTATTCACGGGGGTGATTTTATTTTCATTTTGTATGAAAGTCAAAGAAATGACTTGTTCAAAATTCCTCAGGAAATGCCGAAGTCCAGACACCACGTTCCTTCCTTGTAGTGCACTCCCCCAGCTGGGTGCTCAGGGTGGGACGTGGAAGCGAGGCTTGGGTTGGAAGCTCAGGCCAGCTGTCTTCCACTTTGGAAGACAGTCTCATCTTGCAGAAAGAGATGAGCCTAGTCTAACAGGAGTTGCAGATGCTGAGTACAGCAGGGAGGAAGTGGGGGACAGCTTCCGTGTTTGGTGATGGTGGTGGCGAGGACTAGTTAACAGCTCTTAGGGCTGGAGAGACACCTCCATAGGCAAAGGTCTGGGCTGCCAAAGCCTGACCACCTTACAGCCCATTTGATGAAGGAGGCTGGCGACTCTTGAGTGTTTCCTGCCCTGTGCACACACGCCATCTCACACACACACACACACACACACACACACACACACACACACACACACAGAGAGAGAGAGAGAGAGAGAGAGAGAGAGAGAGAGAGAGAGAGAGAGAGAGAGAGAGAGGGAAATTAAATTAAAAGGGCTGGAAGGTTAGCTAAGCAGTTAAGATCACTTACTGCTCTTCCAGAAGATCTGAGTTATCTCCTGGCACCCACATCAGCTGGTTTACAAACAACCGCAATTCCAGGTCCAGGGGATCAGACAGCCTCTGGTAGCATCCACACTTGTGTACGTACACACACACACACACACACACACACACACACACACACACACACACATACAAAGATTAAAAGGGCTAGCGAGGCCGGGCGGTGGTGGCACATGCCTTTAATCCCAGCACTCAGGAGGCAGAGGCAGGTAGATCTCTGTGAGTTCGAGGCCAGCCTGGTCTCCAAAGTGAGTTCCAGGAAAGGCGCAAAGCTACACAGAGAAACCCTGTCTCGAAACCTCCCCCACTCAAAAAAAAAAAAGAAAAAAAAAGGGCTAGCGAGGTGGCTCACCAGCTAAACACACTCTGCTCTTGTAGAGGGCCTGGGTTGAGTTCCTGCCACTCACATGGTGGCTCACCACCATCCTTCAATCTAGGTTCAGGGGATTTGGCACCCACTTCTGGCCTCTAAGGGCACCAGGCATGACAGGGCACTTACATGCAGGCAGAACCCTCAGAAACAGAAAATCTTTGGCCAGGTGTGGTGACCCAGCTCTTTAATCCCAGCACTTGGGAGGCAGAGGCAGGCGGACTCTTCATTTGAGGCCAGCCTGGTCTACGGAGTAAGTTCCAGGACGGCCAGGGCTACACAGAGAGACCCTGTCTTTGGAGGCGGGCTGGGATAGGGGTGAGGGGTGGAAGGGAGAATAATTCCCAAATAAAGTTCAATGTGCACAGTTGTCCCCACAGACTGGTCCTGGTTGTGGTGGGCATTAGCAGTAGCAACAGAATGCAAGCTGAGTTAGTTACAGCACACCTTGACCATGTAGCCTCTGGCAGGTTTCTCACTGTGCTCCTACCCTCTTAGAGTACAGCTTCTCCACAGGTTTTGGGAAAATAAGCCTGTCAACTTGGAGGTAAGTACTGGATACCCTACTGCTCCCACCACCCTCCCTAGGCACTTTGGCCACCCCTGACCCACTCACTGGAGCTTGTGGAATCGTTCAAAGCCAGCAGCCACATACTGCCCTCCATTCTGTAAGTCAGCCAGGTCAGTGATGAGGTGGCCATCGCACAGTGTGTAGAGGGCACGCACAGCCAGTGGGGCTTGGACCACTGATGTCACCTCAGAAAGGAAAGCCTCCATGGTGGGGTAGCGGCGTTGGGTCACCACCAGCTGGCAGCCTGGGAAGAAGGGGTCCCCGTTTCGATACACCAGTACTCTCTTGGCTGCCATAGTATATCTTCACTCACAGACGCAGAGCAGTTGCCAAGCAACTAAGCCAGGGCTGGGAGCTGTGCCAAAGGTGAGGTCCTGCCTTCTTATCCAGGAAGGCTTCAAGCACCTTGGACAGGAGCATTTCCCTGAACGCAGGGTCTCAGATCTGCATTGATGGGCCTCACAAGAGCAGGGTAGACAGGATCACTTTTGTCATTTGCTTGCACAGGCAGGATCAACCCTTGTTTGTTAGTCAACACTAGCACTGAGCTGTCTTTCCAGCCCAGTCTGCTCACATTACAAAAGGAAGACCGTGGGTTCGGTGAGGAAGAGAGATCCCCACACAGATGTCCAGGCTTCTCCAGGGCTCGGGCTCCTTTGAACTGAGACCAAGGGTGATCAGCCTGGGGCCTGTTCCCCAAGGATGGCTAATGTGTTCTGGCCATGTTTGCTAGCTGGCTTTGGGAATGATGTGCCATGTGAGTGAGAGATGAACCAGATGGCCCAAAACCTGTCCTGGTCAGAAACAGGAGATAAAAGCAGACAGGCCAGGAGGCAGAGCCAGGTAGATCTCTACAATTTCAAGGCCAGCCTGGTCTACAGAACAAGATCCAGGACAGGCACCAAAACTAAACAGAGGAACCGTGTCTCCAAAAACAAAAAACAAACAAACAAACAAACAAAACTAGACAGGCTCATAACCCAAGAAAAACTTTTATTCTCTATGACCCTCCCACCTTACTTACCCAAGGGGAGGTGAAATCTGGAGTAAGCCACAGGCAAAGGATAAAAGGGCATGCCCTCCATCTTTCTCCTACTGTACCAGCACACCTGCAGTTTGGCCTGACAGCTACCAATGGCCAGGAGCAAGGGCAGCAGACAGAGGTGGAACCAAGTCCCTTGTCACCTTTTCATAGCATCCCCTTTGGGAACCTATTCCTCTCCTGGATCCCCAGGGCTTGCCTGATGGTTCTGCTTTCCATGGTCTGCCCTCCACTGGTCCTCTCCTGTGGAAGACAAGTTCTCCGGAGATCTTCATCTCCACAGCAGAGTCCTCCAGTTTTCCCATCCTTCCTGACTAAGCTCATTGGTAGTTCCATGGCTGGAACTTCTAACACTGGGGTGCTGGCTCTTGGGTGGTTTAGTCCTTCTGAGATCCAGGCTACTATGTTCCAGCCCTGCCAACGTTCCATCCCAAATCACATGATCTTCTTTGACACTCAAATCATTTGGCCTGGCTCTTTGGCAGCCAGCCTCTCTGTGGCTTGGCTTTCTGGAGTATCTGTCCTCAGTGTTTGGGTTTTCACAGAGTGTGGGCAACTGTGTCACAGTCTTTCCAGAACAAAGACTCCCCGACTTGGGATCCCCAGGGGTCTGATCCTCTCGGAGTTTCAACTGCTGTAGGCAGGTTTCATTCAAGGCCTGTCCTCTGTGGTCTGGTCCTCTGGTGACCCTGTCCCCTCCAAGCCTGGCTCTCTCAGGCTGCAGGCAGCTGTGGTCCAGCCTTCCTATAGCACAGCCCCCTGCCCTTAGCCCAAATCTTATCTTTGCCTGTCCCGGCTAGCCTGTCTGGGGATTTCTGCAGCTGGGAGTTGTCCTCGTGGCCGGAGTCATCTGTCTGGTGTAGTTCTCCTACAGCCCTGTCTCCACAGCACTGGTCCTGAAGGAGGCAGCTTGACTGCGACCAGGCCTTCTCACAAGCCTGTCCCCTGGTGTCCAGGCACATGTCAGGCTTGTCTCTGGTCTGGCTTGCCTCAGGGGATCTCAGTGTTTGTTTGAGAATTAGGTACTGTTAGGAAAGAAGAAAAGCAAGCTTGCTCAGGCATGGCACAAGGCCTCTCTCCACCCCTCCCCTTAGAAAGGGTTACCGGGTAGTGCCCACCTCCTTTCGACTGTGGATGGCCTGCTGTAGCCATAGCAGTTCCATGGCCAGATGGTTGTGCTGGTCCTGGAGCTCATGTTGGCTCTGGGACAGCCCTAGATTTGTGACGTCATTGAAGAAGGGAGGAAAAGGAAGAGAAGGTCTTGAGAGGTAGACACTGGAAACTAATCCAGCCCTCCACACTCATCAGGCAGGAAGAAGGGTGAGTGAGGAAGGCTGCAACTTCTCTTGTACATCCTTCCAGGTTTCAGGTGGGAGGCTGAGGCCCAGAGACCAGGCTTGCCCTGATCTAGGCAGAGAGGTACCTGCATTGTCCACCCGGGACATGGAGATATCTCTGGTCTTCCCCTGGCTGGCTTTCCTCCCCTGCTCAACCTGAAGCCAGAGGCTGTCATCTTGGCAAAGACTTCCTGGATCTGCTGGGCTCGCTTCTGTCTTCTTCAACACCATCTCCTCCAAGATGACATCTTTTCCAGAGTCTTTACATGGGAAATGGCTCCATAGTTTCTGCTCTGGATTTGGTATTTTCTCTGCTTTCCAGGAACAATGAGATTTTGCCTTGTGAAAAATCAGAGAGGTATGGGAATCAAAGGGCTAAACCCCCACAGATGTCTGGAAACCAGTCTAGTGGGCAAATAGGTAGAGCTAAGGATTGGGGTGTGAGAGTGAACCTGATCTTGGGGGCACCAAGCATACCCATGCGATAGAGACAGCAGGCAATACTACCTCTGGTAGAAATACAGGCTTGGGAATCCAGCCCCCAGTCCACTGGAGTGTGCTGAGGTCACCCTCGATCTCCTGTACAATTGCTTCATACTCAGCTCGAAGGCTCTGGAATTGACGTCTGACCAAGAAGCCCCGGATACAGGCCTAATGTAGAGAACAAGCGAGGAAAACACCTCTTAACACGTTTAGAAAAGGGGCATCTTGAGCCAGGAATGTTGGCTCACGCCTTTAATCCCAGCACTTGGGAGGCAGAGGCAGACAGATCTCTGTGAGTTCGAGGCCAGCCTGGTCTACAGAGCGAATTCCAGAGCAGCCAGAAGTACACAGAGAAACCCTGTCTCAAAAAACACCACCACCACACACAGAAAAAGACAAAAAGAAAAGGGGTATCCTGGCAAGCACACTCGATTTGGTGGTTGTTGGCAGCTGGAGACTCAAACCCAGGTCCTTGAACATACAAGTCAAGTGCTCGGGCTACATCTCTAGCCCAAAAGTGAGAGCTTGGATGTTTCTGGAGAGACCATGGGGGCTGCCAGAGAAAACACGGTCATGGGGAAGGGCCGGGCAACCGTGTTTTGGAGCTCTGGGAGGTGTTAGAGCGGGGCTGGACCTCCCCTCGCTCTTCCCCCCAACCCCGCCCCAGCGGGGCATTCTTCAGAGCAGTGTGCGAAAGGGCGGCTGCATCTTGCCGAAGGTCCCGGTCCCTGACCCGAGCTGTACTAGCAGCTCCATCACGACCTGCAACGTCGACACCTTGTGAAGAAATAGGCCCGGCTCCATCACGTCGCCATCCGCTGTGCTGTGCGCCGTCCGTCCGTACGCGTGCGCTTGCGCGGCGCCGCTCTTGAGCATGCGCAAACGCAGGGCCCCGCCCGCCGTTCCCAGGGTCCAGCGCCTGGCTTAGGCTTCCCACCCGCCTACGCAATGGGTCCAGCCTAATGTGCGGCGACGCAGTGAGAGCAAGGAGGACGCCGAAAAGGGGTCGCTTTTCCGTTTGTTTAATTCCATCCAGTGCCCCCCACCTCATAGCACCTGGGGGGCTGCGGAATACCCTCCCGAGTCCGTAAAAAGTCACAGTTTGAAGGGAAGGAGGGAAGCAGTCTCGGCCTGGTCCCCACACCTACGATGCGGGCTGCTCCTCAGGCTCAGCATTCTCTGCCAAGTGCAGCTTCTGTCTGTGCCAGTCAAGGAGGGTGACGCTGTGGACCCCAGTGTTTCCACCTGCCTTCCCATCCTGCACGGGCTGTGTGTGTGTCCAGTGCCACCAGGCCACATCTAAGTAAGGATCATTATGAAAAGCTGACTTGAAGCCTTGTGTCAGCTTCAAAGATTTTAATCATGCCAGGGCTTGCCTCTGTTTCTGAACGCTGGGATTAAATTTTTGTGCCCCCACACATGATGTTTTTCTCTTAGCATTTGGGAAATTCTACATTCCTCTTCTCAAGTGGTGATAGTTTGTGACTAACTCGAGCCAGGACTGCAAGAGATGGGAATATTTGCTATGGATACGCAGAAAGGGAGGCAGGGAGGGAGAAACTGATTCACGTCCCTCATTTCTCTTTCTCCTGAAAGACACATGAGCCCTATTAAGAAAGGATACATGGAATTGCTAAGATCTTCTAGCTGTCAATAGAGAGAAAAGGAGAGTCATGTCAGGAGGGGACCCAGAGCAAACGTGGATGTTAGGGGGAAAGCCCTACTAGTTCAGCTTGAGGAACTCACAGCTCTTGGGTTCATGTACCCCAACTTTTCACTGGGAGACTTGGGAGCCTGTGCCCTCTCCACCCTTGGTGTCCCGAGGATCCAAAATAGCCAGCTTTCTGACCCACATTGCTAAGCAGCTGGTCCAGGTTGCGGTCGGCCATTGTCTTCTTCTGCTCTTCAGGCAAGCCCTCTGTGACCCCATCGTCTTCTTCCTCGTCCTCCTCCTCCCCACACACATCCAGGCTGAAGTGCAGTCTGGCCAACTTCTCCTGCATCTCCCGCACATGCTCCAACTGCTCGAAGGAGCATTCCTTCCCTGGACAACTCCTGCGTTTAGGAGCCAGCCCGGGACCCCAGCCCCACCCACAGATCTGCCCTGCCCTGGACTTACCAAAGGCCTGCAGACGGCCTGAATGAAAGTCACTGAGCAGGCTCAGCAGCCCCCCCTCCATCTCGTAGACATCTGTCACTTCGGTCAGGAAGGAGTGTTGCAGGGGTGTGCCTGCAGAGCCGCCCCCACCTCCAGCCAGCACTGGTCGGCATTTCTCCTTGCCTACTCTGGGTGAAGTGGACATGCCCATGGTCACGGATGCTGGGATCTCTTGTGCCATTTCCCCTGCACCACTCCGTCTGCCTGCCCTACCCACTCGCCAGCACAGATGGGTGTTTGTTCTCAGGTCTTGCCCTGAGCAGTGGGGTGGGTGGAGGGAATGGAGCTAATGAAGGGAAGAGAGGAAGAGGACAGAAAGAACTGTTTCCATGGATGCTGCAGCCAGAGCTGGGCCTGCAAGGAGACTGACCCAGTCTTGTGTCTGAGAGCCCATGTAGCCCCTGGGATTCTGGATGGGTCACTTGGTCTTGGCCTTGACTGAGTTTCCTTCTTTACTGCCAACAAAGCTCCTCCCACAAAAATCTTCCTGTTCTTGTCCCAAAAACTATTCCAAATTTTCCAGCTCCTTGCAGGTGTGGCTCTGGCAGAAGCTGGGTAACACATTCCGTCTCCCCAGAGTAACACTGAACACTCCAGCCAGCCAGGCCTTCCTTCCTCTCCAGCCGCATTTCCTACTATTGTCAGGTAGCCCTGAGCTTCAGATACAGCTTACTACAGCCGTGCTGGTACATGCCTGTCAGGCAGACAGTACCGAGTTCTACAGGGCACTGCTTTATTCAGAACATTAGGGAAAAGAACACACTGTATTTATGGGACAAATGTGGACAATTATACTGTAGGATCCAGACTCTTTTGTTTTGTTGTTTTCAGACAGGCTCTCGTTATGCAGGTCTCAGTTGGACCAGAACTCACTATGTACAACAGGCTTGCCTTATAGAGAGCTACCGGCATCTGCCACCCAATGCTACGATTTAAGGTGTGTGTCACTATGACATATGTGGTGGCACACGCCTTTAATCCCAGCACTTGGGAAGCAGAGGCCAGCAGATCTCTGTGAGTTTGAGGCCATCCTGGTCTACAAAGCAAGTTCCAGGGCAGCCAGGGCTACAAAACGAACCTTGTCTCAATAATAATAATAATAATAATAATAATAATAATAATAATAATATAAAAAGAGGACAAATCATTCATGAAGTATTTATTCCCCAATACTCCTGGAGCCTTCTAGGCCACAGCTTTGTTTTTATGTCACGCAAGCTTTTCAGCTTTGAATATTCTTCCCTCTAGGGTGTCCAGCAGCTTCCTCTCACTTTCCTACTCACTCACATTCTCTTCAGAGATACAACCCCACTCTGTGTGGTCCCCGTGACTCCCTGGTTTTCTCTCTGTGCACTTAAGGGCAAGCATTGGGTCTACATCACTGGTGAATGTGGAGCTAGCACAGGGAAGGCATCAATTACTGCTTAGCAGCGAATGTCTGAAGCCCTCCTTCCCACAGTGCCAGCCTTGTTGAGGGCCCTCCATTCTTGCCAAGCATCCTTTCGGCACTCACCTCTTGAACTTGGTTCGCTGCTTGGGTGATGGCAGATGAGGGAGTCCCAGGGCTAAGGAGCCACTGTGGCTGGTGGGCACAGGGACTCTCCGTAGCGTGCCTGGGGCCTGTGCTGGCTGGGCCAGGCAGGGCTTAGGACTCCGTTTCTTCTTTTTGTCATCCATGGGGTGCTTGTTGGACCTTAGGCCTGGGAAGGAAGATAATGAGGGGCAATGTCCTTGTCCAGCAGTCAGGAGCTCTGTCCTGTTGTGTATACAAGGCCAGATGCCAGCCTGTTGCTGGACTCCGGCTATGCATCTGAAGGACCTTCCAAGGCCACCCAAAGCCCCTTTCTTCCTGAAAGCCCCTGGGCCTGCCTGAGAGTGGATCAGAGTCATCTTGCTGTTTTCCTGTTGCTGCAGCCTGGAGCCGGCGCTGGAGAAGAAAATGCTCAGACACAGTGGATGTGACTATGGGATCCAGCAGAGGTTCAGACGTGTCTTAACTAGGCCCCTACCCACTCTGTATTTAGCAGATACTGACTGCATGAGATGTGACCAAGGTAAGGTAGGGGCACCTGGAGAGGCTCTTGTGTCAACCTGTCAACCAGTGACCAGGAATGACCAACTTAGGACCTTACCCCTTTACATACTGGCACTTTCTCTTCTTCCACTAGAAGTTCCCTGGGACAGTTTCTAGTCTCTTTTCCCAGTTAGAAAGTCTCTAGGGTTGGATCTCTACCAATGACTGCTAACTATGGCCAGCACAGCTTATCCTGACTCCCATGCAGCCCCACCACCTAGTCATTTGGTCTGCTAGAGACCTCTCCAGGGGATCTCAGTCCAAATTGTTGTCAAAAAGCCTGGTCACTTCACTCCTGAGATGGCGATGATGGAGTAGGTGCACAAGCATTTATGCCAGCAGCATCTAACAGCTTGATGGCATCGATGGGGCGGGGGTGGGGAAGAAAGGAGACAACTTGTCTCTCCATGCAGCAGTGTGATTTGATGGAAGCAGCAGCCAGATCGGCTGTCTGTGCAGGGGCAGGGAGGCTGTGTCCAAGGAATCACTCAATTCTGAACCTCGGCTTCAAAAAAGCGCATCAGGTGCATTACCCCACCCCCTCCTGCATCACTCCCTTCCCACATCCCTCAGGGAGCCACTGACCTGGAGGTTTGGGGTCTGGAGTGAGGAATGGTGCTTCTTTGTGATCTCTCTCTGCCTTGCTTTCTCTCTCCTCCGTGGAGCTAGAGCTCGTGGGAGCTAAGCTGGCTGGAGGTGATTTGCATTTAAAGAGAAAGTAGCCCTCTTTGGGTTCACAGGGAGCTGAACGGGAGGAAAGTCCTCATGTCTACTAATAGTTTTTCTTACCCTATGAACTAAGGGGATTCTGTTAGTTGCGGGATATGGATTTAAAATACTTTCCATTCCTTACAATGTTTGGAGGAAATCCCTTACAAAATGGTGGTGGCTTTGTGTGCAGGAGGCGGGTGATGGGAATAAATCAACGTGTCAGTATAGGCAATATGTAAGTATAAAAGATAAGCAGCAGCCAACAGAAGAAACAGACAGGCATGTATCCAAGCGCCCTGTTAAGCCTTTCATGTATATTTAATCCTTATAGTCCTGAGACATAATTATTATCCCGATTTCATTGAAAAGAACCAAGCTTCACTCATCCCTGGGCAGTATCACTGTCCATCATATCCAGACACTCCTAGCTGGTAAGTGCAGATGAACCAACCGATAGGGCCTCTCCCCACCTCCTATGGAGGGAGAACCAGGGTCAGCGGGAGACCTGGCAACCTGAGCTCTTGAAGGAGCCTGACCCAGAACTGTTGTGTGTACTGCTGGCCAGGAGGGAGGCTCCACTACTGAGGCATCTATTTAAAGACCTGGCAGAGCTCCTGGCTCAGTCCTCCACAGCAGCATCCAATGCCACAGGAGAGTAGCACCCAGGCCAGGCTGCCCAGACCTAGGCAACACATTCAGCTTCCCCTTAGCAACAACAAGCTCCCCTGACCTGGGCCACTGGCTGCTGGGGACCCAGAGGTGTTCCTTCTGGAGACACCAACGTAAGAATCTTTCCCAGGTGCTTCAAACACCCAGACCACTCTAGGAAGGGACATTAATTCAAGACTTCTGAACTGTGGGCCAGAGGGAGAGGACAATGGGATGCCCCTTTCCTCTCCTACAAGAGCTGCCAGAGTGCCGCCAGGCTCCTCCATCAAAGCAGCAGAGGGCCCAGAAGCACCTCTAGGGTTCCCACCTTCAGCCCCTTCCCGAGGAGCCAGAAGTTTTGGCAGAGCTGCTTTGCTTGGAGCAGGAAAGAACCCCTCCACCATTCTGGAGATTCTTGGAACCAATGTGGTGTGCGGTATGCATGGAATATTACTAGTCTACCACCTCCTGTCTAGAAGGGGCCAAGGTAAGGCCCTTCTGGGCCAGGGAGGTGGCTAGTAAAGCTTCTATAAAGTTGGTGTTGAACACTTACATTTTTTTCTGTCTAACCACAGACAGACACTGGGTGATGCCACCAGTAGGTTCTCTCCTACAGGAAAGCAGCTGAATTAAGGAACCCCAAAGTCCTCGTGCACTCCCCTGAGGAAGGCCAATAATAGGTTGTCAATGGCACAGACCTGATAACTTACCCCTTCCTCAGCTCTGTTTGAACATCTTCCTTCAGTGGGTTCTTCCTGCCCTCTAGGTCTGGTTCAAATTCCCTAGGATGACACCTCAACTCCAGGCATAAACCTCATCTTTCCCCCACCCTCCTAAACACCTTGGAAAATGTCCATAGGGAAATTTTTTATTTATTTATCTTTTTGAGACAAGGTCTCATTATCCATGGCTAGGCTGAAATTTGGTATGTAGACTAAGATGGCCTTGAACTCAACAAGAGATCTGCCTGACTGTACCTCTGGGATTAAAGACATATTCTGCGATGCCAGGTTCAACTAATTATTAAATGAGGTCATTAAACTTCTGTCCTTTTCAGGGCCTCCCCTACTTTAAAAGAACCTTCCCTCTAGCTACTAATTATTGAAAAACCATATCTATTTACTGTATGCACACACGTGGCTGTGTGAAGACGTGCTTAGAGAACCACAGACAACTTGGGGTGCATCCTCTCCATGTGGGTCCAAGGGACAGAGCAACTGCATCTAGTGAGCCCTTGGCAGCTACCCCTCTACCCCACTTTCTCTGTGAGACAAGGAACCACTATGGCACCCTGGAACACTACATGCAGACCCTCCTGCCTTTCCCTTGGATTAAGGGCACATCTACATCCCTCTGTTGAGACAGAGCTTCAGTATATAACCCTAGCTGACATAGTACAAGGTAGCCCTAAACTCAGCAATCATGCCTCAGCCTTTCTGTGCTGGGCTTACAGGTGCACACCACACCATACTAAAATTAAAAAAAATGTACTTAAAAGTCCTTTGATGTTCCATGCAAGAGAAAACAGTTCAAGCAAGTAATCCGTCTGGGTCCTGAACTTGAAGTGGCCAGTAGAAGGCAGGACATTCTGGAATATGCAGGATGCCAGGACACTGCCATGGCCACTTTGCTGATCCAGACAAGTCTATAACAATGGAGAGGACTAGATGGATCCAGAAACATCCAACGATCCGATCAGCAGAGATACAAGTAAGGCAATAGACTATTTAATGTGGTGTAAAATACATCAGTATCAAGTCCCTGGCTGTTGTGAATACGAAAAGTAGACTGGGAAGGGAAGAAGAAAACAAAAACAACAACAGAAAGCTGTCAGCACGACCTCAAACAAGTGTGGGTGGCAAAAGGAACAGTTAGGGGACAGAGGCAGCCCTCCTATCCCAGGCTGGTCAAGAGGGGCAGTCAGGGGCCTGGGGATCCACCCCTGCTATTAAGGTGGGAGGGCTAGAGCAGCACTCAGCAGCCCAGCCCCCCTGCAGACACCTGGGCAGCGCCAATGACCTCTGGTCAGCCCTCAGTAGGACTAACAAGGCGGAGATTGGGGAGGGCTTCTCACAGAAAGTGCCTGAGCCACATCCACGATCTAAAACCTCATGAAAAACATAAGAAGTGCTGCTGACATGGTGTACATGAAGCTCTCAACTGGACAAGGACCTAAATAGTACTGCTGATACAGCCAAGGGTCTCACCCACTGTGGTCCTCTAGAGAAAAAGCTAACAATCTTACAAACCAACACAGATCTTGGTCCTAAAATGAGGTCATGAGCATGGGACTCACCCAAGTGAGGAAGGTACTGGCCCTCACTCACAGATAGGCCACCTTCTTGCAGCTGGCCCAGGCCCCTGGGCTGACTTTGGAAAGCAGAGCAGCTGTAATAACTGTTGATTTGGTCAGTGGAAAAGAAGAGATTACCATCTAGACATTGCCCTGGGTGCCTAGAAATGGAGCTAATAGCCAAGTTTCTACAGAAACATTACAGCCTCCTAGCCTACCGTGCTGAGACTCAACAGCTGTAACCCCTACATGGGCTTTAAGAGGTAGCTGAAGCGAGGCAGGCCAATTACATGGGCCACAGGAGGCCTTCCATTTTCAAGGAGGCATAAGATACCTTATCCTCACACCTCTACAGCTGAGCAAGCCCCATGGGCTGACAGTTAAGACATCAGCTTGGCACAAGAGCTGTGATGCCCTACTGGAGCAGGTAGAATACCAGGATTCCCAAGGGAAAAGCCTTGGGAGAATCTCCACAGGACAACAGATCTCAGCTGGAGATGGCAAACCCTCAACATTCACAAAGCTGCTGGGCACCCTGAGGGAATAAGGTCCAGGTAGCAAGTATTTGAAGTGGTAATGACCGACATGGGGAAGGGGGCATTATTTGTAATTTCTGAACTTGAACACATGATAAGCAATAATGTTCTATTTACTTTTGGTTTTCTGACAAGGGGTTCTGCTTCCTAGCCCAGACTGGTCTGAAGTTCAGTGTTAAGTCCTGGGATTAGAGGCATATAGCACATCCCCAGCTCAATTCTGAATTTGTACATGTGTGAACTTAGCGACTAGTTATGAAAGATGAAGGAACTTGCAGGATAATGCAATAGTTGAAATACAACAAGAAGCAAAGTTTCAGCCGGGCAGTGGTGGCACATGCCTTTAATCCCAGCACTCGGGAGTCAGAGGCAGGCAGATCTCTGTGAGTTCGAGGCCAGTCTGGTCTACAGAGTGAGTTCCAGGAAAGGCTCCAAAGCTACACAGAGAAACCCTGTCTCGAAAAACAAAAACAAAACAAAACAAACAAACAAACAAAAAAGCAAAGTTTCACCCAATCTTGGTATACGGTTCACTTAGCTTATGGAAGCTGACAGCTTCGAAGACACTGTTGCTCCAGGGAGCTGCTGTGTAAACTGGCTAACACCCTGGCAGGTATGCAACTAGAGCTTCAGCACGGAGCTGCCACACGTGATCACAGATGTGAGCAGGATGGGGAGGGAAGGCAAACAACTCCCTGCAGCTGTTCTGGTTCCTGGGATCAGTCTCTCGTTACAAGTCATTCTTGCGCCGGGCAGAGGTGGCGCACGCCTTTAATCCCAGCACTCGGGAGGCAGAGGCAGGTGGATCTCTGTGAGTTCGATTCCAGCCTGGTCTACAGAGCGAGATCCAGGACAGGCTCCAAAGCTACAGAGAAACCCTGTCTCAAAAAACAAAAACAAAAACCCAAAAAACCAAACAATTCATTCTTGATCTGCTGGACGCCTGGAGGCTCAGGCGGCAAGACATGAAACCTAAGGACTCAGTTTTTGGCCAAGAGGATGCTAGGAAACGGCACCAGAGCAGTCCTCAAAAATTATCATCTGAGCTGAAGGCGATGGGGTAGGAGCAAAAAAGAAAAAGAAAAAACTGCCCATAAGTCAAGGGGCATCTGGATCTGGGGTGCAGCAATGGCTGCATGGGGACGGTGATGATAATTAGTGGTAGCCTCCCAGGCTGAAACCCTTAGGCAAGTTTATGGCAAAACCATCATCCTTTCTCTTAATAATCTTATCTTCTCAAACAGGGCATCTCGACACCAACATGGCAAAGGACCCTGACAGGATTGTACCAAATGGGGCACTGGAGGCCAGGCACCTGGGACCACTGCTAATATATCCCTCTTCCTTCCTTCCTTTGAAGATCTTTAATACGAACTCTTAAGCAAAACAAAACAACAATAAGAAAAAAAAACCTGGAGAATGAATCCTTTGGGTGACCTTTTTTCAATCATTTGTGCAGGCTAGAGGCACCTGTGAATGATAAGGCTACTGAGAACTGAGAAGCAACATTGGCCTGGACCTGGCACTACCAGAAGGCAGGGCAACTGGTGCTGGAAAAAGGCTCCTTCCCACACAGGCACCGCCCCCCATGCTTCCTTGTTTCGGGCAGGAGGAAGCTCATCGGCCAGTTGTTCCTACAAAGGCTCTGCCCAGGAACACCATTCCCAGGTCAAGAGAAGCAATAAGAGCCCAAACTGCCCAAGTTCTGCTTACAAAAGAGAAGAGCCCAGGCCTGGGTGTTTTCACTCATCACAAGCTCTGAAAAGGGCTGATGGGTCTGAGCCTCAAAATCAGGCAGGAAAATGTTCAAATCATCTGACCTGCTAGCTCACTGTGATGGAGCTATACAGATGAAATCTCCTAAGACTCTAGAGTCACCAACTTCATCTGCACACCCTACCCTTGATGAAAGCCCACTGTATACCTACAGGTGTTAATTATGTAACTGCATGATGTGTTGCACACCTGCCCAATCCATGTAAGACTAACCCACAATTTAAAAATCGCAAAGTGTCCAATGCCCTCCAAGTCAGAACACCTTGGCCTCAGTGAGCACTGGGTCGCTCAGTGTGGAAGCCTTGTATGGACCAGGCCTGACCGGGCTGCTGCTCCCTTCCCAGCACGCCCGAGCACCATGATCTCTAGGCAGTGGCAGAGGTGGGCTGCCGCGGCCCTGTTTGGCTCGCTAATTCTGTGCTTGGTGCTCCAGGGCAGCCAGGAACTTCTGTGGCCCTTGGGGAGCTGGGTAGTTGAGCCCCAGGACTCTCAACACCTTGTTCCTTGGAGGCAGCGGCAGCCTCTGGCCTCCGCTCAGTGCCAATGTCAGTGAAGGAGCCGTGGGCCCCAGCAGTCAGGTCCTGTACCCTCTTGTTCAGGTCATTGCGCTCTGTCTGCAGTGCTCGACACAGCTTCTCCAGCCGTTGGATTTTCACCTGCAGACCTTCCAGCTCTTTGTCCCGAAGAGTTTTCTAGGAAGAGAAATGGAGCATTCAGTGAGACAGCCATTTCTTCAAGTCTGGGCAACTTAAAATCAAGGCCTGGCCCCTGTAGTAAACAGTCCTGGCTTAGAGTATGGCTTTATTATCAGACAATGTATCCCTCTAGTTATCTACCAGATGACCCAGGCAAAGCACTTGCATCCTGAAACGGCATCATCTGTTCAACAGTACTGATCAACCTCAGTTCTCAAACGGAGGTTCAAAGAGGAGACCTATCAAACAAATGGGAGAACTACCCTCTGCAAATAAATAAAATAAACCAATAAAACAGACCACCTGGCAAACCTGGCTTGCAGCAGCTACACCAGGTTAGTGTTTGTCTTGTAGATTGCATGGCAGTCACAACTCTCTGGGATGCTCTCCATGTGAACGATACCAACCATTAGGACCCACTGTTTGCTGATCCTTTAGCTGTCATTCCTGGGACCTAGCCTGGGTGCCTTGCTGCTAAGGGCATGGTCACTGCACTTGGATAAATATGACCGGATCCCATTTAGTTCATGTGTACAGTGTTGCTGACTGAGAAAATGGTGGAGGATTGACAGACCATAACTGCACCCAGCCATCAACCTCCACTCACCTCTTCAGCCATCTCCAGCAGGGCCTTATTGCTGCTCTCCCACCGGGACCGGTACATGGTGGTCTCTTTCTCCAGCTTCTTGATCTTCTTTGTCATCTGTTACATGACAGGTGGAAGGAAAAAGAAGGTCAGACAACTGGGCTGTCTGGACATCTGTACCTCCAAGGAAGGAAACATCACATCTGTGCCAACTGGGAGCCTCAAGTCAAGTCTATCACTGAGGGGCCGACAAGACTGCTTAAGAAGTAAAGGAAGAACTTGCTGCCAAGCCTGATAATCTAAGTTCCATGCCCAAAACCCACCGAATCAACTTCTGCAAATTGTCCTTGGACCTCCATATGCAGTCTACAGTGTATGCATACAACATACACACACATACTCACCACCGATAATGTAGTTTAAAAACATGCAGCGTGGACCTCTCTGAGTTCAAGACTAGCCTGGTCTACACAGAGAGTTCCAGGGCAATCAGGGCTATGTAGAGAGACCATGTCTCTAAAGAATAAATAAATAAGCTGGGTGGTGGTGGCTCACGCCTTTAATCCCAGCATTCAGGAGGCAGAGGCAGGCAGAACTCTGTGAGTTCAAGGCCAGCCTGGTCTACAAAGCGAGTTCCAGGACAGGTGCCAAAGCTACACAAGGAAACCCTGTCTCGAAAAACTAAATAAATAAATAATTTTTTTGAAAAGGCTACCACTGAAGCCCAGAAATAGAATGCATACTCTCTACTACTTTAAATTCTAGCATCAATAAAGAAAGCAAACCACGTAATAACAGACACAGGAGCACAGACTGTGTCTTCTTGGGGAAGACAAGGGGCCGTGACACTTGTAACCACCTCTTTCTGATATATGAACAGTTCCTATGAGGTGCCCAAAGGTAGTTCTGAATGAAGTGGCTTGGGCCTCTTCTTGGCCAGGCCTGAATCCTATGTGGTTACCTTT
This sequence comes from Onychomys torridus, assembly GCF_903995425.1. NCBI lineage: Eukaryota > Metazoa > Chordata > Mammalia > Rodentia > Cricetidae > Onychomys > Onychomys torridus. The sequence continues at coordinate 143,251,977 of NC_050444.1, forward strand.
TCCATTTCCTGTTTGAATGTGGTGAACACTTCGCTGCTTTTGGAAAGCGTATTCTGGAACTCCTCAAACTTCTCTGTATAGAGGGCGAGCTGGTAAGAGAGAAGCACAGAGGTTGAGGCTGGGCTTCTCTGAAAGTACCTCTGGGCAACACACTCAATTCAGATATCTCTTTGGCCCCTTGACAAAAATCATTCTACCGAGATACCATTTACTAGTAAAACAAACCCAAAGCCATGCACAGAAAGGATGTGCTCCAACATGAGAAACCGGAAAGTAAACATAGAGATGACTTCAGCATGTGGAGACTCTGACAACAAGCTCTTAAAAATACAAAACAATGGGCTGGAGAGATGGCTCAGAGGTTAAGAGCACTGACTGCTCTTCCAGAGGTCCCGAGTTCAATTCCCAGCACCCACATGGTGGCTCACCACCATCTGTAATGAGATCTGACACCCTCTTCAGTGCACATAATAAATAAATAAATCCTTAAAAAAAAGCTGGGAGGTGGTGGTGTACACTGTGAGTTCGAAGCCAGCCTGGGCTACCAAGTGAGTTCCAGGAAAGTCTCAAAGCTACACAGAGAAATCCTGTCTTGAAAAACCAAAAAACTTAAAACAAACAACTCACTCTGTAGACCAGGCTGGCCTTGAACTCAGAGATTTACCTGCCTCTGCCACTTGAGCTGAAGGATTAAAGGCATGTACAACCACCAACTGGCAACATTTTATTAAAATCACTAAAAGGCTTGGTTGAGACTAACACAGCAGAACCAGCCTCAGAGGAGGGTCTTGCCCCTGTGACTGGAGGTCAGGTCGTCTCACCTGCTGCTTCAAGTGGGCCTCCTGCTGCTTCATCAGCTCGCAGGTCCTCTGCGACTCCACTGCTTCCTTCAGGAGCTATTTCCAAGACAGGACCCAGAACCTGTCAGAGGCCCCTGGGTATGTTTGGCCTTCTTTAGCCACAAGCACTAGACCCACTGAGGCTACCTGCTTTCAGACTGCTGTCTGGACAGGCAGTTACTAGACTGGGCAGGCAAACCTCTCCCATCCACATAAACTAGACTCTGAACCAAGCCAGAACCCCGTCCCTGCGGTCCCCACCACAGCCCAGGGCTGATCCTCACAAACTCCTTCTCTCGCTGGTGGCGCTCCTCTGCCTCCTTCAGCATCTCCTGGGCCTGTTGGAGCTTGGCGTCCACTAGCTGCTGCTGCAGGTCTTTATGTTTGAAGACTTTGTCGATATGCTGTAGGAAAGGTATTAACGGGGTCTGCTTGTCAGGATTCCCTTGCAAGGAAGGCCCAACACTAGAACATGAGGTACTTCACCTGGTGTCATCCTGAGCCCACTGTCTTTGGGAGGTCACTTCCTAACCTAACCTGATGTGTGATAGGACAGTGCACACCTCTACTCTAGAACTGAGTATTTTACGGATCCCTGGATCAGGCACCAGAAATAAGGCACCATGGGTCAAATCTCTTCTCTCCATTTCAGTTCCTTGCTAAGAATAACATCATCTTTTGAAGGAAAAGCAAGAACAGGCGGGCCAACGGCGTGCTGCCCCGTCCCCGGCACTCACCGCAGCCTCACAGGCTGCTGACCCCCATCACCTCACCTCTTCTCGAAGCTCATACTGCTCAATCAACTTCTTGAGCCTCTCGGCGAGTTCCATATTCTCTTGGCGCAGCTTGGAGTTCCGCTCATTGTGCTGCTCCATCTGCAGCTGGATGTCACTCAGAGTCACCTGGAAGTGGGAGGTCACCTCTTTGCGCTTCTCCTCCTCCTCACGGGCTCGCTGCACACCTTCTTCCTGGAGAGAAGCCAGCCCTGAAGCATCATCCATAGCTCTAAGCAGGGCACAAAGCTCCCCTAACTAGTCCACAGTCTTTGCCAACAGAGCTATCGGCCCACAATGGATGTCCACCATGCAAGCCCCTAGGATGCAGGATGTCTAACAATGGGGTCTCTTAATGGGAGTCTCTGAAAGTCAGGTGAAATCAACTGAGCCTCGGCCCAGAACACGCAACATACATGATGGTGAGTGACATTCTGAAGCAGCTTGGCTCTTCTGGATTCATGTTCCCAGATTCTAGACTAAGATTCCCTGCTTGTTTCCCTCCTGTTCCCCACAGGAAATAAGATGATAAAATCTGCTGGGCATAAGGGTGCACACCTGTAATCCCAGCACTCAGGAGGCAGAGGCAGGTGGATCTCTGTGAGGCCAGGCAGGTCTACAGAGCTAGTTTAAGGGCAGCCAAAGAGAAACTGCCTCAAAACAAACAAACAACAACAACAACAACAACAAAGAGCAAATTAGCCAGGTGTAGTGGTGCACCCCTTTAATCCCAGCACTCAGGTTGCAGAAGGATCTCTGTGAGTTCCAGGACAGTTTGGTCTACATAGCAAGTTCCAGGCCAAGCAAGACCCTAGAGAGAAACCCTGTGTCAAAAAAATAAAAATAAAGAAGCAAAATAGTCCTACAAAAACTGTAAGGCAGGAAACATGAGGCATTTGGGTACTGAAAAGAGTGGGCAACTGTCACTTTTAATCCTTTTTTTTTTTTTTTTTTTTTTTTTTTGGAGACAGAGTTTTTCTGTGTTACAGTTCTGGCTGTCATGGGACTCACTTTGTGGACAAGGCTGGCCAAGATCCACCTGCCTTACTCCTGAGTGCTGGGATTAAAGGCATTCACCACTACCTGGCTACCACATTTAACATTCTGTCTAGGCCTGGAGAGATGGCTAAATGGGTAAGAGCACTGGCTGCTCTTCCAGAGGACCCGGGTTCAATTCTCAGCATGCAAGGGAACTGACACTTTTTTTTTTTTTTAAAGATTTATGTATTTATTATGTATACAGTGTTCTTCTGCCTGCATGTATCCTTGCAGGCCAGAAGAGGGCACCAGATCTCATTATAGATGGTTGTGAACCACCATGTAGGTAGTTGCTGGGAATTGAACTCAGAACCCCCGGAAAAGCAGCCACTGCTCTTAACCACTGAGCCATCTCTCCAGTCCCAGGACCTGAACACTCTTACAGAGACATACATGCAACCAAAACATTACTGAAAAATAAAGTCAGGTCTTTGTTCTTTTTTTCTTTTAACCAATCTGTCATCTTAAAGCAATCTTTAAAAAATTACATTATTGCTTGTGTGTGTACATGCATGCCATGGTCCACGTGTGGAGGTCAGAGGATACCTGCACGAGTGGGTTCTCTCCTTTCACTATGTGGGTCTCAGGGATCGAACACAGTTCTCAGGTTTGGCAGTAATTACCTTTACTGGTTAAGCACTCTTGCTGGTCCCAAGTTAAAGTAAATTATTATGTATGATCAGCTCACATTCTGAGGTCATACACAGTGAGCTGCCTTAACCACCTATCACAACAAAGTCTCACTGACTAACCTCTGGGACAAGTGCTGAGAAAGGTGTTAGAGCACTGCACATATCCCCATGCATGTGTATGCACACATTCGATTAGAGGCCAGAGGCCAAGTGCCACCATCAATTTTTCTTTACCTTACCATATCTTTATTTTTCCTTTTTGGTTTTTCAAGACAGGGTTTCTCCCTTTGCCCTGGCTTTGCTGGAACTTGAGCTGTAGACCAGGCCTCGAACTCAGCAATCCTCCTGCCTCTGCCTCCCAAGTGCTGGGATCAAAGGCATGTGCCATCACCACTGGCAGCTCGCTCTATCTATCTATCTATCTATCTATCTATCTATCTATCTATCTATCTATCTATCATCTATCTTATGGAGCTGAGAACTGAACCCAGGGCCTTGTGTTTGCTAGGCAAGTGCTCTGCCACTGAGCTAAATCCCCAACCCTCTTATTTACATTTAAAGAAGGCACTGGATCTCCTGGAACTGGAGTTATAGACAGTGAGCTGCTATATGTGTGGTGGTGACTGAATGTGGGTCCTCTAAGAGCAACCTGCACTTTAACCACTGGACCATCTGTCCAGCCCATCCTTGTTATTTTTTTTTAAGAGTGATTTTATTTATGTGTCTCTGTGAATGTACATATATGCAGGTGCCCAGAGGTCAGAGAGGATATTAGATACCTTTGAGAGGGTTTGTAGTCAGCCCAATGTGGGTGTAGGGACAGAAATGGGGTCCTCTGGAAGACTAGTGAGTGCTGTTAACCATAGGCTGCCTCTCAGCCCTCTCTACCTTTTTTGTAAAGACTGTATCTCTCATCAGACCTGGATTTGCTGATTCACCATGGGCCAAGGATCCTCCTGTATCTGCTCCCAGCTCTGTACATGAGTGAAAGGGAGCCAAATTCTGGTTCTTATGCTTGTAATTCGCACTTTCCTGATTGATCCTTGGGTTCCCCAGAGGTTTATTTTGTAGAGGACTCTGGAACCTATTGTGATACTACTGGGTAATGGAACCTTCACGGTTTTGCTTTGTTTGTTTGTTTTGGTTTCTCGAGACAGGGTTTCTCTGTAGCTTTGGAGCCTTTCCTGGACTAGCTCTGTAGACCAGGCTGGCCTCAAACTCACAAAGATCGGCCTGCCTCTGCCTCCCGAGTGCTGGGATTACAGGCATGTGCCACCACCGCCTGGCTTGCTTTGTTTGTTTTTTGAACAGGATTTCGCTGTGTAGCCTTGGCTGTCCTGGAACTCACTCTGTAGACCAGGCTGGCCTCGAACTCACAGAGATCTGCCTGGCTCTGCCTCCTGAGTGCTGGGATTGAAGGCGTGCGCCTTGGCTGCCACCCCTACAGTTCTGCAGTGGCTTCAGGCTTTCTGCAGGCAGCCTCAGGAGCAGTCACATTCTTGACCTGCTGTACCTTCCATTCCTGTCACATTATGGTTGTCTTCCCCACCAGATATGAAAGCAGCTGGGTCCACCAATTCATGGACTAGAGCTTCCAAAAGTGTGAGTCAAGACCACCTTTCGTGGTATATTTTGAAGAGCTGATCAGCTCAGTATTTACAGAGGGAAAGCCAACTAGTGCAGCAGGGGACTGCTATCTGAGAAAGATTTTCGCTGCTCTATCTGCTGCTCTTGGCTCGTCACTCAGTCATACTGACACACACAGATGGTCACAGTTGTCCTCTGGTGGAACTGGATGGAGTTATACTGTACCAAGCCTTTTTGTTTGTTTGAAATGAAGTCTTCCAAGCTGGCCTAGAACTCACTGCATAGCAGAGCCTCACTGCTCTCTAAGGAGAAAGCCCCAAGTCCAGCAAAGCCTGGCTGGCCTACCTTGAGGGACCGGTTGTGCCGCTGCAGCTCCCGGCACAGGCTCTCAAGCTTGCTTCGGGCCAGGACAGCCTTGCTGTGCTCACCACGGAGATGGTCCTTCTCCTGGACGAGCTGGCTCTGCTTCTTCTGCAGGAGCTTCATCTGCTTCTGCGAGTTTCGGTGCTCCTCCAACTGAGAACAGGAGGGTGGGAAGTGTCTGGAGCGGCGACCATCCATGGCTTTAGAGATTCCTAAGCTAATGGCTACCCACCCCTTCCACCCCAGTCATAACAGGTCAGAGAAGAGCACGCTCACAGACCAAAACAGTCCAAGTTCTGCTCCGCCCAGCAACTTCTCAGACTAACCTGAAGACCTATCTTAGGGAAATAATAATGAATAATCACAAAACCCAGTGATGTCACAGTAGCTCAATTACTTCTCCCTTGCACCATCAATATTTCCCTAGCTAAATCCTTCCAAAATTGGTTTCAACTTTTCTGTCTTTTTTTTTCCTTTTGGTTTTTGGAGACAGGGTCTCTCTATATAACCCTGGCTGTCCTGGAAATCACTAGACCAGGCTGGCCTTGAACTCAAGAAATCTGCCTGCCTCTCCCTCCTGAGAGCTGGGATTAAAGGAGTATACCACTATACCAAGCTCTGTATCTCTTATAGTTTTACTTAATGTGTATAGGTGTTTCCCATGCATCTATGTCTTTGCAAGACTTGTGTGCCTGGTACCCTAAAAATGCAGAAGAGAGCATCAGATCATCTGGATCTAGAGTTACAGATGGTTGTAAGCTGACAAGTGGTTGCTAGGAATCAAACCCAGGTCTTCTGGAAGAGCAGCCAGTGTTCTTAAGCACTGAATCACCCCTCTAACCCGTTCTCTATACCTCTCTTGCTACACACACACACACACACACACACGCACGCACGCACGCACGCACGCACGCACGCGCACACACACACACACACACACTCTCTCTCTCTCTCTCTCTCTCTCTCTCTCTCCACATTTTCACAATGGGAAAGATGGCCAGACATTTGGCTTTTTTTTTTTTTTTTTTTTTTTTTAAGACAAAGTCCTTCCAGGCGGTGGTGCAGGCCTTTAATTGCAACACTCATGAGGCAGAGCCAGGCGGATCTCTATGAGTTCGAGGCCAGCATGGTCTACAGAGCAAGATCCAGGGCAGGCACCAAAACTACACAGAGAAACCCTGTCTCGAAAAACAAAAACAAATAAAAACAAAAAAGACAAAGTCCCATAGCCCAGGTTGGCACTGAATTCTTGATCCTTCTGCCTCCAGTAATTAAGATATGCACCACCTGGCCTTGCTCATACTTGGTACTTCTCATGATCCAACACAGAGACTAAGAGTTCTTATCTCAAGAAGTGAACCTGAGGGCTGAAGAGATGGCTCAGAGGTTAAGAACACTGGCTGTTCTTCTAGAGGTCCTGAGTTCAATTCCCAGCACCCATATGGTGGCTCACAACCATCTGTAGTGAGATCTGGCTCCCTCTTCTGGCCTGCATGGATACATGTAAACAGAACACTGTATACATAATAAATAAATCTTTAAAAAAAAAAAAAAAAAAAAAGGGCGGTGGTGGGTGGCACACAACTTTAATTCCAGCATTTGGAAGGCAGAGGCAGGCGGATTTCTTTGAGTTCGAGGCCAGCCTGGGCTCGTGAGTTCCAGGAAAAGGCCCAAAGCTACACAGAGAAACCCTGTCTCGAAAAAATCAAAATAAATAAATAAATAAATAAATTTAAAAGTTAAAAAAAAAAAAAAAAGTGAGCCTGAATTGGAGCAAGCTTAGAGCTACCTTTCCCTTTGCTCAGAACTAAGAACTAAGGTGGTAAAAGGGTAAGTCCCACTGCACAGATGACAGTTGAACATTTCAGGGAAATGCATGTAGAAACACATAAAGATATGACTATTCAGTATCTGGGATTAAAACTAGGATTCGACCACTTGGGAATCATTCTTTTGAGAAATTTACTTAAAGTTTTTCTCTTACTGTCAGCCCTTAAGTGGCTGAGTGGAAACTAACTTCTCATTTAACAGATAGGGGTATGAGAATTCAAAAAGGGTTAAAAGGAATTAAGCCAGATACCTGTTCCTGTACCCCACCCCTACCCCAGGTAGCCTGCTAACTTCGAAGAGGCAGGGAGACACCAGAGAAAGGAGAAGGGGAAGCACTGACCAGTTCAGCATACTTCTTGCATAGAGCAGCCAACTTCTCCTCTGGGGTGCTGAGCGTGTTCAGTGTCTGCATCAGCAATGTGATCTCCTTCCCTGTAAAGCACAGGGGATAAAGGCATGCACCCCTTCTCGGGGTCCCCTCTAGGCCCAGGCTGAGTGCTGAGGCAGTTTTCCCTCTTAGACTGGTGCTTCATGAAGAACTGAGATCACTTCAATCCTGCAGCTTCATTGCACATTACCACTGCAGCATAAGTAGTGTCACTAAGGCTCATTAAATGAACAGATCCATCTCCTTGGTAAGCACTGCTAGTGAGAGGAAAATCTATTTCAAAACATTATCAATAGCAAAGATAACCTACTTATAAATTCATGTTTCAGTCCAAAAAAGGTCCTTTTGACAGAACTCAAATCTAAAACAAACAAACAAAATAGGTCTGAGGACCCCTGAGGAACTAGCCAAACTCCTTCCAACATCCCTAACTGCACAGTTACGTTTAAATTAAATGTCTCAGGCTGAGCATGGTGGTGCATGCCTTTAATCCCAGCACTCAGGAAGCAGAGGCAGGTGGATCTTTGAGTTCAAGGCCAGCCTGGTCTACAGAATGAGTCCCAGGACAGCCAGGGCTACACAGAGAAACCCTGTCTCAAAACCTACCCCCCACCACGTAAAAAACAAAACAATGGGGTTGGGGATTTAGCTCAGTGGTAGAGCTCTTGCTGCAAGCGCAAGGCCCCGGGTTTAGTCCTCAGCCCTGGACAAACAAAACAAAACAAAAACAAAAAAGTCTCTTTCAAATGTGACAAGGCAAGAAGTCTCTCTGGAAGTTAGGACAGGTAACAAAGGGACTGTGATATGGTTATCGCGTCACCTAACATAGATTTTCATTTTTCTTTGACAGAGGGTCTTGCTATGTAGCCCAGGCTAGCTTTAAACTCACATTCTTCCTGCCTGTTCCCCCTGGTCCCCACTAGAGGCATACAATACCACATCCAACTCAGTCTACATTCTACAGTCATATCCATCTCCCACTGCCATCAAAGAACTGCCAATGCCCTCCCTATTTTTATTTGTTTGAGATAAGGTCTCATTATATAGCTGGTGGGCCCAGAACTCAAGAAATATGCTTGCCTCTCAAGTGCTAGAATTAAAAGTGTATGCTACCATGCCTGGCTGCCACTGACTGCCTGTATCTCAGGAAACCTTGTAACTACCACCCTTGGTTTCCATTATATTCAGCACAGACCAAGTTCCTGAACTGTCAGCTGAGGGGTGGGGGTGGAGAGTGGTGGCAGATTGGCACAGAGACTGTATACCAGCAATACTCAGAACAAATCCAACCCATGGATGGCTTTGACTTGGATTCTATTATTTCAGTTGCCAATTATCCAGCTAGCCAGTTGAGAGCAGGAGACTCACCAGGTAGGAGTTAATTTTTCAGATAAAGTAGGCCCTCTCTCCGATTCTCAAGAGGTCTGTGGCTTACCTGGTTAACGTCAACATTTGAGATCTTAACATTGGTGTAGCCCAATTTTATTGCTGTAGAAATAGGGAAATGAGACCCAGGAGTGGAGAAATGAACATGCCCAAAGTCAAACAGCAGGTGGTGCTGGCTGGCAGAATAAACTGAGGCCTCCTGTTTCCCATAGCCTAAATGAGAAAGCTGGTTGGATTCCTGCCTCCACTTCCTCCCAAGGCCAAGAGGCCTTGCCTAAGCAAGTACTCTGAACAGCTCAATGCTATGACCCTATATTCCTGGGTTTGATTAAACTGGGGGACCTTCTGTCTTGAGAAGCAGATTCCTTGAGTTCTGACCAAGCAGGCTAGGACATGAAATGGCAGGTCTTAACCCCGCCCCTCACCAGCAGCTGCTCCCCCTCTCACCCAGACCCTTGGCTTTCTTCTTCTCTTGTGGCCGGCGGTCTCGGTCTCCAGCCTCCTCGCTTGCTCGGCTCTCTTCTGGGCCTGGCTCCCCTTTGGGGGTCTCCTTCTCGCCGTTGACTACTGGAATGCCCGGTTCAGGCTCCCCATTCCTTGCCGCATAGGTTCGGGACTTTTCTGCATCGTCCGGCTCAGTAGGCTCACCCTGTGCTCCCTCCTCACCTGGGCCTCCTTGATTGTTGTCCACACAGTATGTACTCAGAATGTCTTCCAACTGCCGGCTGAGCTCCTCAGAGACATCACAGAGGGGGCCAGACTTAGCTGCTTTTGCCTGAGCCCCTACAGCAGGAAAGAAATGATTGAAAATAAGACAGGCACACTACTGGCTTGGATTTCCTTTTCCTTTCTATTTTAGACAGGATTTCTCCGTGGAGCCATTGTGGCTGTCCTGAAACTTGCTCTTAGTCCAGTATGGCCTTAAACTCATAGAGATCTGCCTGCCTCTGCTTCCCGAGAGCTGGGATTAAAAGCATGTCACCAACGCCAGGGGATTTTCTTTCTCTTGAAGCCCAGACAAAAGCACTAGTTTGGGTGAAATGTTGTTTTATTTATTTGGTTAAGACAGGATCTCTCTACAGAGCCTTAGCTATCCTGGAACTATGTAGACCAGGGTGACCTCAAAGTCACAGAGATCTACCTGCCTCTGCCTCCCAAATTTTACATAGGATAAGTAATGAAATTTTTTTTGTCTTAGTACTGGACTGGACATTGTTATATATAACAATGGAGTTTTCCACCTGAATCTGTAAAATGTTAATGGACTAGACATCATTAATGTAATTCTTGGCTGCATATATTGTATATACTTATTGGATAGTTTTCCTTGTATTAGTTAAAACCTTTTTTAAATTTTAGACAAAAAAGGGGAAATGTGGTATTGTGTTCCCCAAAAATATTGTGTGTTCCCCGAAATAAACTTATCTGGGGTCAGAGAACAGGACGGTCACAATATTAAACATGAGGATAGGCAGTGGTAGCACACACCTTTAATCCTAGCATTCCAGAGACAGAAATACCTCTGGATCTCTTGAGTTCAAGGCCACATTAGAAACAGCCAGGCATGGTGACACACCCTTTAATCCCAGAAATCCAGCCTTTAATCCCAGGGAGTGCTGGCAGAAAGTAGAAAGATACATATAAGGCGTGAAGACCAGAAATGAGAAGCATTTGGCTGGTTTAGCATTTTGGATGGTTAAGCTTTTAGGCTTTGGAGCAGCACAGTTCAGCTGAAAGCCATTGGGATGAGGACACAGAAGCTTGTAGTCTGAGGAAACAAGACCAGGTAAGGAAGCTCTGGCTTGTTCTGCTTCTCTAATCTTCCAGCATTCACCCCAATAACTGGCCTTGGGTTTGATTTTATTAATAAGACTATTTAAGATTCCTGCTACATAGGCCACTATGCCTAACCTCAGTTTAATTTTTTTAAACCCTAAGTTTACTTACTTATAAAGTGATACAATTGTTTCTTACTACTCCCCAAACATACTTCTTCTGATCATAACAGACAATTAGGGCTGGGAAGTAATGGCACACACCTTTAATCCCAGCACTTGGGAGGCAGGGGCAGGTAGATCTCTGTAAGTTCGTGGTCTATAGAGAGTTCCTGAGCTACATAGAGAAATTCTGTCTTAAAAAACAACCAAAACCAGCCTCCGCCCCCTAAAAAAAAAAAAAGACAACTATGTAAAGCATCAAAATCAGGGATGATTGGCATGTAGTAGAAACTCCACATCTAGGGGGCTGGAGAGATGGCTCAGAGGTTAAGAGCACTGGCTACTCTTCCAGAGGTCCTGAGTTCAATTCCCAGCAACCACATAGGGGCTCACAACCAACATCTGTAATGAGCTCTGATGCCCTCTTCTGTCATGCAAGTACACATGCAGGCAGAACACTGTATACATAATAAATAAGTAGATCTTAAAAACAAAAGAAACAAATAAAAAAAACTCCACCTCTAATCCTGTTCAAAAGCCTTTTTTCCCCCTTCGTTTTTCGAGACAGGGTTTCTCTGTGTAGTTTTGGTGCCTGTCCTGGATATCGCTCTGTAGACAGGCTGGCCTCGAACTCAGAGATCCACCCGGCACTGCCTCCCAAGTGCTGGGATTAAAGGCGTGCGGCCACCTCCGATCCAGAAATGCCTCAAGTATACAGGACAATTAATTACTCTCCACTGGCAGGTGTTTTCTGGGACTATGACTTTGCCTATGGGGTGCCCCATTTGAATGTCACTTAGTTTAAACTAGTCAGAGCATGCTCCCAAGGTTCCATTCCAGGGCCAAGAGAGGCAAGCTTCATCACCTCCCCGGGAAACACGGGAATTAACACAGGATGGGTATTGTTTCATTCTACAGTTCCTCCTTCCTGGGTAAACACTGGTCTCCGAAGTGAGGCCAGTCCCAGAAGCTCCTCCCTCTGTCCACTGGAAAAGCAGAGCAGGCACACACCCTCGGTCTTTCCAGGAGCCTGGCTTGTGGAACCTTCAGCTTCCGCCGCAGGAGCTGTCTGTCTGGGCCGTCCCTGGGCTCCCTCCGGTCCTGCTTCCCGTTGCCCCGGGCTGCTCTTCGCGTTGGCGTGTTTAGCAGGCCCATTCTTTTTGTCTTGGTTCTTCATTGTGATCTGCAAGGCAGAAACGGGAAGATCCTTTAAGGAGGACACCGCTGCAACGCTCCAGACTTCAAAAATGTTCACAACCCAGACCGGAAATCCCAGCAGCAGGCGCTCAAAGCTTCAAGCAAACTGGCCGGCCTGGGCAGGGTCCCCGCGAGGTTTTCCGGGAGCTGCCGGTGAGGAGTCAGGGAGAGGCCTCCTTCCCCCGATGGCCACTTCCCGGCAGCCCCGCACGGCTCCCTCTCGGCAGCCGGAGCGCGGGATTGGCTCCGCGCCGCAGACTGACGTGGCGGGATGCTCCAGTCCCAACCGGTCCGTCCCCCCACCCCACGCCTCCCCAGGTCCCACGTGGGACCCCCGCGCGGGCGCGCGCGCAAGCGGAAGCCACCCACACGCCGCGCGCCCTCTAGCCCCACGGCACGCATGCGCAACACGGCGACATCGACAGAGACCCCGTGACGGAATTAGTTATTCCTCTACGGCCAACGCATCCTGGGCCAGAGACCCTCTGAAGAGCTCGTCCCACCTCCCACCAATAGACGTACCTCACCACCGATGGCGTCCCCCTGGCTCTGGCGGAGCACCGGAAACCCGGGTAACCGCTGCCAGCAGGACCGCCCGCTCCTGCCGCAGCCAATCAACAGCTGACGCTGGCGCGGAGCTTGCTGGGAAAGACGGGGCCAAAGTGGCTTTGGAGTAGGGCGTGGTAAAAAACTACGAGTCCCTTCATGCATCGCGGCGGGGCACAATTCCCGTGGTGCAATCCTGAAGGCTTTCGTTTTAGGAGCTGTATACCCTGCAGGTCCGAAATGATGTGTTACGGTCTAGAAATTCGCGTCAGCCTCCTTTCTAGTGCAGAAGCTGTGATTGGCACTTAAGCTATTTTTTTTTTTTTGTCATACACTTCTCCATTAGTCTTTTGTGTATGTGTATGACTGTTTCTAGGGCCTTTGAGGACTCGAAGAGGGACAGAAGGCTGAACTGGGAATTAGGAGACCTTTATTCTACTCCTAAATCAGTCATTTGTTACGTGCCTAGCATCCCCCGCCCCATTCCAAAAGAGGATTTATAATAATTTAAAAGCTTACTGTGTTCTTTTCTTATATCTAGTAGCTTGGTCCTCTTAATTACTCGGAGAAAGTACAGAATACTTGGTGATCTGAGAAATATAGAACAATATGAAAAGGGCTAGATTTTTTTAATTGCTTATTTATTATTATTTGTTTGTTTGAGACAATATCTCATATGTAGCCTTGGCTGGCCAGGAACTCCCTATGTAGATCGTTTAGCTCGGCTTCGGCCACCATGCCGAGCTAAAGGCTAAATAATTTAAGTCTGCATCAATATTGTGTGCTGATAGCAGATTCAAAGCCTTAACGCCGGCACTCATTGAGACAGGGTTTCTCTATGTAGCCCTGGCTGTCCTGAAACTCACTCTGTGGACCAGGCTGGCCTCGAATTTAGAGATCCACCTACCAGCACCCATCTTCACCACCAGAAGGAATAGCCCCCATCTTGGGCTTTCTCTGAGGCAGTTTACTGGCCACCTCCTGTCATCACCAGCTCGGGAAGGGATTTTCACACAGGGAGTTTGGCTTCAGACAGATTGGTGACCCCACCCCAGCACCCCTGCCCCACTGTCTACAAAATCTCATGTGCTCACACATGGGCTAAAGTTTGTCTTTGTTTTTCATTATGATTAGGAATGCCAGTTTAGGCACAGATCCTGCAGAAACAAAAACTATTGTGGCAGGGCGGTGGTGGCCCACGCCCTTAATCCCAGCACTCGGGAGGCAGAGCCAGGTGGATCTCTGTGAGTTCGAGGCCAGCCTGGTCTACAGAGTGAGATCCAGGAAAGGCGCAAAGCTACACAGAGAAACCCTGTCTCAAAAAAAAAACAAAAAACCAAAAAAACAACAAACTATTGTGACTTCAATTCTTTTTTTTGGTTGTTTTGTTTTGTTTTGCTTGATAAGGTCTTGCTTTATAGTGCTACCTAGCCTGGAACTCTATGTAGATCAGGCTGTCCTCAAACTCACCAAGATCTGCCTGCCTCTAGGACCCGGAGTGCTGGGACTGGAGACAAACCATTTTAACACTTAGCACACTCTGAGAACTTGCAGTGTGCCCTAGTTCCCTAGGTCTGGCTAGACTTCTGTTACAGCATTTGCCATGGAGTGTTGAAATTACTGCCGGCTAAATGCTGCAGTTTCAGAGGCTAGCCTCAGACTATGAGTAGAGCATGTTGCAAATGTACCAATTGGATATTGTTTTAGATGTTGGTTCTTAGATGTTGGCAATTTTTCCTGTACTAGCTCTGTCAAACAGATTCAGAGTAGTGTTCTCTCTGTTCAGATTTAACTTTGGGAGGCAATACTATATAATATAGGCTCAACGGTAGAACACTTCCCCAGAATGATGAAAGCTCAAAGTAGAAACATCTAGGCCGGGCGGTGGTGGCACATGCCTTTAATCCTCAGCACTCAGAGGCAGAGCCAGGCGGATCTCAGAGTTCGAGGCCAGCCTGGGCTACCAAGGGAGTTCCAGGAAAGGCGCAAAGCTACACAGGGAAACCCTGTCTCAAAAAACAAACAAACAAAAAGCATCTAAACTTGTAGTTGACGTAGGAAACTGAGGTTCAGTAAAGTTTGGGTCAAAGATGTCTGGAAACCAAAGCCCTGATTACGTCCCAGTAAACACATAGGAAATCTCTGAGGAGGCAGCATATAGATCGGGTCTCTACAAAATTCCATACAAAGAGGATTACTCTAGAACAGTGCTTCTCAACCTTCCAAATGCTGTGACCCTGGAATACAGTTCCACATGTTGTGGAAACCCCCAACCATGAGATTATTTTTGTTGCTGCTTCATTCTGCTGCATTGTCACTTTGCTGTTAGGAATCATAATGTAAATGTGTTTTCAGATGGTCTTAGAGGATGCCTGTGAAAGGGTCATTTGACCCTTGAAGGGGGTTGCCATCCACAGGTTGAGAACTGTTGCTCTGGATAGAGATTAAGAATTTTTGAGGACTCTGGATATAGTGGTGCACAATTTTAACCCCAGCACAGAGGCAGATGTACCTCTGTGAGTTGAAGGTCAGCCTAGTCTACATAGTGAGATCCTGTCTCAAAACAACAACAACAACAAAACCTTTAAAGGAGGGGTTGGGGATTTAGCTCAGTGGTAGAGCTCGCCTAGCAAGTGCAAGGCCCTGGGTTCGGTCCTCAGGTCCACCAAAAAAAAAAAAAAAAACCCTTAAAGGAGCTGGAGGGCCGACACAGTGTTTAGTAGTGCTTGATTGTCTTGCAGAAGACCAGGATTTGATTCCTGAAAAACTCACTGGTTATCAACAGTCTATAGACTCTAATTCCAGAGCACCCAGAACCCTCTGCTGGGCACCAGACATGCACACAGTGCACTTACATATACATGCAGGAAAACACTCATACACTAAAAATAAACGATCAGCAGTGGAGAGTGCTTGGTGTGTAAGAACTGGCGTTTGGACCCAGAGCCCATGTAACAAACTAGAGGCCATCCCATGCATCCTCCCTGGGGTTGTGGAGGGGTGATGCAGAGACCACAGAGCTGCAAGGGGTTCTGGCTTCTAGTATAACCAAGCAAAACTAAAGCCCCAGGTTCAGGGAGAGACCTTGTTTCAAACAGGTAAAGAGCAATAGAGGAGGACATTTAAACCCTCTTTTGGTCGCCATGCAACCATACATATGTGTGTATACTCCTACAGACAAATATACCCACACATAAGTAAGTAAATAAATGGAGTTGGGGAGAGTTGACTAAGTGAGCCACACACCTTAGAAGGAAGATAGCAAATTCAAGGTCAGTCTGAGCAACCTAGTGAGTTTGGGGCCAGCCAGGGCAATTTAGTGATACTGTCTACAACTAAAAGATAGGGTTTCTCTGTGTAGCCTTGGCTGTCCTGGAACTCCATTTGTAGACTAGGCTGACCTCAAACTCAGAGATCCACCGGCCTCTGCCTCCCGAGTGCTGGGATTAAAGGCATACAGCACCACTTCAGTTCTAAGGCAGTGGTTCTCAACCTGTGGGTCTGGGTGGTAGCCCCAAAGAGGAATCAAATAACCTTTTCAAGGTGTTGAATATCAGATCTCCTACATATCAAGTTGTTTACACTGTGATTCATAACAGTAGCAACATTGCAGTTATGAAGTGGCAATAAAAATAATTTTATGAGCTGGGCGGTGGTGGCACACACCTTTTATCCCAGCACTCGGGAGGCAGAGCCAGCCAGATCTCTGTGAGTTTGAGGCCGGCCTGGTCTACAAAGCGAGTTCCAGGAAAGGTGCAAAACTACACAGAGAAACCCTGTCTTGAAACCCCCCCGCCAAAATAATAATAATAATAACAATAATAATTTTATGGTTGGGGTCACCACAACAAGAGGAACTGTATAAAAGGGTTACAGCATTGGGAAGGTTGAGAACCTTCTTAAGGATCTGACACTCTCTGGAGTTCTGTGAACTCCTGCACAGGTGGTGCACATAAACTCACACAGACACACATAAATGAGAATATTGTTTTAACTACAAGGAACACAGGCTCCTACCACAGGTTCTTCAATGTGCACCTTGTTCTCTAAGTTGTATCATCCTCCTCTACAACAGAACTTCCTTTTTCATATCCTTCCTATTATCTACCAAGACCTCCAGCTGCTTGCCCATTCTGTTCTCTTTTCTTCTTTTTTTTTTGTGCCTGTCCTGGATCTCGCTCTGTAGACCAGGCTGGCCTCGAACTCACAAAGATCCACTTGCCTCTGCCTCCCAAGTGCTAGGATTAAAGGCGTGCACCACCACCGCCCAGCTTTCTTTTCTAAACTGTATTAAAATGGTCATTTCTTTCCACTCTGAGAACCTGCGAAAGGAACCCTGTGGCCTCCGGAAACACTACCACTGAGCTACTAAGCCACCCAGAGCATTTCTTCCCCCCAACCAGAGCTGAGGACTGAACCCAGGGCCTTGTGCTTGCTAGGCAAGCGCTCTACCAGTGAGCTAAATCCCCAACCCCCAGAGCATTTCTTAAAATCATGAAATAGGGGTCTGGAGAGATGGCTCAGAGGTTATGAGCACTGCTTGCTCTTCCAAAGATCCTGAGTTCAATTCCCAGCCACATGGTGGCTAACAACCATCTGTAATGAGATCTGGTGCCCTCTTCTGGCCTGCAGGGATATATGCAGACAGAACACTGTATACATATCAATCAATCAATCAATCAATAAATAAATCTTTAAAAAAAATCATGAAATAAGCCTTGAGAAGCACTGTCTGACCACACCAGCTTCCTTTCTGCTGGGGAAGCACTGCTGAATCTTGTTTGGATCCCTTTCATTGTTTCCTGGACTCTGATGTATGCAAGGGAGAAATCAAAATTTAAATTTTTTTTTTTTTTTGTCAGAGCTGAGGACCGAACCCAAGGCCTTGTGCTTGCTAGGCAAGCGCTCTACCACTGAGCTAAATCCCCAGCCCCAGAGTCTTTTTTTTTTTCCTTCGAGTTAGGGTTTCTCTGTGTAGCTTTGCACATTTCCTGGAACTTGCTTTGTAGACCAGGCTGGCCTCGAACTCACAGAGATCCACCTGGCTCTGCCTCCCAAGTGCTGGGATTAAAGGCGTGCGCCACCACCGCCAGGCTAAAATTTTTTTATTTATGTGTATGTGTATATGTATGTTACATCTGGTGGCCTGCGAGGGTGTTGGAATCCATGGAGATGGAGTTATAGGAAGTTCATAACTGCCTGACATAGGTACTGAGCTCCCAACTCAGGTCCTCAGGAAGAACAGCAAGTGCAGGAACCATCATCTCCCCAGCCCCAGGAATAAATTTTTTTTTCCTTTTTTGGTTTTTCAATTATAGGGTTTTTCTGTATAGCCCTGGCTGTCCTGTATCTCACTCTATAGACCAGGCTGGCCTCGAACTCACAGAGATCCACCTGCCTGTACCTCCTGAGTGTTGGGATTAAAGGTGTGCACCAGCATGCCCAGCTCAGAAGTCAAAATTTTACACATTTTAGTCAGATCTTGTATTCCTTGCCTACAAGATGGCCCCTGCAGGCTGTTGACTTTTCCTGTTATACCTCTCATCCCACATTCATGCTTTTCTTGCTCACTAGGTTTGTGTGTGACACACAGGCACACACTTGCATCATATACCCATTTCTGGCCTAGAATAGCACCAGGCATACCCAAGGTGCCCATACATACATGCCTGTGAAACACTCATTATTTGGAATGAAAAAAAGAATCTTTAGGAACAAAACAAGTCTTTAAAAAAATTTTATGGACCCTGATGTGAGTGCTGGGAGCTTAACTCCGGATCCTTTAAGTAAGTGATCTTAACCACTGAGCCATCTCTCCAGCTCCTCCTTTCCTTATTATTACTGTTGTTATTATTTTGCCCTTTATGTTCTTATGTTTTGTATATGGGTGTTTTGATTCATGTATATCTGTGCATTACATGTGTCCCTGGGGTTTATGGAGGCCATGAGATCTCTTAGAACTGGAGTTGTTATAGGTGGTTCAGAGCTGTCTCATGTGGGTGCTGGGAGCCAAACTTGGATCCTCTGTAAGAGCAGTAAGGGCTCTTACACACTGAGCCATACCCAGCACTTCCTTGTTACTTTTTATTCGTTTTAGAGAGACAATTATTATTATTACTATTTTAAAGATTTATCATATATATGGTGTTCTGTCTGCATGTATACCTTCAGGCCAGAAGAGGGCGCCAGATCTCATTACAGATGTTGTGAGTCATGTCAGTGCTGGGAATTGCACTCAGGACCCCTGCAAGAACAACTGCCCGTGCTCTTAATGCTGAAGCATCTCTGCAGCCCCTTCCTCATTTTTATTGGAGGTGTACAAGTCAGTGCCTCACTCTTTCGGGACAATCAAGGAGGAAATAGCTAACACTATGGGGTAGCCTCTAATCAGCTAAGAGTTGTTCTCTGTGGACTAGAACCGATGCAGGAAGGGTTAAAACTGCATCTGTTACCAGTTTACCTTGTTCTGCTGGTTTTGGGTCAGGATGACTCAGTACCACATCTGGTACTGTCAGTTTACCTCTGGTTTGGCTAGTGTTGAGCTTGTGTAAAGCCTGTCTGTCAGTGGTTTGTGTTTAACTTTGCAGTTCGTCACAAACAGCTTGTAATCTTTATCATGAACTGAAATGAGTTACAAGCTTGGAGTCACAGGTGGAGATTTCCACTGTTTGTAACCTGCTTCCTTTTGTTTTTGTGTTAGGTATTGAAACAAAAGCACATGCTTGCTAGGCAATGGCATTACCCTTGAACTACATTCTAAGCCTTCTTTTTTTCCATTTTGAAGCAGGTCTCAGTATGATCTCATTCTAGTCCAGGCTGGCTTTGGAATTTGTCCCCATTTTTTTTTTTTCTATTTAATTGTGTATGTAATGTATGTGGGTGTTCAAGTGCTACAGTACTTAAGTTGAAGTCAGAGTCCTGGGGCTTGGCAAAAAGTGCCCGTACCTGCTGAGCCATTTTGCTGGTTCTGGCCATGGATTCTCCTGTCTTAGTCTCCCAAGTAGGTCAGATTGAGGCCTGGGCAACCAGGGGCAGTTTGCCTCCTTTTAAAAAATGTTAAATGCTGGGGCTGGAGAGATGGCTCAGCAGTTAAGAGCACTGACTGCTCTTCAGAGGACCTGGGTTCAATTTCCAGCACCCACATGGCAGCTCACAACTGTCTGTAACTTCAAGACCTGACACCCTTATATAGATAAAGTAAAATAAACAAATTATATTAAAAAAAAAAAAGAAAAAAAATGCTAAATGCGCTGGGCGGTGGTGGCACATGCCTTTAGTTCCAGCATTTGGGAGATAGAGGCAGGAGGATCTCTATGAGTTCCAGGGTAGCCTGATCTACGGAGCTAGTATCAGGACAGCTAGGGCTGTTGCACAGAGAAACCCTATCTTGAAAAACAAAAACAAATAAACGAACATAAAGTTAAATGCCTGTCTGCCAGGGTACTACCAACAATCGATCATGTCATTGGTCTCCAGGGTAGCTGACATTGATATTCCTGTCTCAAATGACACCTGGCAAGTAGATGACACCCTGCCTAGCCTCCCCTATCACTCGGACTCTACCTAGTATTTGTGAAGCCTTCGGTATAAAACCCAGTTCAGGGGGGAAAGTGAGAAAAGGAAATGAACTGAGTAAAACCACAGTCTTCCAATCAAAACCTTGCGTGCGGGTTTAATCAGATGTCCATCGCTTGACAAGTCTCTCAACTGGAGAGTCTGTGAACATCCAACTTTCATGGAGTTTGTGGGGTGTGAGGTAATGCTGAACCAGAAGAGGTCAAGATAATAAAATGGGAGTGGAGCAGAGGGGGTCCCGGGGCATACAGAAGCATAGAGAGGTCACGGATGTTCATAATCTTGTCTGTAGACTGGGCTGGCCTTGAACTCACAGAGATCCTCCTGCCTCCTGAGTGCTGGGATTAAAGGTGTGGGCCACCACCACCTGGCTCAAAATTAACAATTTTAAACATACAATTTATTGTATGCCAATTATATTTCAATAAAGCCTATTCAAAGAAAAAAATTCATAGGCACTGGGGAGATGATTCAGTTGGTAACGTATCTGCCATACAGACACTGAGCTCTAACGTTGGTTGGGTCAGGGTGAGACTATAATCCCAACACCACACAGAACACAGTAGGGCTCCTATCCCTGAAGGGCTTGCGGCCTCTGACTTCCAAATGCATGTATTTGCACTTAGGCTGATATTGTTGTTGCCCAGCTTGGGCAACGAACATACACCTCCACCAGCACCCCAATGTAACTGTCATTCCCACTGTTAAAGTACAAATTTATAATCTTCCTCCAGAGTGCTGGGATTAAAGGTGTATACCACCAAGCCTAGCAATTTAATTCTTTTTTTTTTTTTTCCCTTTATGTAGGAACTCATGTAGCCTAAGCTGGCCTTGAACTCACTAGGCAGCCAATAATCTTAGCTCTCGACCTTCCTGGCTCTGCCTTCCCCCAAGTGCTGGGGTTAGTCATATGCTACCATTCTGGCCAAAGCATGATCTCACACATCCAAATCCTATCATCCAGTGATCGGGAGCAGCACTGACACTGTCTTCACAATATGAAGAGCAGATAGTGCTTTCTTTGGTAGTTACCAAAGCACAGGGCTCCCTCCCCCACAACCTGATACAACTGCTGCTCTACTAATAACTAACGCCTTTACCTGCTGAGACGTCTTGATGGCCCCCTTTGTTTTTGAGATATGGTTTCATACAGCCAGGCTGACATCCTGCTGTATCTATCTGGCCTGCATGGTGCTGAGGTTTGGACCCAGGGCTTCATGCATGCTAGGCAGGCACTCTTACCATGGACATCTCAGGTCTTGTTTAGTTCCCAATAAGGGTCACTCCAAACCGAAGAAGAGAATTTAGAACTTTGCAACAGGTTTTTATTTTTGCTTTGTATCTATTACAGTGTTTGAAACCTAAAGAAATACATTTTCTCTTCAAATTTGGATGTGTATATAAATATCATTTGTCTGGACTCAGCACACTCAATGCCATGGTTTCTTGGCCTATTTCTGCTCTGAAATCAAGCTTTGTTTGTCTACCCAGGGGCCCTGAGAACATGAAAAAATAGAGTTTACAGTTCTTAGAAAAATAAAAGCAAATGAATTTGGAAAGCAAAACCTGTGAGGATTAAATTCACCTTTCTAGGGTTCTTACCTGGAAACCCAAGCTGTCCTTGGGTGATGTTCTGTCTGCTGGGTAGCTGAGACCTCATACCCACTTCATTTATTTAATAGGTCAAAAAAGACATTCCCCCCCCCCAAAAAAAACCAGCTAAAAAAGCCAATACCCACCTCCAGCTTCTGAGGGTTCATGGTGTGAACCTTTGACATAGTTCCCAGGCAGTTTCAGGACCTGAACTGTGACCTCCTTCACTGCTCCCTGCACAGGGTAGATCACTTTCTTCTCAAAACCTAAACATTAAAATCAGAGCCACAGGAGTGCAGGGCTAGTGGGCATCATCAGCATGTGCTAGTGTGAGCATTAGAAGTCAGGCTGGCCTAGAAGTAGGTAGGTAAGCCCAAGCCCTTGAAGACACATCACACAAGCCTTTGCCCTCTGGTGTTCAGGTTCCCCAATTTAAGCTGCTTTTTTCACAGCCAGCTTTGGTCCTGCACGTAGTTTAGGCTTCAAATAAGATGCTCTCTCAGAAGGAAACTAGGTTTTCATTCAGATTCGGTTGGAGTTGACCTCAAATTCTTCCATTGCCATGCCTGTCTTCTTCTGGGGTGGGACTAGGGGACAGACTGGGGAACAGTCAGTTATGAAGGAAGGCCTTTGGCCAAAGAGCAGCTAGTGTCCACCACATGGATCCTTAGAGGGGCAAATTCTCAGTTCGTTGGCTTAACAAAAGAATACAAAAGGTAAAACAGAAAAAATACTGGATAAGGTTGGTCTAAAATGCGCCAGAAGTCTGTCTCTTACTGCCTCGCAGGGAAGTGCCACCTGAAGCTGCTGCTACTGCTCAGAATCTCCCATGGTTCAGTGCACTGAGCCTTGTACCCTTCCCCAGCCTGCTAGGGAAGCTTGCCATCATCCTGTCTCCCTCCTGGGTCTGACGGGACCTGGAGAAGCTGGCTTTTGGCCTTCGAGAAGTTGACCCTGAGCCTGAAGAATACAGCAGAGGATGAATGCCACACTGAGTGAGCCTGGGAGAGAAGGAATGAGGTCTGAACGAAAAGAGCAGAAGCCTTCAAAGAAGGCATGTGGAGTAGGAGGGTAGAACTGCGAGGATTCCAGGCAGACAGGAGTAGAGACATTTCTTCCACAGAAGTTTGTCTTTTGACTGGATTGGTGTCAGGAAGTAGAAAGTCCATGTGGAAGAACCTTCTTTTCATCTCCATTAGCTAAATATAATAGCAGCTATAACCTGTGGTTAGCTTCAGCACACAGGCTCCTGGGAGATGACTTCCATGTACAGAAGGGAGAAGCAGTAGATACAAGGTCCCAAGCAAAGGGGACCACCAAAGATCTCCAAAAAAGGTCATCAACACCTGCTTCTTGGAAGCGTGTGTCCACAGACCCAAGTGACAATGGCGCCAAACAGGCTGGAACTCATACTGTCCTACCAGAAGGCTGCAGCCAACATTAAGGCTTGTAGTCACTGATGAGAGCTGGAGACTGAAGACAGTGTCTAGGACTGACCACTCTCTCAGTCACTAAAGAGGACTTCAGTGTGGGATGCTTAAAGCAGCTAGGTAACCAACTTCTTCCATCTGGTACTAGATCCAGCCAAAGAGATACTGGAGAAAGGATGGGGTGAGCAGGACATTTATGTCTCATACTGAGACTCTGGCTCCAATGCCAGGGGCTTAACTGTTGCTTGAGATGTTCAGAGTAGATGCTACTAGGGTTCTACTCTTCAGACAAGGGTGATGATGGCAGTCACAGAGGGCTTGTCTTTGAACTAGGAGCAGTTTGTAATAAAGCTGCAGGCCAGGTTAAAAGAAAAAAAAAAAAAAAAAAAGGCCCTGCCTATTGCCTTCCCAGAAGGCTAGAGGGTGAATAAAAGTATTTGGCTTGCCAATGTGGTCCAATGTTGGTCACAGTTTCAGTATCAACGGCCAGTCTGAACTACTTTTCTTAGGAGCAGGGCCTCAGAACTAAAGGAGACAGTTAACTGAAGGCCAATGGCCAACAAGAGTCTGAACTTCAGACCCACTAAGTGTGGGAGCCCCAGGGAGATCTGTGGGAACAGGAGTAAGACCGCCGTTTCTGAGAAAGGAAAGTGCAGATGAGGCCGGGATGCCTTGGCTTCACCACAGAGGGGTACTGTGCTGCCAGTTCCACAGCTGGTCTATACTAGCTGACAGTGTACCTTATTCCCTGCTCCCAGAGCTCAGTTTTGCTGTAATGTGTAACCTACTAAAACACAGGCCACCCTCTGAGGCATTGAACTAGCTTTACTCAAAGAAAGAAAAGGGGTCTGTAACTGTCACAAGAAAGGCGAAATTCAAGCAAGGTACAAGAACCTGCAGAAGGGAGATGCCAACAGCGCTCATCAAAGTGTCCAGGTCGCCAAGGTTCTCTGATAATAGGTGAGGCAGCTGTGTCGGGTCTTAGCTGGGTAACAGGGCCTGACACTGAGTTAGAGGAGAAGGCAGGCTTTTTTCTGCTCAGAAGCAAGGACCAGAGCAGCGGACTTCACCAGGCCCTGAGGCCCTCTTTGCTCCCTTCAGGTACTGGGACAATCAGCCCAGGCTGATGTACTTCATAAAGGCTCCGGAGGTGAGAGTTGGTCCCAAGTGGTAGCCCAGAAGCCAAGCAGAGAAGAAAAGGACCAAGTCAGTCCTTTGAGCCTGAAGCTTCTACACCTCTTTCTGGTCTTCCTCACAGTATCCCACTCACAGACGCTTTGTCCTCCTAAGACCAATTAAGACTGACCTACTTAAAATATAGAATATAAAAAAAAAATATGGAACTTTTTGACATTCTCTCCTTTGGAAGTAAAATATACATGATCCAACTATGGCAGAAGGAAGAAGAAAGGCCAAAGGCAGGGATTCCTGACTATCCCAATACACGACACTAACTCCAACCTCCTCTGCAACTTATGGGTCATCAGAGCAAGGACTTTCTCCTCAGGAGAAGGAAGGACCACAACCCCCCATCTCAAGCTCAGGAGAAAACACAGCCACCTCAGAGGCTCATTCAACTCTGAGGTGAATTTTCAAGTAAACAAATGAAGTTGGGTCGCACCATTTAGGAGGTGGGTAGGATACAGGGTCAGTAGCTACACAAGGGAAGCCCTGTCTGAAGGCCTGTGCTCCTCCCTCCCTCTCGCACTGGTGCATTTGTTCCAGGAGAGTAAGGGGGAGGTTTTAGGCATAGGGTCAGAGGAGGGAGGGACCTTTGTGGGGGGGCCCTCCCCATCAGCCTCTATTTCCAGACAGTGCTGGCAGCTGGGTTTCTAAAAACCAGCTTTTTGGGAAGAACAACCTTAATACAAGAAAAATGTGCAAAAGAAAAACTTAAATAACCAATCCAAGCATACAAGATTAATATTCGGTCAGAGCAAGAACACTTTGTTTTGGACTTCTCCCCTTCCCTCCCACCTCTGGGAATATTCCATCTGCTCAAGTACCCAAGATGAGAGTTACACACATCAGGGCAGAGGACTGGCATGGATGAAGCAAGATAAATGGGAAGGAAGTCACCACTAAAGAAAATAAAAGAAAAAAAATTTTTAAAGGTGCAAATTGATTACCTCAGTCCTCCTTTGTCTACCCCTGGGCTCCTGGGTTAAAGACATGTGTGCAGCCAAAATAAAGTGTAAGGAAGAAACCCACACGCCCCCTTCTTGTCACAAAACCCAGTGTGAGCCTCAGATGGGTCTGTCTGTCCAGAGGGTGCTCCCTCCAGGGAAGGGGATGAGCAGGTCAAGAGCACAGTCTCCAGGGCAGCAGGTGGATGGTGGCTGCTGGTGGGGTGGCTGTTTTCCTGCCCACCAGAGGGCTGCTCTTCTGCTGGCTGGTGGTGCTTCCCATGCCCTCCCCTCCCCGGAGGCAGACATTATAGCTGGAAGCCCTCCATGGGGGCCTCGGGCTGCTGGAAGATGAACTGCTGTTGCGTTTCATCCACCTGAGGAGCCAGGCTGCTGTCGTCATCTTCTACACCAAAGTAGTGCTCGATGAGGTCGAAGGCTTTCTGGTAGATTTCCTGGTTCTCATGGCTCTGGAGAAACTCAATTTTATCCAAGCCTATGGTGGCAAGAAGAAACAAGTATGTATGTTTCCTGTCCCAGGGGACACATTTCCAAATGGAAGTAGTGAGATCCTATCATTCCTTGACTTGAGGAAGGAGTCATTGACTCCTCCTCAAATCATAACACTGCAGAAGAAATGACGTCAGAGTGCCACCTGACATTAGAGGCTCCTGGGGCCAGAGCACCACCTCAGTTTGCTCCCCAGAACCCAAGGCCAGGAAAGGCGGCAGGTGTTTACAGTCCTGGCAGGGTAGGGTGACAGTGTTGGGACAAACTACAAACTGCCGGGCCTTTCTGGTTGGCTTGTCAGCAGGGCTTCCTCAGTGAGCCCTACATCTGGGGGACCCCTCAAAAAACAAGGGGTTGAGCTCTTTAGGAACAACACCTAAGGCTGAGCCTGACCTCTGGTTCATACATGCATGCATTCATGTAAAGATCTGGGGCACACACAATTACAACTTCAAGTCCAAATCCTGTTTTAACCTAACTCTGGGCAAATCATGATTTGCCTCTTCTGAGATTGGTTGGTTAAGGCAATCCAGTTTTGTTTTGTTTTGTTTTTTTGGTTCTTCAAAGGGTTTCTCAGTGTAGCCCTGGCTGTCCTGGAACTTACTCTGTAGACCAGGCTGGCCTTGAACTCACAGAGATCTGCTTACCTCTGCCTCCTGAGGGCTGGGATTAAAGGTGTGTGCCACCACTGTCTGGCTGCAATTCAGTATTTTTACTGGAGAGACAGGTGCCTTTTTTTGTTTTTGTTTTTTGAGACAGGGGACAGGGTTTCTCTGTGTAACTTTTGGAGCCTTTCCTGGAACTCGCTTGGTAGAGCAGGCTGACCTCGAATTCAGAGATCCACCTGCCTCTGCCTCCCGAGTGCTGGGATTAAAGGCGTGCGCCACCACTGCAGGGCCCCCCCCCCCTTTTTTTTAAGAGATTTATTTATTTATTATGTATACAGAAGAGGGCAGCAGATCTCATTAGAGATGGTTGTGAGCCACCATGTGGTTGACTGGGAATTGAACTCAGGACCTCTGGAAGAGCAGTTGGTGCTCTTAACCTCCCCGAGACTGGTGTCTTTTTAGCTCCTGGTAGTAGTATATCAAATTTTGGACTGTTCGTCCTTGCGTGTCTGCCACACCTACTTTTGAGGCAGGTAGAGCCTATGAGATTAACACTGACCTATTGCTCCTCAGAGAGAGAAGGTACTGGTGGGACAAGAAAACTTGGATATTGCTGTGGGATGTTCTGTTATGTCAAATGTGTTGCTCTGATTGGTTAAAATAAGTAAAGTGCTGATTGGCCAGGAGCCAGGCAGGAAGGATAGGGTAGTCGGGACAAAGAAGAGGAGAAGGTTGGGAATAGGAAGGCTGGGAGGGGACACTGCCAGCTGCTGCCATGAGAAGCAACATGTAAAGACACCGGTAAGCCACAAGCCATGTGGCAAAGTATAGACTAACAGAAATGGGTTAATTTAAGATAGAAGAAGTAGATAACAAGCAGCCTGCCACGGCCATACAGTTTGTAAGCAATATAAGTCTCTGTGTGCTTACTTGGATGGGTCTGAGCGTCTATGGGACTGGCAGTGAGAGAGATTTGTTTGTCCTGACTGTGGGCCAGGCAGGAAAACTCTAACTACAGGATACTAAGTAGTTCTAGCTACCTGGCTAGTCAGTACATGTCAGTTACTCCCAAGGAAAGGTCTGTAACCCTATGTGTGGTAGAGTTTGGCTGGGACAGGAACTCATCACTTGCTTAAAAACAGACTCGAAGGTCGGTGAGACGACTCAATGGGTAAAGGTGTCTGCTGCCAAACCTGACAATTCTTACAACTCACATGGTGGAGAGAGAAGAACTGACTCTTCCAGGTTGTCGTCTGACCTTCATACCACGTGTGCCTTATCATGTGTGTTCACACTCACACATATACACATACACCAGTGAGTGGGTAAATAAATGTAAAATGTGTGGATGTGCTCCAACATCTCCCTGCTAACAGACACAGGTCAGGGAGAGAACTTACCATAGGCTTCTTCGATGAGGCCACAGTAGGGGTTGACCCCTGAACCACTGCGCTTGCCCTCCTGCTCTCCAAGCCGCAGGATGTTCTCTAGTCCATTGAGGGCTACTTGCACAATCTTTGAATCCATCACAGTTAGCAAGTCACACAGGGGTTTGATGCAGCCCAGTGACACCAGGTACCTGGGGATGAGAGATGAAGTAAGCTCCAAATTCATGCAGAACAAGTCAAGTGCTAAGCAGGTGCTTCACCTAGGGTCTCCCTCATGCAAACCAATACTTTCAGCAGGAGTTCTTCCCGAGTCTTGATAATCCCGTCCCTCACCTCACTCTCTCTGCCCACACTCTGCCACTGATCTAGTTCCCTAATGAACACACCAGAGTCCTAATGTCACCCTGGCTAGAATATTATCACTCTAGGCATATTAAGAAATTCTTTGCCGGGCAGTGGTGGCGCACGCCTTTAATCCCAGCACTTGGGAGGCAGAGCCAGGTGGATATCTGTGAGTTCGAAGCCAGCCTGGTCTACAAAGCGAGTTCCAGGAAAGGCGCAAAGCTACACAGAGAAACCCTGCCTTGAAAAACCAAAAAACAAACAAATCAAAACAACACAGAGAAACCCTGTCTCGAAAAACCAAACCAAACAAACAAATTCATTCTTCAGGTTCCTTATTTTCTTGAGTACAAGCTCTATTTTGTATTAATACAGACTGCCTACAATCTGGCTCCTACCCCTTTATTAAGTTGTAGTCAAATTTGTGAGTATCTCCAGATTCTTGGGCCTTTTTGCATATTGTTTTCTTATCTAATAGGCATACAATATAATGTTGTATTTAATCCCCCTGAGCCCATTTATTTATAATTTATTTAATTTTATTTTTATGCGCATTGGTGTGAGGGTGTCAGGTCCCCTGGAACTGGAGTCACATACAGTTGTGAGCTGCCATTTGGGTGCTGGGAATTGAATCGGGGTCCTCTGGAAGAGCAGCCAGTGCTCTTAACGACTGAGCCATCCACCAGCTTCTCCCCTGAGCCCATTTAAAACCTGGTTTCTCTAGGTATCCCTTGTTAGCCTAGGATTCACTCCACTCTGTAGATGTTGCTGGCTTCAAATTCACAGAGATCTGCCTATCTCTGCCTCCAGAAATCCTAGGTTTAAGTTGTATACCATCATGTCCAGCTTCTGTTTTCCTTTTATTAATTTTATATTTATATTTATATTAATTCAATGGCTCTTCCTTTCTCCTGGGACTTTGTATGTACAGACTATATATATACTCCCTTCAGTAGGTTATAATTAGAGGGAAAAACACTTAACCAGTTTCCACCATCCCTCCTATTGTTTAGATGATGCAAACTAGAATAAAGGAGCATATGTACAAACTGAGCATGGAGATATCAAACTCGAGAAGAGCCCTCATCGCAAACAAACAAAAAACTCAAGCTGTAGCCTTATACAGAGGTGTGTGCACATGATCCCAGCACTTGGGAGATAGAAAAGGCCAGCCTGTCTCAATGGTGGAAGATAAGCACCATCAACAACACAGGCATCTATTCCAGAGTCTAGTATTATTTAGCAGCTTACCAGTTAAACCCTATTAACAGTTATAGACTAGGGCAGACCTTCCCATCAAAAGCCATTTAGAGTTATCTGAAAACCAAGAACAAAGGAGACCACACATATCATTAAGATGTTGGGAAAGGAATCATACCTGATTTGCTCAGGGGTTCCTCCTGATGTGGCATTGGTGATGGCCCAGGCTGCTTCTTTCCTTGTACGGAACTCTGCTTTCTGAAGGATTTCGATCAACACAGGGAAGATGTTTGCATCGATGACAGCCTGAAAGAGATGAGGAAAAAGGATGGAGGCAGAAAGGGTCAGGAATGGTGGGTGACATGCTTGTGTAATCCCAATACTTGGATGGAGGCAGGAAACCAGGAATTCAAGGTCACCTGAGGTAGCCTGGGCTCCATGAGACACTTGGGAGGCAGAGGTAGGATAGGATAGGTCTCAGAGAAAGCAAACCTAGTTCCCAAATTACTTCTGTCTTAGGCTTCTCTCTGTTAACCCACCTCAAAATTCTTTGTTCTCACCAGAGAGCTGACAAGGTATGGGGGAACCTAGCTTCCACTATGCAGAGCCTTTGACCAACTAGTCATGCTGATCCCAACTGTTTGGTGGTGTTGGGCACTGAATCCGAGCCTTGCACACAATAGGCGAACTTTCTACCACTGGGCTACACTGTTCATCCTTTGCCTTGGCTCCAATTTCTTTTCCTTTTTTTGGGGGGGCTCCAGTTTCTAATCGGAAACAAATGCTTTTTTTGGAAGCAAATCTACCTGTATTTGAGCCCTGTTACCAGCAGTGATGTTTGAAATGGTCCAGCAAGCTTCCTTCCGGATTGACTCCTTAGAGCTGCTTAGCAGGTGGAGGAGGCAAGGGAGGGCTGAACAGTTAAGAATGACCTGGACAAAAGCACACGAAATACAACAAAATTAAGTATTTAGAGTTACTCAAGTTAAAATTGGATATGCATCAAGACACCATAAACAGTGCAAAGCAAACCCATAAAATAAAATACTTGCAAATCACATATTGGCAAGGGTTAATATCCAGAATATATAAATAAGTAAGTCCTGAAATCACAAAAACACCCTAAGTAAACCACTACAAAGGAGAAAAGGGTTTGAAAAGACATTTTGTCAAAAAACGATATGTAGGCTGTCAATTAGCACGTGAAATAGGCTCAACACCACTAATCAATAGAAAAACGAAAATCAAACTCAGACAGCCTTTTACACTGGTTAGGATGGCTGTTATAAAAACACCAGGCCGGGCGGTGGTGGCGCACACCTGTAATCCCAGCACTTGAGAGGCAGAGGCAGGTGGATCTCTGTGAGTTCAAGGCCAGCCTGGTCTACAAAATGAGTTCCAGGACAGCCTCCAAAGCTATAGAGAAACCGTCTCGAAAAACCAACCAACCAACCAAACAAACGAAAACCACACACACCAGAAAATGGGATGTGCAGGAAAGAGGGAGAATCTGTGCTGGTAGAGACAGAAAATGAAAGCAGCTAAACTCATAAAATTATCATAAATTACCATGTTATTTAATTTCTTTTTCATAACATGACCCAAAGAAATGAAAGCACAGACTGAGCAGTGTATACCAGGTCCATGGCGGCATTATTCACAATAGCTAGGAAGTGAAAACGGCATAAATGTTCTCAAGACGGATGGAAGGGATTTTAAAAATACAGTACACACAAACATTCAGCCTTAATAGGGAATTCTGACACATGCTATCACACAGATGAACCTTGGAGACATTGTGCTAACCAAGCCAGATGTAAGAGATAAATATTGTGACTCCACTTATAATGAACAGTGTCTGCAGCAATCCAATGGAATAAAACTCCACATCAATAGCAAGAGAAACTCTGACCACATACCGCTCACTGAAGAAATCAAAAGGAAATCAGCAGAGGTCTATGTTGAAAAAGGGAAACTTTTTTTTTCATTTTACATTTACGTGCTCATGTGTGTGCAGGATGCACACTATTTTACTTTTCTGAGACAGGACCTTGTTACATTGCTCAGGCTGGTCTTAAGGTCCTGGGCTCATGTGATCCTTCCCACTTCAGCCTCCCCAGCAGATGCACCACTCTGCTGCTGGTTTGAAGGAATCATTTTTCATATCTTTGGTTTTTTGAGATAGGGTTTCATATAGTTGAGGATGGCCTTGAACTAACTGACCCTTCTGCCTCTAAACTCTAAGTGCTAGCTAGGATTGCAGGTGTGTGCCACACATAGCTCAAAAGGTTAACATGAGGTGAACATAAGGTGATGCCTATGTGACCGGAAAGGTCTAGAAAGTATTGGTGGAACCCACAGCTTTCAGTATCTCAAAAGGATCACAGATCAGATCTAACTCCTTATAATGTCCCAGTAAATCCAACCACTCCATTTAGCTTTCTTTACACAAGTTCCAACTGGATGATTTGTTTCTAATTTGGTTTTTGTTTGTTTGTTTGTTTTGGTTTTTCGAGACAGGGTTTCTCTGTAGTTTTGGTGCCTTTCCTGGATCTCGCTCTGTAGACCAGGCTGGCCTCGAACTCACAGAGATCCGCCTGGCTCTGCCTCCCGAGTGCTGGGATTAAAGGCGTGCGCCACCGCCGCCTGGGTTGTTTCTATTTGTTGGGAGAAGAAGGGCTTCTGATAATATAGGGAGTGGCAGTTAAAACTGTTATAGAAAACCATTCATTCTCTGCTAGACCATGCAGCCGTCACAGAGGAAGACTTTCGTCCCCACAGCTAGCCTGAGTTAAGATCTTCTTGCCCTCTTCTTCCTTACCTGGGTCTGGATGTCATCTCCAGTGACAATGTTACCCACAGCTCTCAAGGCAGGAGATGCCACTTTGTAGTCGTTGTGCCTACAGAGGAAGGACAGCTCATCAGCAGTGAAGCAATGCATGTCCAGCCCTGCTGAACATCAAGGCTGGCGGTGCTCCTTAGAGCTCCAGACCTAGGGTAGGTCAGCAATCTGTTGTTCGGGGTTTTTTTTTTTTGTTTGTTTTATGAGGCAGTCTTACTCGGCAGCTTAGGCTATCCTTGAATTTGTGACTCTCCTGCCTCAGCCCCCAAATGCTGGGATTCTAGGCATATACCACCATGCCCAGCTTAGGATTGAGCTCTTGGAACTTGGTAAAGCTAAGGAAACTTTGACCCTCTTAAACTGAAACAACTTACATTAGAAGTTCCACCAGTCTCCGACAGACTCCAGAGTCTATGACTGCCTGGATCTTCTCATTGGGGCCATCAGACAGGTAAGAGAGGGCCCAGCAAGCATCTGCCAGCAAGTCTGAGTCGCTGCTGAAGAGTAGGCGAGACAATACAGGCAAACAAGGAGAGACCTGTTGGAAGCAGTGAGGAGGACTGAGAGCAGAGCTGGATCAGGCTGTCACTGAGCCTATCATTGCCACCCCACCCAACTCGTAATTCTAGAGCTTGGAAATGTCATCAGACCTGCAGGCCCACCCTTTACCTTCCTACCAAGGTACACAAGATCACCTGCTACACTGACAAGTGCCCCCCCCCCTTTTTTTGCAGCAGAGTATCCAACCCAGGGCCTACCACTGAGCTAAATCCCCAACCCCAACAAGTGCCTTTTAGTTTCACGTGATTTGAGATTCTCAGGGGTCTTCCCAAAACTGAAAAAGACTTCCTATAATGGAATCTGGTAGTAGTTATAAGCAGCTCTCACCTTTGCAAATTCTGGAGGCGGGTTCTTCCCTCGGCAGAGGTTTGACAGGGCCCAGACTGCATTCCGCGTCATTGTCAGTCGTGTGGACTTAGTAAGGAGTCTGAAGGACCAAGGAAGTCATAATCTGAGCACTGACCTTCTAGCACAAGGCTCTGACCACTCAAACCTAGAGGCAAACCCAGACTCTTTCCATCCTATAAAAGGGTCCCTATGTATTCCTGGCTGATCTGAAACTTGCTATGGAGACCAGGTTGGTCTCTCAAATGCTAGCATTAAAGGTGTGCACCACTACACCAGGCTTTATTTATTTATCTATTTATCTATTTTTATTTTATTTATTTAAAATAGGGTTTCTCTGGTTAGCCATAGTGGTCCTGAAACTTGCTCTGTAAACCAGACTGGCCTGGAACAAGAGCTCTGCCTGTTTCTACTTCCTGAATGTTGGGATTAAAGGCATATGTCACGACCGCCTGGCTCAGTGCTTTTCTACCTTAAGGAATCAAGCAAGCTGCCCACAAAATGTACTGCCACTTAGCAACCTTATAGATGCCCCAAGTGCAAATGATTGCAATTACTCACGTTAACAAAGGATTAAGGATGGAACAATTCAAGACGTAATCTCTGCAAACGGAACTGTCTCCAGCTATGTTTCCCAGAGCCCAGACTGCCTGAAAAGGGATAATGGAACTGTTACTCACAGAGCCTGGTAGCTTCTGTGACTATTGGCTGTTGTTTTTTGTTTGTTTGTTTGTTTTGCTTTTTTTGTTTTGTTTTGTTTTGTTCGTTTGTTTTTTCGAGACAGGGTTTCTCTGTGTAGTCTTGGCTGTCCTAGAACTTGCTCTGTAGACCAGGCTGGCCTCAAACTCAGAGATCCACCTGCCTCTGCACACCACACCACAACCCTCACCCCAGTGCTGGGATTAAACGTGTGTGCCATCACTGCCTGGATTCTGTGACTTCTTATAATCAGGGCAATGACAGTGTTAGGGATTGACAGCAAGCTCAAGTGATCTCTCTCCTGGGCTTGCTCTATCAGAGCTTTCCCAGAAGGCCCTGGTATTGTGGAGGAAGACAGGCTGCTATCTAAACTGAAGCCAGAGACACCAAACTATCACCTCATCCCTTCCATTAGAAAGGGAAAAAGCCATCAGAAAGACTGGTTTCTCTCTCCACCACAGACCAGATCTATACCAGGTAAAGGAGAAAGAGCCCACGACTGTTCTCCAAGTCTGTGTAAGGATCACAGACTAACTCATGTTCATAACTGGAACATCAAGTCTTTTCCTTTTATCATTTACTTTTATTTAATTATTTATTTATTTTCAGGTGGGTCTTACTATGAACCCCTGGCTAGCCTGGAACTCATTATGTAACTTCCAAAGTCACAGAGATTATAGGTATCTGCTACCATGCCCAACTACCTCTCTCCATTTCTATGAAACTCGTAAGAATCCATAGGAGAAATGGAGTTGTGTCTTCAGCTCCACGGTGTGGCATCTTTTCCAATAGCACCTTTGATACTAAAATTATAAAATTTATCCCACACTAACAACTAATTCTCTGACATCAACTGTATGTCTGTCTGATAGTTTCATTCAATTCCAACACTAACTCCTGGATTTAGCACAGATGCCACAGGTCAGTCTTGGAGAACTGAACCCACTTTGGACAATGGAGATTCTTTTTTTTTTCCGAGACATGGTCTCTCTGTGTAGCTTTGCGCCTTTCCTGGAACTCACTCTCTAGACCAGGCTGGCCTGAAACTCACAGAGATCCGCCTGCCTCTGCCTCCTGAATGCTGGGACTATAGGTGTACGCCACCACCGCCCGGGTTGTTTTGTTTTTTTGTTTTTTGTTTTGTTTTTTTATTTGACAATGGAGATTCTTACAATCCTTTTAGCTTGTTAGTTCACTAGAATGACTGAGGTAACTAGAAAAAAAAAAAAAAACAATTTATTTGTGTTTACTCAGATATCATCAAGGATGTGACTCAGCAAAGTCCAAATGGAACAGAACAGGATAGAACAGGACAGCGGGGAGAGAGGTGATAGCACACAGCTTTTAAGACCTCCGTCAACTTCTCAGTGCATGAATATGCTTATTCTCTGGGAAATTCTCATTGTTCAAGTGTATATCTGTTTTTTTGAAGCAGGTTAGCCTTAGGCTTGCTATGCATCCAAGGACAAGCTTGAACCCTGGATCCTTCAGCTTTTATCTCCAAAGTGCTGGGATTACAGATTTACTGGGGTTTTGTGGTACTGAGGATTGCACCCAGCGATTTATTCATACATACTAAGCAAGTACTCTACCAACTGAACTACATACATTCTCTAGCCCCTCACTGTTCAAGTGTTTTCACAGTCCAATCTCCAAAGCAATACCCATATGTTATAGAGAGGTGTGGTCTGAGTTCTTACCCCCTAACTCTGCTTGTCCATGCTAGGGACCAAACCCATCCAAAGGGGCCCTAGCTGCTCCCTTCTGATTAATTTCATTATACAGACTGAGGTGGTTCCAGTGGAGCTCTGTAAGTAACAAGTGATACTCGAACAACTGACAGAATTCCCAGACCTGTAAGAGCACCATTCAAAACCTGCAATAAAAACCTAAAAACACACTTTCCATTTTCTGCTTTGCTTTTTAAGATAAGGTCTCTCCACACAGCCTTGGCTGTCCTCAAACTCACAGATATCTGACTGCCTCTGTCTCTTGAGTGCTGAGATTAAAAGCATGTGCTAATGAGCATGCCTCCAAATAAAAATTTTTATTATACTGTCCATACCATCAGAATCTTAGAGTATTACCTGTTCTTGTACATCTTCAAAGTCTGAATTAAGCAGCTCAATAAAAATGGGGACAGCTCCTGCTTCGATGACGATTTTGGTCTGCTGAGAGGTTCCAGAGGCAATGTTTGTTAGAGCCCAGGCAGCTTCAAACTGGAAGTGAGATTAGACCACAACTGAGAGGTCGTTCCAGACCAAGCAACCTACCTACCATCTGTCTCAAAACAGTAATATGCAGCACATAAAGAAACCAAAACCAAACATGTCTTTACCCACCATCCTTTAAGGAGCAGAAGAGCAGCAGTGTGCTAACGGAGTCCTGAACTATACAATCAACACCCATGGCTTACTTTCTCATGTTCTGAGCTTTGGTTTTTTCGTTTCTGAAACCAGGGTAAGAGTGATGGTGTGTTCTCTTCTCCCACTTCCCTCCCTTCAAGATGTTGCTCCACAGCCAAGATTGGCTTTGGCTTTTGCCTCTGCCCTTTATGTGCTGGAATTACAGGCATGAGCTACTGTTCCTGGTTGAGATGGCTCTCAAACTACTCTCTGCTGTGTCTCTAACCAGTTCTGATGGACTTGCTCATCATCTGTTTCTGGAGAGCAGAGACCCAGAGAGGCTGTGTTATCTGCATCAGCTCACTAAATTAGGGGTACACAAGATCCTTTGATTTATAATGTCACAGTGTATCACATACCGGGGTCTCAGAAATAAAAAACTTCCTTTGTGAGTTTTCTTTCTTTCCTTTCCTTTTTTTTTTTGTTTTTTTGTTTTTTTGTTTTTTTGAGACAAGGTTTCTCTGTGAAATAGTCCTGGCAGTCCCAAAACTCACTTTGTAGACCAGGCTAGCCTCAAACTCAAAGAGATGTGTCTGCCTTTGCCTCCCAGTGCTGGGATTAAAAGTGTGCACCACCACTGGTTCAAGGATTCTCTCTCTCTCTCTCTCTCAAGGGTCTTGCTATGTATGTACATAGTCCAGGCTGGTATCAAACTTGTGGCAACCCTTATGCCCCAGCCCATTGTGTGCTGAAATTATTTGTGTATGCTACCACATCTGGCTTAAAGCATTATTTCTCCATCATATATTAACGTTTTGTGTAATATACATTGTGGAAACTCAGCCAGGTTCACAAATTACCTCATATAATTATTGAGATCTTAAACATTTTTTTTTCTTTAATTTTGTGTAACTGTGTGTGCGCCCAAGTGTCATGGCATGCTTGTGGAGATCAGAGGACAACCTGCAGGAGCCAGTGCTCATTCCACAATGTCACATTGTCGGGCCTACTGGGAATGCCTTAATCTGATGAGCCATTTCACTGGCCCTGAGATATTTTTCTTAAAAAAAAAAAAAAAAAAAAAAAAAAAAAAGACACTCACTGTGTAGACTTGGCTGGCCTCAAACTCACAGATTTGTCTTCCTTTGCTGGTTGCAAAGGTTGCGCTACCACACCCGGCCCTGAAACTGTTTTTAAGGAAGATATTTCAATTGATAGTTTCCCTATTACTTTTCCATTCCCTTAAGATATGCCTGCAGAAGCCCACTGTCAGCTCTGGGGACGTTCCCCAGCATCTCACGCATGGGAGCTGTTACCTGTAATGTACAGTTCTCACCCCTCTTCAGAAACTCCACAAACCGGTCAACTACTCCCGGAGTGTTAATAACTTCATCTATTGGAGGACTCGGCTCTAGAGGGAGACAGGAAGGATGAAAAGTCAGGGAAGCTTTGCCAACCCATTCACAGTCCTGGATGCTTCTGATCATCCTTAAAATCATCCCAAACTGCCTTTTGCTCATCTACGAACTGCACAATACACTGGCATGTTACAAGCATTGGTAATCCTAATTTAGGTGTGCACAGTGTGGCTTACTAACTGTAAACACAACAGAAAGGAGAAAAGGTGAAGGAACGAGCAACCCGAGTCTAGACATTTCCCTTCAAACGAAGGTCTGCTCTTTTCCTGGGAGGAAAGTTTAGTATACTCAAACAAGAGACATTTTTGTTATCATATACCTTGTTTTCAGGACTAAAAACCAACAGCAAAGCCTTGCACATCTGATCTGATACATCCAATTTTTATAGAGCAACTCTGTGTACCACACTGTTCTAGATACCGAGGATCGAGTATGACACAGCCAAAGCTCCTGCACTCACAGAACTCATGGTGGTAGTGAAAGGCAGGCCGTTAGAAAGTAGTTTGTTATTTTTATTTATTTTTTTGGTTTTTCAAGACAGGGTTTCTCTGTGTAGTTTTATATCTTTCCTGGAACTCACTTTGGAGACCAGGCTGGCCTCGAACTCACAGAGATCCGCCTGGCTCTGCCTCCCGAGTGCTGGAATTAAAGGCATGCACCACCACCGCCCGGCAGTTTGTTATTTTTAAAAAAATAAAAATAAATTAAAAAAAAAAAAAAGAAAGCAGTTTGTTATTTTTATAGACACAGGGTTTCACTGTGTAGACCAGGCTGGCCTGGAACTCACAAAGATCCACCTGCCTCTGCGTCCCCAATGCTGGGATTAAAGGTGTGCACCACCGATGCCTGGCTGTAAATCCAGAACTGGGGAGGTGAGGCAGAAGGATCTGGAGAAGGCTAACAAGACTATCATTTAAAAAAAAAAAAAAAAAAAAGGAAGAAAGAAAAACGAAGAACAGTTTTTTATCTGCAGACTCTTCTCCAATACATGATAAGAGTCAGAGATCAGGCCAGGCTTCACTTAGAAGGTCTAACTAGGGGCTGAAGTCACAGCTCAGAGTTAAGAGCATACAGTGCTTTTGCAGAGTTCTGTTCTCAGCACCTATCCATTCAAGCAGCTCCTAACAGATTAACTCCAGCTCCAGAGGATCTGACATCCTCTTCTGCCCTCTGTGGGCACACATACTCATGTGGCATACTCTTTAAAAAAAAAAAAAAAAAAAAAGGGATGGATAGTTGAAGGAAGTGCTGGCAGATTTTTGAGAGAAGAGGCTATTAGCAGAGGGACTATCAAATGTAAAGGGGATGTGCCTGACTTACTCAAAGAAAAGCTGGTCAGGAAGGCTATAGTAGAATGAGCAATGGGTGGTAGGTAAGTAAAAGGAGACAGGAGACTAAATTATATAGCACCTCTTTGAGAAGGAGCCTTTGGACTGTATACCTTTGGAGAGGAGCTTCCGGAATTTCTGGGTGGTTGCTAACTGCAAGTCAGAGTCATCAGAAAAGAGCATCTCCACCATCTCTCTTGTGATCACACTTTCCTAGAATACAAAACAGGTTATGACCTTGTGGATAATAA
Source organism: Onychomys torridus (assembly GCF_903995425.1). NCBI lineage: Eukaryota > Metazoa > Chordata > Mammalia > Rodentia > Cricetidae > Onychomys > Onychomys torridus. The sequence continues at coordinate 143,291,054 of NC_050444.1, forward strand.
TGAAGCCAGATGAGAGCATATAATCCTGCACAGCTTCCTGATTTTTAATATCCCCAAGTAAAAGGATGACGTAACAGATCCAGAAAGAGGGTCTATTTAATCCAAGTCTGCTTCACAACACAACACTGGAAAGTGATTCCTAATCTGTGATGTAACCACTAACTTCCCTGAATCCTTGCGTGAGTGTTGAAGCTGATTGACACAAAAAGCAAGGAAGAGCTTAACATGACTGCAAAGATCCAAGGTGGCATGGCCACCTGACTGCTGTTCTGAGAACAGCGATGGCCATGCTTTGAAGGGCTTACCCCAGTAGTAGAGCTCACGTAGGAGTCCATAAGCAGACTGTCGAACATGGCAGCCTCTTCATTAATCAGCTCCACATTTCTCCGTTTAAAAAGCTGAAAAGCAAAGTGAGGAGACAGAGCTAGTACTGCTCACAAACTGAAGAAAGAGTAACTTGAAGCTAGATTATGAAGTTATAACAAAGAAATAACAGCAGGAAGAAAATGAGGCCAAATGTAAATAATGAAACATATTCAACAGCTTTACTTTTTTTATATTAAAGCCACAATTCATGGCCTTATTCTTTTCTTTTCTTTTTTTTTTTGGGGGGGGGGGGGACAGGGTTTCTCTGTGTAGCTTTGCGCCTTTCCTGGAACTCACTTGGTAGACCAGGCTGGCCTCAAACTCAGAGATCTGCCTGCCTCTGCCTCGATTAAAGGCATGCGCCACCAGCCACCATCGCCTGGCTCAGCTTTACCTTTTTTTTTTTTTTAAGATTTGTTTATTATGTATACAGTGTTCTATCTGCATTTATGACTGCAGGCCAGAAGAGGGCGCCAGATCTCATTACAGATGGTTGTGAGCCACCATGTGGTTGCTGGGAATTGAACTCAGGACCTCTGGAAGTTCTCTTAACCACTGAGCCATCTCTCCAGCCTCTAAAAAAAATTTTTTTTAAAGTATTTAGATTAAAAAAAAATTATGTGACTGGGCAGTGGTGGCGCATGCCTTTAATCCCAGCACTCGGGAGGAAGAGCCAGGCGGATCTCTGTGAGTTCGAGGCCAGCCTGGTCTACAGAGCGAGATCCAGGAAAGGCGCAAAGCTACACAGAGAAACCCTAACTTGAAGGAAAAAAAAAAAAGTTTATGTGTGTGAACATGAGTGAGTTCAGGTATATCACATGCATAGAGGAGCCCATAGAGGCCACAAGAGTGCATCAGATCCCTTAGAAGTAATGTCAGGGGCTAGAGAGATGGCTCAGAGGTTAAGAACACGGACTGTTCTTCCAAAGGTCCTGCAGGGACACATGCAGGCAGAATACTGTATACATAACAAATAAATCTTTAAAAAAAAAAAAAAAAAAAAAAAAGAGAGAAGAAGAAGAAGAAGAAGAAGAAGAAGAAGAAGAAGAAGAAGAAGAAGTAAAGTCAGCCAGACAGTGGTGGTGCAAACCTTTAATCCCAGGAGGCAGAGGCCGGCAGAGAGCGAGTTCCCAGGCAGCTAGAGCTACAGAGAAACCTTGTCTTGAAATCTGAACCAAACCCAAACAAACAAAAATCTCGAGTCACATATGGTTATAAACCACCATATAGGTCTAGAAACCGATTCAGTAATCGCTCTTAACAGCTAAGCCGTCTCTCCAGTACTAAATTAAAAGGTGAACAAAAGAGAGGGTAAGAGACGATTCAGTGGGTAAAGCACTTGCTGAACCGAACAAGCAAGCATGAGTACCTGAGTTTGAATCCCTAGCACCCCTGTAAAGGGTAGGTGTAATCCCAGAGCTACTATAGTAAGATGGGAGACAAGACAGGCTGGCTACGCATCAGTGAACAACACAACACAAAACCAAACCAGGAGATCCAGTCTCAAACAAGGCGGAAGGTGAGAGCTGAGTACCAGAGGATGTCCTCCGACTTCCACACATATGACATGGCACCTACAACTTACATCTTGATCCATACACCAAGGGACCAAATAAACAAAACCACAAGGAACAAGAAGCTAGAACTATGTAAGATAAAAACGATGTTTGAGGCTGGGAGGTAGTATCGCATACTTTGACTGCCAGTACTCAGGAGGTGGAGGCAGAGGCAGGAGGAGTGACTCTGAGTTCAAGGCCAGCCTGGTCTAAAGAGTGAGTTCAAGGATAGCCAGGGCTATACTGAGAAATGGTGTCTTGAAAAACAAAAGGGGATAAGAAATTGGTTTTCTCAAAGTTTCCAACATTTCTTTACAAAAGGAACCTGGAGGGCTGGGGAGATGGATAAATCAGTAAAGTGCTTGCAAAGTGCAGACCCCAGCGCCAGGTGAGTGAGGTGGAGCAGTGCACACACACGTGCGCGCGCGCGCGAGCTAACACACACCTATAATCCCAGCACCGAGGAGGGAGGATCTCTGGAGCTCATGGCTAGTCAAGGCATTTCAGTGGGTGTCAGGTTCAATGACTGACCCTGACAAACAAACAAACTGAAGGACTAGCCTGCTAGATAGATAAGCTGTATTTCCCTAGGCCAGCGGTTCTCAACCTATGGGTCATGGCCCATGTGGGGGACTGAATGACCCTTTCACAGGGGTGCCTAAGACCATTGGAAAACACAGATATTTGCCTTATGATTCTTAACAGCAGCAACATTACAGTTGTAACAACACAAGTTTTATGGCTGGGTTCAGCACCTGAGGAACTTATTGAAGGTTCACCGCTTAGGAACAGGGAAGACAAAGGTCAGCCGGAGAGGTGGCTAACAAAGGTGACCACTCTTCCTGACAGGTGTGGTGGAGAAGAACCCTCCAGGTAACCTACCTGTTGTTCTCGCTTCTGTTTCCGAAGCTGGATGCCCTCTTCCTCCCGCCTTCGTCTCATTTCCTCAGGGTTTAAGGCATTGTTCTTATAGCTCTTCATTCGGTAATTGTCCTTCCCTGGGCTTGCCATGGTCTCTAGAAGGGAAGACATGTCAGAGCTGTGAGACAGCAGCATTTCCTGTTCACACATAAACGAAACGAAAGCATCAATCAAGAGAGAGAAGGCCGCAAACAAGTGCTGGACTTGAGAAGAAATGAAAAGGCAGTAACCTAGGGAACCTCCAGAAGCTAGGCGTGTCTCAGAAACCCACTTGGCAAAGTCCACACAGATTTATCATGGGTGGGGAGGGGATGCAAGCAGCCCGGTAGAGATGGCTCAGTGCTTAAGAGTATTTGTTGTTCTTGTAGAGGACCCAGATTCGGTTTCCAGAATCCATATGGTGGCTGACAACCATCTGTGACTCCAGTTCCAGGGGATCCTCTTCTAGCCTCTGAATGTACCAGGCATACATGAAGGTAAAATACTCATACACATAAATTAAAACAAAAATCATAAGCCCCTCCATCCCCCCAAAAAAAACTAACAAGAGGAACTTGGAGAGATAATTCAGTGGTTAAGAGTACGTGCTGCTCTTGTGGTGGACCCAGGTTCAGTTCCCAGCACCCACTGGCTCCTAACTATCTCTAATCTAGTTCCATGGCATCGGACACCTCTTCTGACCTCTCCAGGCTTCTGCACACATGTGGGGCATCAGGTATAAGCACATATACGTTAAAAATAAAAATAAACAAAAAAGAAAGCCATCAAGAAGGTCATGGTTCTTGCCACCAAACCTGAAGACCTAAGTTCCATCACCAGGATTCACACACTTGAAGGAGAGAATCAACTCCTGTTGTCCTGTAACCTACACACACACACACACACACACACACACACACACACACACACACACACACACAAGTTATAAGGACCTGCAGTGGCTTCCTCTACTGGTCCCTGAACAGGCAGAGGCAAGCCTACTAAAGGCAAGCCCCTGTGGAATGCTGTCCTCTATTACCTGACACATAGTTTTTCATGACTGAGCCTGTGCTGTCCCAGAGGCTGTCCTCTCCTTTGAGCACAGTTGACAGTTAAACTGAAATAGGAACCACATTGCTTCTTTAGTTACCATGGTGATAAGTAACTATCACAAATATCTACTTATGACTTCACTGGAGAAGCAGGCAAGAAAGAATAATGGGAAAGAAAACAGTTACTAAAGATGTTTTCACCTCAAGGAGGATAGATACTTTATTTGTTCCCTCTTACTTAACAGTGTTCCACTTTATTCATCATACCTGATCTTTAGAAATCCACTTTCACAATACAAAACTTTCTTTTATAGTACATTCTCTCTCTAGACCAAAAGTCCAAACAACAAATCTAAAGTTAATGTGTGAGCCAACACCTATTACTACATCAGAATAATCAAATAAAAAATCCCTGAAGTACCAAGTTAGCTATAATAATAGGACTTGAAGGTAGGGTGGTAGTACAACACGTAAGAGAGAGAGATGAATAAAGCCACACATTCAAAGATGTTCTTCTAAACCTCACTTGGTTTACTGTCTTACCAAAGATAAACCAGAATGGCTTAAATTTTGTGTCTTCTGGCTGGTCAGTGGTGCATGCTTTTAATCTCAGCAGGAGGAAGGAGGATCACTGTGATTTCCAGGCCAGCCTGATCTACAGAGTGTTCCAGGCAAGCCAGAGACACACAGATGATATTTCAAACCGACAAACAAACAGCTACCTTGTGGGTGTAGGAGTACAACCTGAAATCTCAGCACATGGGTGTTAAGGCAGGAAAATGTAAACTCTAGTTCGTCTACAGAGCTCAAGACCAGCCAGGGCTGTAACTAGTGGTCTGTCCTGATGGAGTGCTAGACATCAAAGTCAAGTGGTAAACGTTATTCGAGAATTCCTGTTGCCAGTCATATCTGCCACTCACTGTTTTTTGTTTTAGTTTTTCTTTTTCTTTCTTTCTTTTCTTTTTTTAAGATTTATTTATTGCCGGGTGGTGGTGGCACACACCTTTAATCCCAGCACCCAGGAGGCAGAGGCAGGAAGATCTCTGTGAGTTCGAGGCCAGCCTGGGCTTCAGAGTGAGTTCCAGGAAACCCTGTCTCGAAAACCAAGAAAAAAAAAAAAAGATTATATGTTCTGCCTGAAGAAGACACCAGATCTCATTATAGATGGTTGTGAGCAACCATATGGTTGCTGGGAATTGAACTCAGGACCTCTAGAAGAGTAGCCAGTGCTCTTAACCTCTGAGCCATCTCTGTAGCACCCTTCTTTTGGTTTTTCAAGATAGGGTTTCTGTGTGTAGCTCTGGCTGCCCTGGAACTCACTCTGTAGACCAGGGTAGCCTCAAACTCAAGAGATTCTCCTGTGTCTGCCTTTGAAATGCTAGGACTATGCTACCACCTGGCTTCATCGTTCTTTACAGGTTTCTTGAGTTTGGTAATTATTATCAACAAAAGGTTTTTTGTTTGTTTGTTTTTAGAGTGGGGGAGGGGACCTGTCACATGCACTCACACTAAATAACATTTAAAAAAGATATGTTCACTGGGCAGCGGTGGCACACGCCTTTAATCCCAGCCCTGGGAGGCAGAGCCAGGATCTCTGTGAGTTCAAGGCCAGCCTGGTCTACAGAGCAAGATCCAGGACAGGCACCAAAACTACAGAGAAACCCTGCCTCAAAAAACAAAACAAAACAAAACAAAACAAAACAATGGAAGCAGGGCAGTGCACTTGGGAGGCAGAGGCAGGTGGATCTCTGTGAGTTCAAAGCCAGCCTGGTCTCCAAAGGAAAGTTCCAGGAAAGGCACAAAGCTACCCAAAGAAACCCTGTCTCAAAGAAAAAAAATAAATAAAATAAAACAATATGGCTCTGGAAAAGGCTTAAATCCACAAGGTCGAATGGGTAGAGCAGATGCAGCTGGAGGCTGTGAGGCTCCCGAAAGGAAGCAGCTTCCCAGAAATCATCCGAAGCTCAGTTGTTAGAGCTGGGTCTTTACAGCTGTGGTCCAATTGGAAGACTCCTGTCTACCACACAGTGTGGGGGGATGAAAAGGAAGAAAGTGCTGTACTGTAGCAGTCCTTCCTACCTCTGAACCTCACGTGCTTTTTTTTGAGGTTGATGGTAACTAAGGTGTATCGTTGTAGGTAAAACCAAAAAAAAACTTAAAAAAAAAAAAAGATACGCTCAGGAACTGGAGAGATGGCTTAGTGGTTAAGAGCCCTGGGTGCTCTAACAGAAGATCCAGGTTCTGGTTTTTTGTTTTGTTTTATTTTTTGAGACACCACCACCCAGCCAAGATCCAGGTGACTTACAACCAACCCCCTCTTCTGTACCTTCAGTCATAGGGGATACTCTTCCGGTCTCCACAGGCACCTGGCAGGGTGCACAGACATATTTGTAGGATCCTGGTTTAGTTCCCATCACCTACACACAACCAACTGTAACTCCAATTTCTGAGGATTCCAACACATTCTAGCTTCCACAGGCACCTGCATACATACATACGCATAATCTCACATAGGCACATATATAAACACATTTAAAATAAACAACTTTAAGAAGATAAACATCTGTTGTATGTGAAAAGGAAACCTGCATTAGATGTAGGAAGGCCTAAAATCAGAGTGACATCAGGATTCAAAGAACTAATGCTAGACAAAAACCTCAAAAATCTTAATAATTGTAGCAAATTAGATTAATTCCTACAGAAGAAAATCTTTACAAATGTAATGACGGTATATGCTTTCTTCAACATTCATACTCACTAGAAACCAGATAACCCATACCAGATAAAGTCGAGAAATACAACACACATGGCAGCGTCTTCTGGCAAAACTCACACTTCATACATGAGAGCTAATTCCTAGAACAAGAAACTTGTTCTTTTTTCTTTTGTCTTCTTAAATGCAGCAAACCTTTCATTACAAGTTCAAGTACCAACTTAACTAGGTCAGTCCATAGGAAAGAGCTGTGTAACTATTTTAACTAGAATGATGTGGCAGACATTTTTTCCAGGTCTCATAAGCCTGATGACCTCAAGAGTTGGAGTCCCAGAACCCATATAAGGGCTGAAAAGGGCAGACTCCACAGACCTCGGCCTGTGACACAATCACAATTAACTAAAACAACAGAAAAAGACTGAGATATTTGTCTGGCATTTGTGAGGTCCCAGTTCCTGGGTACCATCTCCAGCAAACATCAACAGCAAAAAGAGGAGAAACACTGATGTAAGGTGTTTAGGAATCTGTGCTGAGATATTCTTAGCTTTTCAGGCCAGAAAGTTGAATAACATCTTTGGCAACTTAAATGCAGCTACAGCAGCCTCACAGGGAATCACTGGGAGCGGCCAGCTTCAATTCCTAGTGATGTCTGGGTCCTTGTCTCTTTCTCCACCCCTCTCCCCTGCTCTAAAACAGGCATTCACAGTCTCTTCTTTGGACATTGTAAGAGCTTCATCAACCTGTCTCATCCCTCCTGACACCCAAAGTTCTTTTCTTTTTTTGAGACAGGGTCTTGATAATGTAGCCCTGGCTGGCCTGGAACTCACTATGTAGACTCAGAGTTTAGTGCTGGGATCAGCTTGCATCACCACACCTGGCTTTTTTTTTTTTTTTTTCCTTAAAGATTTATGTCTGTAAAATTTGCTTGCAGAAGGGGTGTAGGTATCAGATCCCTGGAAATGGAGTTAAAGACAGCTGTGAGCTACTATGTGGGTGCTGAGAGCCAAACCCAGTGAGTGCTCTGAAGTGCTGAGCCATCTCTCCAGATCTCCCTCAAATTTCTGAAAACGGTCCAGTTCATTTTTAGCTCACTCCCATTTGCTCTGAAACCAAACTGTTCGTAAAGGCCATTGATCAAGTACATAATAATAAATTCAACAAACATTTTCTTTTTTCTTTTATCCTCTTGATAGCATTCAATCTTTTTTAATGATTATTTATTTATTATGTATACAATGTTCTGCCTGCATGTGTCCCTGCAGGCCAGAAGAGGGCACCAGATCTCATTACTGATGGTTGTGAGCCACCATATGGGTGCTGGGAATTGAACTCAGGACCTCTGGAAGAGCAGCCAGTGTTCTTAACCTCTGAGCCCTCTCTCCAGCCCGCTAGCATTCAATCTTAACAACCATCTCCATTCTGTAACACTCTTTGCTTGGGTTCATTTGTCTTAGCTATCCACCACTCCTTTTCTCTCTCTAATTCTAGCTACTGCTTCTTTTGGTTCCTCCACATGAACCTAATTTGCCTTGGGCTTCTCTTTTGTATGTTTCTGGTGCTGGGGATTGAACCTAGAAATCTGTACAAGCCAAACACATGCTCTAACCAGGGAGCAGTACTCCTAGTACAGACACACACATACACCCTTTTTTGGGACAGTGTCTTTTTGAGTAGTCCTGGCTGTCCTGGAACTCACTCTGTAGGTCAGGCTGACCTTGTACTCAGAGATCCACCTGCCTTTTCCCCTACTGAACCACCACACTCAGATCCCATTCTTTCTTTTTAGCCTAATCTCTGCAGATTCGGGTTCTATTTGTTGTTTCTAGGTTTACTAGAAACACAGATAATGAAACCTCATTCCCAGACTTCACCCTCAGAGCTCTTTGCTTCTACATTCACTTGTCTTTTGGATGCCTTCCCTTGGAAACACATCTCAGCATCACCATCCACTCTGCCACAGAGAGCACAGCAGGCCAGGGTGCTCACAACCAAGCCTGATACCCTGAGTTGATTTGAGATCTATCCCGGAGAACACGCACCGTGGAAGGGAGGGCAAACTGATTCTAAGTTGTCTTTCTGACCTCCACAGGTGCGCCATGACACACCCACACTCATATCCATAAATAAATAAATGCAGGAATTTCTAGAATCTTATTACAAGCCACCAGAAATGCTTACATACAAAGGAGGAAACAAGTGGAATGCAGGATATATAGATAAGTACAAATGTTATAAAACTGGAAAAATCAATAGGAAATCTTGCACACTGCTCTTCCAATTAGAACTTGGTATGTATGTGTTTTAGGAATCCCAGCACTCGGGAGGCAGAGCCAGGCCGATCTCTGAGTTCACTGGGCTACCAAGTGAGTTCCAGAAAAGGCGCAAAGCTACACAGAGAAACCCTGTCTCGGAAAACAACAACAACAAAAAGCTTTTGAGGCACTAAAACCTCTATGGTTTACAAACTGTGTTTTTGTTTTGTCTTGGTTTTTGTTTGAGACAATGGAAACCAGTGGTCCAGGCTGGCCTCCAACTCATAATCCTTCTCTGCTCAGTCTCTCTCTCTCTCTCTTTTTATTTCTTTCTTTCTGAGACAGGGTCTCATTATGTAGCTCTGAATGTTCTGGAACTCAAAGACCCACCTGCCTCTGCCTTCCGAGTGCTGGGATTAAAGGTATCTGCCACTACACCCACCTCTGCTTAGAATTTTTGAGAAAAGGTTCCTCTGTGTAATGGTCCTTGATTTCCTGGAACTTGCATTGTAGACCAGGCTGGCCTCACAGAGATCTGCCTGCCTCTGCTGGGATCAAGGGCATATGCCACCAATGCCCAGCCTGCTCAGTCTCTTGTCTTGAGGGCTAGGATTATAGGCATGCACCACTATACCCTGCTCTCAAATTATTTTCTCAAATTCAGCATTTCACTGAATCTTCACTAACAACCATTTAAAAAAAAAAATTACTGGCTGAATATGCTGGCATATGCTTTTAATTCCAGTACTGGAGATGCAGAGGCAGCTGGATCTATTTAAGTTTGAGGCTAGCCTGGTCTATGTAATGAGTTTGAGACCAGTTAGGACTAGAAAGTAAAACCCCATCTCAAAAGAGAAAAAAAGTATTCCTTGCATATCACTTTAAAGAGCCTCGGACTTAGCAAGATTAAATGATGCTATAGGATAGCTACCCTTTAAGACTATGCTTTGTTTGTTTGTTTGTTTGAGAAAGGGCTCTCTATGCAGCCCTGGCTGTCCTGGAACTCATTCTATAGACCAGACTGGCCTCAAACTCAGAGATCCACCTGCCTCACCTCCCACATGCTGGGTTTAAAGGCCTGTACCATCATGCCAGGTGAGACTATGCTTTAACAAAAATCTACACAAGCAGCTCAGGAGAGACTGAAGTGAAAGCATCATACAGTGTCCATCTGCATGCAATATAGAAAAGCAAGATAAAGCCCAGTGGTAATGGCACAGGCTTTTTTGTTTTGTTTTTCAAGACGGGGTTTCTCTGTGTAGTTTTGCGTCTTTCCTGGAACTCACTTTGTAGACCAGGCTGGCCTCGAACTCAGAGATCCGCCTGCCTCTGCCTCCGAGTGCTGGGATTACAGGCTTTTAATCCCAGCACTTGGCAGTGGATCTGTGAGTTCGAGGTCAACCTGGTTTAGAAAGAGAGTTCCAGGACAGCCAGAGCTATTACACAAAGAAACCCTGTCTCAAAAACAAAAACAATAACAATAGGGGGTTGGGGATTTAGCTCAGTGGTAGAGCGTTTGCCTAGCAAGCCAAGGCCCTGGGTTCGGTCCTCAACTCTGGCAAAAAAAAAAAAGAAAAGAAAAGAAAAAAACAACCAATAATAAAGTTTAAAAAATGGAAAAAAAGAAAAATTAAAGTAAACCAAATATTACCTGATTAGAAAGAAGCATTATCAATTAAAAAGGTTCCATTTGCAGCCAAAAACAAGTTAGAAAACTTCATTATCTTAGCACCAACATAAGACAATTCAAGTTAGTTAATTTGGGGGCTAAAAAAATGGCTCAGTGCTTATGAGCACTAGCCACACTTCCAAAGGCCCCAGGTTCAATCCTTAGCACTCACAACCACCTGTAACTCCAGTTCCAGGGGATCTGATACCCTCTCTGGCCTTTTCAGACACCAGGCATATAAGTGACACAGACATAAACATATGCAAGCAAAACACCCATACAGATAACATGTTTTAAAAAGTTAGCTATTTTGGTAGTTCAAAACATTATGGAGAGAGCTTCTCTATATTTGTTATCTATAGCTAATTCTGGGTCTTATTTAGCCTAGGTTGCCTTGAGGTTCTGATCTTCCTGCTTCTACCTACACAGTGCTAGGATTACAGGCATTTGCCAGCATGCCTAGCTTGAGGTTCTGGGGATCACCTCGGGTCTTTGTACATTCAAGGCGAACATTCTGCCTCCTGAGCTACAATCCTGGCTCTACACTCAAGAAAAGAATATTACATTTAAGTATTTTATACGTAAATAGGCTGGGTGTATAGAGGTCAAATACAACCTGCAGGACTTGGTTATCTCCATCCTCCATGTGGATCCAGGGATCAAACTAAGTCAGTTCTTTGGGCCTAGCTGCAAGCACCTTTATCTGCCCAACCATCTTGCTGGCTCTACTCTCCACTTTTAAAACTACCTATTATTTACAAATTATGCCTTAAAATCTTGGCATTGTTAGTTGCAATTTCAGAGTCAGAAAAGGGCTTTTTCCAGAGGCAGAATACTGCCCATATTCTGGTAACAACTATACTATGTCTACTAATAGTCTATTAATAGTAATAGCAATGGGATATGTTATGAGAAATGCATCCTTAACAGATTTCACTGCATGAATATCACAGAGTCTACCTTACATGATCCTGGTGTATTTTATTATACATTTAGGTTACATGGTATAGACTATTGCTTATAGGATACCAAGCATGTTATGGTACTGGAGAAAAAAGATGATGAGTATTTGTGCATCTAAAAGTAGAAACAGTACATCAAAAAATAGTGCAGCACACAGAAGGCACTCGAGACTGCAGGGCTACAAGTTATGTCAGGAGTTAACAGTGAATGGTGCATAAAGTGTGAAAGCCTAGACAACTACCAGTCACTCCTGCAGATAACAAGTACCGTAGTAAACTCATTTAACGCGTTTTCTTTTCTGGGGCTGGAGAGATGGTTCAGTGGTTAAGAGCAGTCACTGCTCTTGCAGGAGATACAGGTTTCAGTCCCTGGATCAGCAATGGGTGGCTCACAAATCCTGTAATGCCAGTTCCAGTTCTGGTGCCCTCCTCTGGACTCTAAGGGTATCAGCACTCACAGGATTACACCCCTACACAAACATACCTAAGTACACATAAGTAAAATCATTTTTTAAAAGACTGGTTTCTTTTATTTTTATGTGCATGAATGCTTGGCCTAAATGTAAGTATGTGAACTACATGCATGCCTGGTGCCCTTAGAAGTCAGAAGACTTCTGGAAGTGGAGTTATGGTTAGTTGTGAGCTACCATGTGGGTGCTAGAAATCCCACCTGGGTCCTCTGCAGAAAAAACAAGTTCTCTAAACCAGAGCCATCCCTCCAGACTGAAAATAAAATAGATCTTGGTTACAGAGTGAGTTCCAGGATAGCCAGGGCTGTTATGCAGAGAAACCATGTCTGGAAAAAACAAAATAAATAAATTATTTTTTCTTTTACTTTTGTTTTGTTTTTTTGAGACAGGGTTTCTCTGTGTAGCTTTGCTCCTTTCCTGGAACTCACTTTGTAGATCAGGCTGGCCTCGGACTCAGAGATCCACCTGGCTCTGCCTCCTGAGTGCTGGGATTAAAGGCGTTCGCCACCACTGCCCCGCAATAAATATTTTTTCATTTTCACATTATAAACTTAAAAATGTTTTCTTTATAACCTCACTTTCTTTTTGAAACATCGTTATCACTGTATAATCCAGGCCAGCCTCCAAGTACTAGGATCATGAAAAATGAAGCATATACACATACCCCACTACATTTTCTTTAAAAAAAAAAAAAGTTATAGAAATTTTTTATTTTTATGGGTTTGGACATCTGCATGTGTGTGAGTGACCACAGATCCCTATAGATGTAGTTACAGGCAGGTGTGAGCTGCCTGATGTAGGTGCTTGGAACTGAACTGTGCGAGAATAACCCCTTGCAATCTCTCTAGCCCCTAAATTTTTTTTCCCCCAGCCAAGTATGGTAGGCTTACCGGTAATTCCAGCATGGGGGAAGCTGAGGTGGGAAGGCTGTGAGATCCAGGCTACCTGGTACTACAAAGTAAGACCTTATCTCAAAACAAAACAAAACAAACACCCAAGATAAACAACACCTTTAATCCCATCATTAGGAGGCAGAGGCAGGCGGGTCTATGAGTCTAGTATATTCTTGGCAAGCATTTTTGAGATAGTCTTGCTAATGATGTCAAACTTTTTTTGTTGTTGGGTTTTGAGACAGGGTTTCTTTGTGTAGTTTTGGTGCCTGTCCTGGATCTCACTCTGTAGACTCAGATCTGCTGGCTCTGGCTCCTGAGTGCTGGGATTGAAGGCAATGTCAAACTTTTAAAAGAAATCAAAAGCTTCTTCAGCTATATGTCCTTTAGACATGGAAGGGGTTTTTTTGTTTTTTTTTGTTTTTAGCTTCATTATAATCTTACAGATTTTAAGCATAATTACAACTTGCTCTTACTGAAAAGCTGTTATGTGGTTCATGGCTACTCCTGACTATGCTATGACTTTGCTTAGGTTCAATACCCAGACTACCAAAAAACAAGATGAAAACAAAATAACACCCCCAACCCCCAACAAAGGTACAGACATACACACTAGGTCTGGTAAGTCTGGGAGCAGAGCTCAGAAGTAGAGTTCCTGTGCTTCAGTTTCTTCAATTAAAACAGGAGAACCTGAGAATTCAAAGAGTTCATCTGCAAAGTAATTGGAAGAGTGCCGGTCACTTAGCAAACTCCGAAGACGCACTGGCTATTATTATTATAGCTTTCCTGTCTTTTCTGAAACTCTCATACTATGGTAAAACCAGTCTAAAATACAAACTGACAAATAACCTTTTTGTAACACGAACTGCTAAATGGTCTTATTAATAAGAAAAACCCACAGCCAGATTCTGGGGTGAAAACTGAAAGATCAGAGAAACAGAACAAGCCACAGCCAACCTCACCTCGCCAACTCCTCAGCCAATCCTGTTTCCTCAGATTGGAAGCCTCCGAATGCTCACCCAAAAGTGACTCCACTGAATTGTTGCTAAAAGTTCCTGGTCCTCAAGCCTTACATACCTTTCTGTGCCCAGCCATACTACTTCCTGGGATTAAAGGTGTGTGCCACCATGCCTGGCTGTTGCCAGTGTCTTGAAAAATAGAATTAAGGGTATGTGCCATCACTGTCTGGCCTCTATGTCTAATCTAGTAGCTGACTCTGTCCTTTGATCTCTAGATATTGGGGTCCACAATATAACACCACATCTTTTTTTTTTAAGCCAGAAAGTCAATTTTAAATAAGAAAGGTTCTTTAGAAGTCTCCCTGACTTCCCTTCAGCTCTAAGCAACCTAAACCAAGCACTGCCTGGGACAACAGAATGACAACAACTGGTTTAGAGTTTAATGTAAATCAAGTTTAATATAATCAAGACCTACTCCCTGGATTTTGGGAGAAAATGCCAAATTCTCAGTTAGCAAGGAATGGTGATTAGATAACCAGTACCCACTAGAATTCAAGTGGTTGAGGTCTTTGCTAGAGATGATCAGGAACAAAGCAATGTCTATAGTTGCGTCCCCAACACAGGCAGTAGAATCACTACAAAAGTCTATTAAAAGAGCAGTGAAGCCAGGGTGGTGGCGCACATCTGTAATCCCAGCACTCGGGAGGAAGAGCCAGGAGGATCTCTGTGAGTTCGAGGCCAGCCTGATCTACAGAGCCAACCTGGTCTACAGAGATCCAGGACAGGAACCAAAACTACACAAAGAAACCCTATCTCGAAAAAACAAAAAACAAAATGAAGAGTAGTGAAGTTGGACACAGCAAAAACAGTATAATTCAGGCCCTGAGAGAGGACACATAAGAGGCAATGGTAACAGAGCAGCCTCTGGGTGAAGGCCAGCTGTAGTATAACCAGTCCCTAATGGGCCTAGATTACTAGCCTTCCACTAGTTACCTAATCTCAAAGTATCAATTCACTGTTGTAATGGGGATTACCCAAACTACCAAGGATTACACATTGTGATTAAAACATATCCTTACTTTAGTTTGATCACCTGACTCTCTCTCTATATATATAAAAATGCTTTCTGGGACTTTGGTCAGGTCTTCTTGCACTGAAGAACTTTCATCTCACATTCTAACATGAAAAAAACCAAACAACTTCACTTAACATGCCCCCCCCCCCTTTTTATCCTGATACAGGGTTTCTCTGTGTAGCCCTGGCTTCCTGGAACTCAATCTGTAGACCAGGCAGTCCTTGAACTAGAGAGCCTCCTGCCTCTGCCTCTGGAGTGCTGGGATTAAAGGTAACCACGGCCTGGCTCCACCTTAAATTTTAGAGGCTGATGTGCAGTAAGATGTGGGAGAATCTCACTCCTGGAAGCTGCTTATTAGCTATGTTATCTTCGCTGAGATTGTTTCTCAATCTGTAAAAATGAATCTCACAGGTTACCTCTTTCTCTCCACGGCTCTAGTTGGGCTCCTAAATCATTGTTATACTTTCCAGAGGGTTCTGGAGGGCAAAGAACGCTATTACTGAAGGTGGGGAAGAATGCCATGTTATTTACAGAGCTGGCTAGGCTCCAGATACTCCTCTTTCAGGAGATGAAAAAGCTCAGAAATGGAGGAATACAGGGTCTGTTGTAGACCAGAAATGGAGGAAGACAGGGGCTGTTGCAGACTGTACTAGATACCTTCTCTATGCAATTTTGTTTGTAGATTAAGTCACTGGATGTAATGTGGGAAGTGTCAGGCCAGATCAGATTCTAAAATCACAGGCAGGGAAAATACTTTTTCAGTTTCTTTCAGACTAAAGATTTCAAACTGGACCCATAACAAAATACCTTCACAACTTTATGCAGGGTTAAAACCGTCCCTTCCTTCTTTCAGCCCACCACTAGGGGGCCAGACCATAAAAAGCAGCAGTTAAATCCAAGAGCTCAGGAGTGATCACCCTGTTTTAATCACTGTGTGACCTTGGATAAGTTTCTTTACCATTCTAAGCCTCAGTTTCCCCATCTGTAAAACAGGAACCGCAGCAGCAACTATCCCACTAGGTTGAAATTAGGTTAAGCAAGCCACGTTATGCATTGACAACAATGACTCCACATAAAGACTAGCAAATTTAAACAGGTTTTACTTTACTGATGGCAATAAATTATCAATGCTGGTTTTGTTTCTGAATTCAAAGACGATGCTTAACATACGTACTCTTTTAGGCAACGGCCTTCGTATCCAGAGTCTTCTTTATAAAAAGATCAACAGGTCTCTCTTTTCCTCCTGACCAGAGTTGGCCCAGAAACCTCAAGTCTCTGACCTGTCTATGCCAAGAAGTCTTGGCTTTGGGCTTTCTAAACACTACGAAGCCTGTCACCGAGTCTAGGCGAACCAGCCCATTTCTGCACCGACTGGGACATGTTCCTGGCCTTCAAAGGCCCAAACCGTGCTGGAGCCGGCCTGCCTGCCCTGGGTTACCGGTCCGGAGCTGGCCTGCCCTGCGTCTCCTCTCCAGAGGACTCTCCCCTCTACGTAGGCAGGTAAGACGGCACCTCGCTCCGAAGCGCGTCGGCCGAATGCCCACGGGAGCAGGCTCCCCGTGGCGGCGTCCAGGCCTGCCGCCCGGAGCCCGGTCCCCGGCTCCACAGCAGGAGCGAGGCGAGAGGACAGGGCTCTGCCTACCCCCGGGAACGCACGAGCTCCGGCCCGAGGCCACCACGTGGGGGCAGCGGGGGCACTAGGCATCCGGAACCAGCCCGGGGGCTGCTCCCGTGCGGCCCTACGCCGGCCCCACACCGGCCCGAGGGGCACTCCCGACCTGATTTCTCTTCCCATACCAATCTGCACGCTTCCGACACCTTCTTCAGACTAGACACAAGCCCTCGCCAGACCCCGCTCCCCAAGACCTCAGCCCGAGCACCCATCTGCCGAGCTGCCTCACTCACCCATCGCGGCTCCGCTCGCTCAGACTTGGCGGCGGCCGCAGCTGTAGCTTCAGCGGCAGCTTCGGCAGACAATATGGCGGATCTGCAGGACGGCGGCCTGACCGGGACAAACATTTTACACCGTACTGAACGCGTTCTTAACCCTCACGCCCCCTTCCCTCCCGGAGCTGACACGGATGGGCGTGCGTTTAAAGAGAACCGCAGCCACTAAAGGTGTCAATTAGGGACGGAATAGACAAGGCTGGGGGAGACTACAAGGGATATCTACTGAACAGTGTGCCAAGTTCTCTGCTGATTCTGTTTCTATTTCTTTATGGTGAGGCCTCCTTTCCCAGAAAGCTACCCCTTCTTTTTATAATTAAGTCCATATAGAACTGAGTAAAGAATCATCTAGAGAGGAAAAGTGATTTATTCCAGGCTATGGAGATAAGGAAAGGAAATCACGATTAAACTGGAGTTTGTGTCTCGTTTTTTGTTCACTGGAGAGAGGGTCTCACTATATGTCTCTGGCTGGCCTGTAAATCTATATAGACCAGGCAGACATCGAACTCACAAGATATTCACCTACCTGTGCCTTCCAAGCGCTGGAACAAAAGGCTCCAGATCTTTTTTTGTTTGTTTGTGTGGGACAGGGTTTCAAGTATTCCAGACTGTCTTCTGGTGAGTAAGTAGATGACTTTGACCTCCAGGTCCCCTGCTTCCATTCCCCAGTGCTGACATTACAGGTGTGCACTATCATGAGCGTGTGTGTGTGTGTGTGTGTGTGTGTGTGTGTGAGCCCACTAACCTTTGTAAGGGTAGGGGTCAGTTCTGTATTGCCTAACATCATGGCCACCACCTTCCGGTCTGGAATAAACAAGAAAAATTAGATTGGTGAGCTCCCTTTCCTAGCAATGAGGATATCAAAGCTTTTACCTTTTGAATAAAAGAATGCTGGGCTGATACCTAAGCTCAACACAAAGAGCTGGGGTTTTGTCCAATCTTTAGTCTCCATCTTTTAGAAGGTGAATGAAGACTCTTGTATCTGGTTCTCAGGGCCTATCACAACAAATTACCAAGTCTACCCAAATGCCTGGCCAGTTAAGGGAAAAAACTCCAGTCAAATTCTATGCCTCAACATGAGGAAAAGGAATACTGTGTTTACCTTCCTCAAGTGGAACTTATCATGTTACTTTGCCTTCTTACTTCACAGATCTCCAGGCCCAGTTTTCCTGCCCCATCTGCTTTGAAACCAGACATTAAGGACCAGAGAGATGGCTGAGCAGAAAAAAGTGCTTATGGCACAAACCTGATATCCAGAGTTGGACCCCCGACTTTCTGGTGCACAGGGGTATCCAACTTCTGAAACTTGTACACTATCTCTACACACATTTTGTGACACAAACATACCTGCTCATGCATACACACACACAAATATTTTAAAACAAACAAAAACATTCGTGTTTAGTTTCGAGCATCAGCTCAGTGGTAGAGTACTTGGCTATCAAGCACAAGGCCCTGGGTTTAGTCCTGAGCTCTGAAAGAAGGGGGGGGGGAGACTAACACACACACACACACACACACACACACACACACACACACACACAAAGGAAGGTAACTCGATACATTACTGTCACTCTTGGCAGTTCCACTGTCTGATCGGAGGGTTGCCCAAACATCTCAGTCTGGCACACAGGCTGGTTCTTGGGCCACTCACTCACCAACAGGAAGTTCAGGCTCCAAGTGTAGTTGAGGAACCCTTTTCCCCAACCAGGCTCCTAGCTTCTCTTTGTGAATATGCAGTCCTGTTTGCTCACATGATAAACCTTTCAGGATCCAGTTCCATTACCACCTCTTCCGGGACACCTGTCTTCCCATCCACCCTCTCTGCTCCTATGGCGGTATTCTGCCTTCTTTAGCATTTCATACTGATTTGCTCCCAATGTATATTCAGTCTCCCTATCAGCTAAGGAAAGGAAGAGAGCTTCTCCATCTGCTATCCCAATGTCTGTCACAGTGCCTGCTAAACAGAGGCACCAAAACTGTCCAGTCAGTATCCCATCCACCAGAGCTCATCTGCATACCCTGTGGCCAAAAGCAGAAAGGCTAAGGTGTATCCATCCCTTCTGCTTGCAGGACTCTAAACTATGCCCAGAGGAGCCAGGAGACCCTTCACATAGCTTTGTTCTCTGTTCTAGGACACGACCTTTCCAGAGACCTTTCATTTTCTTTCCTGCTTTTTTGTTTGTTTGTTTGTTTTTCGAGACAGGGTTTCTCTGTGTAGCTTTGTGCCTTTCCTGGAACTCACTTGGTAGCCCAAAGGTGTGCGCCACCGCCACCCTGCTCCTTCCCACTTTCATATGGTAGGAACTATATTCTGCTTGCCCTCTCACAACAATGGAGTGTCTTAAACCTCCTAACCTCTTTTGGTTTTTCAAGACAGGGTCTCACTATGTAGCCCTGGCTGTCCTGGATCTCACTCTGTAGACCAGGCTGGCCTCAAATCCAGAGATCCACCTGCCTCTGCCTCCTGAGTGATGGGATTAAAGGAAAGCGCTACTACACCTGGCTTAAATACAAATTTTAAAATTACATTGATTGGGGCCGGGTGGTGGTGGCGCACGCCTTTAATCCCAGCACTGGAGAGGCAGAGCCAGTCAGATCTCTGTGACTTCGAGGCCAGCCTGGTCTACAGAACGAAATCCAGGACAGGCACCAAAACAACACTGAAAAGCCCTGTCTCGAAAAACAAACAAACAAATAAACAACAACAACAACAAAAAAGCAACCAAACAAAAAAAACTACATTGATTGGACTGGAGAGTTGGTTCAGCACTTCAGAGCACTTGCTGCTCTTGCGAGGACCAAGGTTTGATTTCCAGCAAACATCTGGTGGCTCCCAAACCAACTGTAAGTCCAATCTCAGGGAGTTCAATGCCCTCCTCTAAGCCCCAAGAGCACTAGGCACATGTGTGGAGCATAGACTACATATAAGCAAAGCATTCAAGTACATAAAAAAAAAAATCTAAAAATAAGTAAAAATTACATTTATTTGGTGTGTGTAGAGACTAGAGGACAACTAACTGAGTCAGTTTTCTCCTTCCACTCTAGTGGCTCCAGGGTTGTCAGGGTTGCTACAAAGTGCCTTGACTCTCTGATCCACCTTACCAGCATTCCCTCCCCACCGTGAAGCAGTGTCCTGGCTTGGCACCTGGCACAGGGCAGGGTTGTAGTGACTACATGCTCGGAGAATCAAGACACAATCTACTAGGACAACAGTGTCGCCACCTTTCAGGGGACTTTTATACCATTTCACAGCCGTGTTACCTTGGGAGGGACAGCACACATCCCCCAGGTTGTCAAAATGTGGGTGACAAGGTACCTGGACCCGACTGGCCTTCTGTTAGCAGCAGCAATCACAGTTCCACAGCCTTTGGGACCACAGAAGCCACATGAGGAGCTACCCAACTTAGAGGCCCACACCTCTGACTTTGCCTGATGGGTAGGAACCAGAGAAAGAACCACAGGACACAGGCTTGTTGGGAGTATAAAAATAAGACTTTTTTCTTCTTATCACATCAATTATCAAAGAAAGAAACATTACGTAACAAAAATACAAAGCTCTGGTGGATTTTTTTGGGTTTTTCGTGTTTTCTTGCCCCACCTCCCCAACCCAACCCCAACAGCCCTTGGCCAGAAGGCCCTTGGGTGAAGCCTGGATGCTGTCTTGAGGATCACCCCGAAGCTCAGGAGAACCGGTGGTCCAGGTCTCTCTGGGGACTGGCTGAGTATGAGTAGGCTTTGCCCAAAACCAGGCGGTCCCGGAGCAGCTTGAAGAAGGCATAGTAGTTACTGAAGAGGATGAGGGCCAGTGAGATGGTCTGGTGCCACTTCTCCGAGGACATTAAGGAGTACAACTGGTAGACAATGACAGCGCCCTCCAGCAGCAAGAGGATGTTAAGGATCCTCAGGGGGTTGCTGAAAAAGAACTACCCAGGGGAGGGTAGGAGAGGCCAGAGGGCATGCTCCAGAAACCTGCTTCTTGGATGAGGAATTCTTGGCGCATAGTAAAGGGGACAAGATCTTGGGGCTCCATGTGTACTTGGGTAGGGGAAGACTGTAAGGTGGGGGGGGGGGACTCTGCCACCTCATCTGTCTTTGCCTATAGTGTTCTGCTGCTTCCATATAAGTTGTTGAAGATACTTCTGGAAATCCTTTTCTGAGAGGTCTTGCATGCTATTTCAAACTCTGGTCCCAAATCAACTTTTTATTTATTTGTTACCAGACTGGCCTTGAATTCACAGATATCAGCCTTCCTCAGCCTCCTGAGTACTGGGATTAAAAATAAGAACCACTATACCCCACTCAACTTTTTTTAATGTCAAGCTCTGCAGTATTGTCGGGACTGAACAAATCAGAATTCTGCCCCCCCACCCCATTTTTTCAGTGCTAGGGATGGAACCCAGGCTTTATATATGCCACAGACTTTTGCTCAGCACATCTTGTGTCAGCATGGACAGCCTGAGTATGTACTGCAGCACCTACTGCTTCCTCTGGAGCATTTCTACCTAGACTGCAAGTGGAGGGTCACACGAATACCTCTCAGTCTTACAAGGTGTCTTAAAGGAAAACAGAATGTAGAACTCAAGAAAAAAAATTTTCCACTAAGCTCAAGAGCACCAATGTCAAGGGATCTCAATCTGCAAGGAAAAGTACCTCCAACAGAGGGTGTGGGAACTGAAGGGCCCAGGATGCTGGGCTCAGGCCTGGGCAGTGTGGCTAGGAGCAAGACTCTTTTCTCTGAGAAATAAAGACAACTGCCCAGATTAACAATATCCCAAACTGTGACCCTTAGTGTCCTGGCTCCATAGGGTCCCCCAGCTCTAGCTGAGGTTACTAGAAGTAAGAGGATTCTAGCTCCTTCAAACAGAATAGTGCCATGAAGTCTGTTGGAAAAGGGGATTGGAGGCCAGCAGCCTTGCTGAGTCAGGGCAAGCAAGCCATTTCCCCATGCTGACTGGGGCCATTTGCACGAGTTCCCAAGTTTCTTAATAAGGCACTCTTGAATAAGTTAAGAATGCATGGAACACAGCACAGAATCATCGGGATTATTTCCAGTGCTAAGACCTCTCCATCTCGTCTGTCAGTGTCTGTCTGTCTCTCTCTCTCTCCTCTCTCTCTCAGAGCTAAGTTTAAAGCATGAGCCACCAGGACCTGCAGAATCCTTTCTTTCCTTGTATCATCACCTCTCCCTCTATCCAATGCTCTGAGAGATCAGCAAGCAAGCAAGGGGACTGCAGAGATGCTCATCTGTGTGGACGTCCTCGGACTGCATGTGTGCACTGGGTTTGGGATACAGTGAGGACAGCCATCATCATCCTGCTAAGTCCACCCACTCCCTGCCTTGAGGATCAGGCCCCGTCCTCCTACCCAGAAAAGAACACTCACGTGGAACCGGAAGTGGGAGACATCGGAGGGGATGGCCACGTTGTAGTGGCCCACTGCTTTGTAGACATTCTTGCTGTGCTTCACCAGCACACCCTGTGGCCACATGCACTCTTCAGTCCACCTGGAGGCAAGTCCAAGAGTACATTTTGTCCATGAAAATGGGTCCTAGAGGGTCGGGCACAGGTGGTCACTAGGGCTCTACTTCATTTCTACCACTCTGATACTGTGACTCCTTTTCTGGGGTTCAGCTGCCTCCTCTATAAAATGGGGAAATGACCATAAGCAATTTACTACAGAGACATCTAGGGGTGAGGGATTATGAAGGAAAACCTTTTCCCTTTCCATTTGCCTCATTGTAACCTCCTGTGGGTCCATCACAGCTACCTGGGTGGAGCAGGGACGAATGTGACTGCTCTGTTTACAAATGTGCTGAAGGCTCTGCAGTATCCTATGGACTTGACAAGGGTTCTTGAGATCCTATGCAGCATCCCTCGACTTCCACGGCACTGCTCACATCCCTGCATAAGTCACTCCCTCCAAACAGACGATCTTCCGGATGCCTTGTCCTGAAGGGCTCTGTCTTATCTTTGAAAACCTAAGATCCCCAGAAAGCCTTTCTCCAACTCTTTACAAAACTGAGTATCTTTTACTGTCCTCGAAGCTCCTGCCGCTGACTGGTCCACATTTCCCAGTGTTTGCCATCTATTTGTTTCCCAGTCTGCATCATTCCTTTAGCAAGTAGACAGCATCTACTTCAGGCCTGTGTCCCCAGAGCAGGCCACAAAAGCTGGCACTGAGAAGCCAAACAAGAGCAGGGCATTTCCTTCCAATGTCCTCTGAGACTCCAAGGACCTCAATGGTCCTGGGCCCGAAACAGAACTACAGCTATCGGCAGCTCTCCTGTAAACTAGATTCTTGCCTCACTGATTCATTCACTTAAAAACACATGGCCACACGATGTAACACTGAGAGAAAGAAGCTGGACACAGGAGTGACTACTTGGTGGTGGCGCACACCTTTAATCCCACCACCTGGGAGGCAGAGGCAGGTGGATCACTGAGTTCAAGGCCAGCCTGGTCTACAGAGTACCAAGACAGCCAGGGCTACAAGAGAGAAACCCTGTCTTGAAAAATCAAAAACCAAATCAAACCAAACCAAACCAAAAAACCCAACCAAACAGGAGTGTCTACTTATGACTTTATTTATACAAAGTTCTAAAAGAGGCAAACTAAATTTTATGTACAATTTATTTAAGGTTCTAGAACAGGAAAATCTAACCTATGGTGAGAAAAAGATACAGGTGTGTGTGTGTGTGTGTGTGTGTGTGTGTGTGTGTGTGTGTAGTAGTTTACTGGGAAGAACCATGAAGATATTTTCTATGGAGCTAGAAATGTTCTAGGCCTTGATGAAGGTAGGTTACATGAATGTTCATGCCTTTGTCAAAACAAAAAGAGTTGGGCATGGTGGCATACCCCTTTAATCACAACACTCTGGAGGCAGAGGCAGGCGGATCTCTGTGAGTTCAAGGCCATTCTGGTCTATATAGTGAGTTCCAGGACAGCCAGGGCAATACAGAGAAACCTTGTCTCAAAAAACCAAAACCAAAACCAACCAAACAAACAAAAAGTCACATTCAAGATCTGTAGAATTTGTAGTTTGTATAGTATATTTCACTCTATCTAAATTTTACCTTTAAAAAAAATATAGGCCAGGAGGTGGTGCACACCTTTAATCTCAGCACTTGGAGGCAGAGACAGGGGGATCTCTGTGAGTTCGAGGCCAGCCTGGTCTACACATTGAGTTCCAGGACAACTGGAGTTGTTACACAGAGAAATCCTGTCTCAAGAAAAAAAAAAGAAGAAAAGAAAAGAAAAAGAAGCCAGGTGGTGGCGCATGCCTTTAATCCCAGCACTCTCAAGGCAGAGGTAGTCGGATCTCTGTGAGTTCGAGGACAGCCCGGGCTACAGAGTAAGTTCCAGGACAGGCTCCAAAGCTACACAGAGACCCTGTCTTGAAAAACAAACAAACAAACAAAGGAAAAAAAAAAAAAGAAATGAAAAGAAAAAGAAAAAGAAAAAAAAGACAGGGCTCGAGCAATGATGCCTTGTTGATGCCAGTTAGGAGTACTGGTTGCTCTCGCAGAGGACCTAGATTAAATTCCCACCATCTACATGGTGGCTCACAACCATCTGTAATTCCAGTTCCAGGGAATCCGACATCCTCTTCTGACCTCTGTGGTCATCAGGTGTAAAGGCAAAACACTCATATCCATAAATTAAAATAAATCACCCTAAACAACTGAAAAAACAAAACCCCATAAAACCTATCCAGGCACTGTGATGGGAGAGAGGAGATAGGTGCATGCTTGCAACATGGGTAAGAGCCATGTTTCTAGAGGCTCTCAGCCTGGAATGAGCAGCAGGAGACAAAGGAAGAGGAAGTAGCAAGTGAAGGCAGTGTGGTGTGGGGCACTGAAAAAAAAGAATGGTCCTTTACAGATGAGGCACCTGGATCGGCTGGGTAGTCAGGAAATAAGGGAGCACAGAAAGAACATTCCAAGCAAAAGATACACCAGGGGAATGTGGATGTGGAAGTGCATAAAGCATATGAGAGGTTTGGTCTGGCTAGAGGCAAGGTGTGTGTTAGGACGTAGGAAAGGAAACAGTGTGCTCATCAGCCGGCCAATCAGCCTGGAAGCTGTGCAAAGGGTCTTGGCCTTAGTCCATCCCCTGGGTGAGATACAGACAGGCAGCATGCTTTCTTTCTTTCTTCTTCCTTTGGTTTTTCAAGACAAGAGTTTCTCTGTGTAGCACTGGCTGTCCTGGTAGACCAGGCTGGCCTCAAACTCAGTCTTACCTGCCTCTGCCTCCCAGGTACTAGGACTAAAGGTGTTCGACACCATACTCAGCCTCTTAAGACCATTTGTAGGGTGGTTTTTTTATTTATCTATTTATCTATCTGTCTGTCTACCTATCTATCTATTTGGTTTCTCGAAACAGGGTTTCTCTGTGTAGTCCTGGCTGTCCTGTAATTGGCTCTGTAGACCAGGCTGCCCTTGAACTCACAGAGATCGGCCTGCCTCTGCCTCCCAAGTGCTAGATTAAAGGCGTGAGCTGCATCTTCTCTTTCTATTCTCCAGCATAGGAGGTTAAGCCAAGCCCTCTTGTGGTGAATTCAGTACAGTCTCTTCTCTCGGAAAAGGGCCCTGATTGACAGGAGCACTACTACAAGGGCACCTGGCCTCGGAGCTCTCTATTTTGATTCCACTCTAGCTGGCCTCCCTCTACAAAAGTTGTCCTGACGGCCTCCTCTTGGCTGGCTTCAGACTCAGATATGAGAACCTTCAATGAGAAATGATTAGCATAATCAGGACAGGGTCTCGGCTGAAGGGCTGCGCAAGTATTAGGCACCAGTGAAGGACGAGGAGGCTGAAGGACGGTTAGTTAGCTCATCACCCCAGGGCTCCTGCACTGGGAGACGCTCACTTCTGCTCTGGGAACAGCTGGGCCTTTTTCTCCCTTGTCTTAACTAATTTTGATGTGACTATCTAACCCCATCAGTCTGTGAATTTGTTAAAGATTTCATCTGTTGCCGGGCAGCGGTGGCACGTGCCTTTAATCCCAGCACTTGGGAGGTAGAGCCAGGCAGATCTCTGTGAGATCGAGGCCAGCCTGGTCTACAGAGTGAGATCCAGGATAGGCACCAAAACTACATGGAGAAACCCTGTCTCGAAATACAAAAAACAAAAATACAAAAAAAGATTTCATCTGTTGTCTCCTCTGTGGCTCTCCTCCTGCATAGGGTTTACCACCAGCTAACAGAGAACTGCATCTTGTTCTGATGGAGGTTTTGAAAAGAACACACAACTCCCTTCAGCTTATAGGTCAAAGAGCAAGCTCCTCTGCCTGATAGAGCCCCAGGCCTGGGAAGGCGTTCGTGTTCGTGTGTGAAAGAGTACTGGAGGAGCAGGCCATGTAACGGTTGAGAGAGCAAGTGAGCAGGAGTGAAGGATGACTGACTGCATGCGCGGTAAGTCAGTGAGTGGGTAAATGAGAGAGTGAATGAGAAGGTCAGTGGGTCCATGTCCAGCACACCTGCAAGCTCCCCAAGAACAAAGAACAGGTCTATCTAGAGCCCCACTATACTCTGGACACAAGTCCTAATGTGTAAGACAATAATGTACAGTTAACAAGGAGATGGCAAGTGACTCCACAGCCTGACCAGGGGACTGGGGTTGTTGAGCAGAGTAGGGTGGGGCAACTCACGGGTGCTGCAGCACGTTGGAGCAAAGGGCTGGGTCCACCTTTTGCCAGCAGCCCAGATGGGCAGCAGCTTTGTGCAGCAGGTCACAGTAGCTAGCAGGAAGCAGGTGCTGCATGAGGATCACAGAGGTGCTGATGGACACCAGCAGGAAGAGCTCGCAGGACCAACGCTTGTCATAGTAGTGCGTATTCTGGGGAGAGCAGGAGGTGGGTCAGTCTCAGGATATCCATAATGGCCTCATTCCCACTCCCTTCCCCGAGCATACCGAGAAGCCAGGGCAGTACGGTAGAGATTCCAGGATGACTGAAACCAACAATTACATACCTCGGGAGGGCAGCTGAACTCCTACATCCACCAATTTCCTACGATGGAATATTGCTCCACTGCCACATACTTGGGGTCAGAGCACGCTCGGGGATCCAGAGTGGAACAATCTTGGCTCTGCTGCACATTAACTATAACTCTGGCTTCTGGCAAATAATTGAACTCGTCTATACTTTCCTTTCCTCACTAGTCAGATGAGGCCTAGGGGAACCACTACTAACCCAGGCATTAGGGATTTTATACATATCAAAGTTCTCTGCAGACAGAGTCCTCTAAACACCCAATTGAAAAAAAATATTTCATTTGAGGCCAGAGATGTGTCTCAATAGTTAAGAGCACTGGCTGCTGTTCTTCCAGAGGACCTGGGTTCAATTCCCAGACCCACATGGTGACTCACAACCATCTCTAACTCCAGTTCCAGGGAATCTAATACCCTTTTCTGGCCTCTAATGGCACCAGGCACACAAGTGGTGCCTAGACCTATAAAATAAAAAAAAAATCTTATGTGATGCATATATGTCTGTGTACCACGTGCACACACAGTATCTAAAGAGACCAGCTTTAAACTTCCTTTATATATATATATTTGGTTTGGTTTCTCCAGACAAGATTTCTCTGTATAGCCCTGCCTGTCCTAGAACTAGCTGTATAGACCAGGCTGGCCTTGAACTCACAGAGATCTGCCTGCCTCTGCCTCCCAAGTGCTGGGATTAAAGGTGTGAAACCACCACCACCACCACCTGGCTTCAACCTCCAATCTTTAAAGTTTATCCTGTGGCCAGAGAGCTGGTTCAGAAGATACAGGCACCTGCTTCCAGAACCGACAACCTGAGTTCAATCTCCAGGAGCCAGATTGTAGAAGGGGAGAAGCAACTCCCACAAGCTATCCATTGATTTACACACACACACACACACACACACACACACACACACACACACACACACACACGGGGGTGGTGGGGGTGGGGGAGACGGACGACACAAAGTACATCCTGGAGCAAGGGTGCAAGTCCTTTACAGCTGAGGAGGTACATTCCCAGAAGAGGCTGAATAAAGAACTTTTAAGGTCACTGAGATTTGATGACTCCTAGTTTCTTTTCTTTCCAGGTTTATTTCTTTTATGTGTAGAGTACTCTGCCAGCATGTAAATACATATACCACATGCAGCAGTATCTGCAGAGGCCAGAAGAGACTGGCAGAACGCCTGGAACTGAAGTTACAATTGTAAGGCACCTCGGGGCGGCGGTGGCTCACATGTTTAATCCAGCACTCTGGAGGCAGAGGCAGGATGATCTCTGTGAGTTCGAGGCCAGCCTAGTATACAGATGAGGTCCAGGACAGCCATGGCTGTTACATAGAGAGATCCTGCCTCAAAAAACAAACAAACAAAAGAATTGAATCCTAGTCCTCTGCAGGAGAATCCTGTGCTCTTAACTGCTGAGCCATCTCTCCTGCCCAATCTCCTGGTTTCTTTATTCAATGGCAAAACAGGACACTCACGGACCTGTGCCAAGGCAGCCACTGACTTATGAAGACTGTTCCATTGATCACGAGTTCTTGGACAGGTGACTGCCTTTCAAGGAACCTTGTTCTTTGTTTTCCAGATCTCCAGAGGAGAAATCCAACCACAACTGGCAGAGCTGAGGCTGGGGAGATGACTCAGTTGGTAAAGTGCTTGGTGCACAAGCAAGAGAACCAGAGCTCGGGTCCTCAGAACCTATGGGAAAGCTGGGAATGTACAGTGGTTCGGCAGCCGTACATCAGCACTGGAGAAACTAGACAGGAAGACCTCTGGGTCCGGCTAAATCAGCAAGCTAGCTCCAGATTCAACAACAGACTGTCTCAAGAAATCAGGTGGAGAGCAACTCAGAAAGACACCCAGACATAATCTCTGGCTTCCACCTATATGTACACACACACAACCATACTCTCCCATGAGTACACACACACTCCTAGAAAACAAACAAATAATAAAAACCCAGAAGAGTTACTTATGTAAACAGGAGGGCAGGGGGTTGGAGGGAGGGCAGGAAGCCACTTTATGTTGAGCTATGTACCTTGACAAACCAAACAGGTACAAAGGCCACATAATAGGCACTCAGCATGGAACTGACAAGCACTTCCTTCATGCGCCAATTGAAGTCCATTTTGAGGAACTCTACTTCGTTGCGAATGAGGCTGGGTGACAAGCAGCAGGCATGAGTGGGCATGGCTTCTGGGCCATACAGCTGTCTTGTGTGCTGCTTCCAAGTCTCCCGAAGTGTCAGCAAGTAGTCCCGACTCCTTGCCAGGCCACTGACTGCCTCTCGGGGCCCCATGGAAGCCACATGGCTGAAGAGGTTTGTCTTGCGAAGATCATAGTTCAGCTGCAGGAACGGAATGTACATCCCAAACCTGCTGTGGAAGACAGTGGTGAGGCCAGTCTTATCAAAGAGTCAGGATCCCGACCCTTAACCGGGGATGGAAGGGTGGGGGCACATGGGGGGGGGGGGGGGGGACACGGGACGGGACGACTCTGCTTTTCCCTCCTGGACACTCTGAGAGGAAAATTTATTCATTCTCCTATCCCTCCATCTTTCCATCCAAGTCAAAGATTCAAAACATGTCTTAGTATCAAGTACAACCTAGAACTAGCATACAGTAGGAAGCAAGTTCTTTCCTGCATGGTGATAACTAATAATCACCATGGCAACCCACTTACTGAGTACAAGAGTTTCTTTCTCTGTATAGCCCTGGCTGTTCTGGAACTCTCTTTGTAGACCAGGCTGGCCTCAAACTCACAGAGCCTCCCAAATGCTGGGATTAAAGGCGTGCTCCACCAACACCTGGCTCAGGACAAGTATTCTACATGAAATAGAATAAGAGGCATTAGGTGCTATGGTTTCAACCTCTTCTCAAGGAGGCTGTGATTCCTAAGGAAGAAAGAGAGCCAAACTTTAGACCAAATAAACTAAGAAAAACAAAACAGCCAGGCGGTGGTGGTGCACGCCTGTAATCCCAGCACTCGGGAGACAGAGGCAGGCAGATCTTTGTGAGTTCAAGGCCAGCATGGTATACAGAGCAAGACCCAGGACACGCACCAAAACTACACAGAGAAACCCTGTCTCCAAAAAAAAAAAAAAAAAGAAAGAAAAAACAACAACAAAATAACCCACCTCCAAACAATTAAAAGCAAAGATGGGAGCAGGCATGGTGTGCCTTTTTTTTTGGGGGGGGGGGTTCGAGACAGGGTTTCTCTGTGTAGCTTTGCGCCTTTCCTGGAACTCACGCTGTAGTCCAGACTGACCTCGAACTCACAGAGATCTGCCTGCCTCTGCCTCCCAAGTGCTAGGATTAAAGGCATGCACCACCACCACCTGGCTATGGTGTGCCTTTAATCCCAGCACTCGGGAGGCAGAGGCAGGAAGATCTCTATGATCAAGGCCAGCCTGGTCTACAGAGTGAGTTCCAGGACAGCCAGCACCACACTGAGAGATCCTGTCTCAAGAAACAAAAGCAAGGAAACAAAAAGAGCATGAAAGATGGACATGATGGCACGTGCCAGTAATTTCAGAACCTGAGAAGCTGAGGCAGAAAGATCATGGATTCTAGGCTAGCCTGCAAACAAACAAAATATAACACAACGCCACAAAACAGATCTAGGTTGCACAACTGGGCACATATATAAGAGAATGCTCTTTACTTTGCAGAGGAGAAGGTACAACAACAAACATTAACATGTGTCTATTGTGCCAGGTGCTGAAATGGACCCTTGAACAGGACACATATGTCCCCTATGCAGCACCCAAGCAGGGACAGGAAGAATTAGTTAAGGGTCTTTAGAGTGTGTGGCTGGGACTATGAGGACAAACTACTCAGGACCCATAACCTGAAGGAGCACAACAATCTGCAGACTGAACTAGCCACAGGCTGAAACACTTTCCGAGACAGGGTCTTCCTATGGAACCCAGGCTTGGCCCCATCTGTAACTTTCTATGCAGACTAGGCAATTTTCCAGCTTAAGATCCTCCCGCCTCTGCCTCCTAAGTGCTCAGATTATAGGCATGTGCTACTAAGCTGGAAGAACTATTACATTTTTGCTGATGTGTACTATATACATAAGCCTATAATGGTTGTTAGCTGTTTCTGTATTGAACATACATACATAGTTTTCACCCTTGGCATCTTTAAATAATAGTTATCAACTTTATTGGAGTTAGTGACTTTTTTGTTTTGTTTTTGTTTTTTGAGACAGGGTTTCTCTGTAGCTTTGGAGGCTGTCCTGGAACTCGCTTTGTAGACCAGGCTGGCCTCGAACTCACGGAGATCCGCCTGCCTCTGCCTCCCGAGTGCTGGGATTACAGGCGTGTGCCACCACCGTGGCCGTGACTTTTTACATAGCATTTACATTGTATCAGGTATTAAAGGCAATCCCGATAAGGAGGTATGCAGGAAGATGTATGCTATGACAGACAGGGCTTGAGCATCAGATTTTGATTTCAGTAGGATGTCCTGGACATGACCCTACAGGGGTGACAAGGGGTACTATATTAGAGAAGTGGGCAAGGGAGAGGGACAGCTCAGTGAGTAAAGGTACTTGTCACCAAGACTGACAACCTGACTTCAATGCCTGCAACCCACGTGGTAGAGGAATACCAAATCCTATAAATGTCATAATCTCCACATGTGCACCATGGAATGCATACACATACACTCACACAAATAAGCACGATTTAAAAAAAATTTTTTTAAGATCCAGGTGTGGTGGCGCATGCCTTTAATCCTAGCACTTGGAGAGGCAGAAGCAGGGATATCTATGAGTTCAAAGCCAGACTGATCTACAAAGTAAGTTCCAGGACAGCTAGGGCTATACAGAGAAATCCTATCTTGAAAAACTACACACACACACACACACACACACACACACACACACACACACACGAATAATCAGAAATCAATAAAGAAGCAATCAGAGATAAAAAACAAACAAACAAAAAAACATGATTTTTAGAGAAGGGAGATCTCAAACTGCTGTAAGACAAATTTTAGGAAATCTCTCTAGGGGCAAATGAGAAGCATGAAGGCAGATATAAAAGGAAAACATGAGAGAAAATATAAGAGAAACAGATGATTAAACCATAAGGTCTGCTATCTAGCAGATACAAGTTCCAGAGAGAACAGAAAAAAGAACAACGGTAACAGAAAGCATCCCAGAGCTGGAGACGCAGAGTACTGACAGATGAATAATGAAAGTCCTCCATCAGACGCTTGGGAAATCTCAAGTCATCAAGACAGACTAGTCCCAAAAGCTCTTAGGAGAAAAGTCATCTCCAGGGGACCTGGACGCAAACTGGCATCAGACGCCTCACAAGCCACACTGCACACCAGAGGCAAAGGAACAAGAGCTTCAAATTCCTGAGGAAATATGAACTTAGAAACCTACACTCAGACAGACCATCAGTCAGGAATAGCGCAGGAGAGCTAGAGCAACAGCTCAGTGGGTATGAGTGCTTACTGCTTTTGCAGAGGACCAGGTTCAGTTCCCAGCACCCACATGGCAGCTCACAACCACCTGTCCATACAGTCCCAGGAGATCCAAGGCCCTCTTCTGACCTCTGCAGAGTCCTGCACACATAAATTCATAGGCTCAAACACAGACATATAAATAAATGGAGGAAAAAAACAAAACAAAACAAAAAAGACTTTAAAAAAAGGAGTAACGATAGAATGAAGACATTTTGGACAGGCAAGGACATAAAATGCAGACACTCCCAGTCACTGCTAGGGCAATGACCTGATAATTCATTTGACAAGATAAGGGAGAAATAAGGTATGGGCTCCAAGAGAGCACACAATTCAGGAGGGGGGCAGCAAGAAAAGTCCCAGGCTGAGCTATCCAGCAAGCCTACAGAGCAGTCACTCCGTTCTGGAGCAGAAGGATGCGGGTCCTACGGTACGACTTGTCTGGTGGAGGAGGGAATGGACTCCAGGTACCAGGGAGCATGCTTGAGGGTCTGGATAAATAAAAGGATATGATGACCAGCCATCTTTTGTCAACAAGAAAAAAGGCAACTACAAACTTCATTTAAGGATGTTATTATTTAAATCTGAAGCATGAGCTTAAGAAAGGGACAGAACTCAAGAGAAACCCCTGACCCTGACACTTTTCATGAGGCCCAAGGCCATGACTCCCAGAGTCAGGAAAAGAAGGGAGTTGTGTCCCCTGGAGCTGGAGTTACATTTTCAGCCACATACATGGGTGCTGGGAACCCAACTCCTGTTCTCAAAAAGAGGAATATGTGCTATGAACCACTGGGTCATTTCTCTGGCCCCAAAGGGTTCCCAATATTCTGATTCAAAACACTATTGTTGATGGACTAAAAGACATTGTTTTGCAGGTCTTAACATGGAAATCATGGTTTTGCACATGCTAGACATGAGTTGTGCCACAGGGGCTGGAGAGATAGCTCATTGGTTAAGAGCACTAACTGCTCTTGCAGAGGACCAGGGTTCAATTCCCAGCATCATATGGCAGCTCACAACTGTCTGTAACTCTGATTCCAGGGGATCCAACACACACAGCAAAACACCAATGCACACATTAAATAAAAAAAAAAAAAAGTTGTACCACAGAGCAAAATATATTTATCAGTGACAAAGATAGCTAACTGGAGGGGGGAAGCTATCAAACAGTGGGAACAGTGGAGAAGTGGGGAGATGGTAGGGGAGCGACATCTACCTAGCACTATAGGGAATCAGAGTGCATGTGCTGGCATGCTGTGTGTGGTGTTGATCCCCTATCCAGGGGACATAAGGAACCAGAAACAGTGATTACTCCTTGGAAGGAAAACAAGATGGCTGGGAACAGCAGCAGGGGTGGACTTTTGCTTTTACATCTTTTGACTTAAAAAAAAAATATTTACTTTTATTTTATGAGTCTTCTACCTATGTGTTACATCTCTGTACCATCGCATGCAGTGCCTGAGGATGCCAGAAGGGGGCGTTTGGATCCTCTGCAACTGAAGCCGAGTCGTCAGGCATCATGTGAGTGCTGAGAATGGAACCCAGGGCCTCTGGAAGAGCAGCCAGAGCTCTTAATTGGCTACATAGGGAGATCCTATCTCAATCCCCCACCCCTAAAAACCCAAACATTAAAACAAACAACAACAACAAAAAACCAAGCCAGGCGGTGGTTGCACACACCTTTATTCTCGGCACTCAGGAGGCAGAGGCAAGTAGATTTCTGTGAATTTGAGACCAGTCTGGTCTACAGAGTGGGTTCCAGGACAGCCAGGGCTACACAGAGAAACCCTGTCTCCAAAAACAAACAAACAAACAAACAAACAAACAAACAAAAAACCCAACTTTAATTATATGAACGCATTAGCTAATTATAAAATTACTAAATAAAAGTTTTAAGTAATAATCAAAAGTATAGATATAATAATATATGTAGTAAGACATGGAAGAACATGCCTTTAGTCCCATCAGAGAAGCAGAGGCAGGTGGAGCATTTTGAGTTTGATGCTAGCTTGGGATACACAATGAGTTCTGAGCTAGCTAGGGTTATACTGTGAGACTCTACCTCAAATAAATAAATAAAGCATAAAACTAAAAAATACATAAAAGATATTTTGTTTTTGTTTTTGTTTTTTGAGACAGGGTCTTCCTAAGTAACCCTGGCTGTCCCAGAACTCCCTCTGTAGCCCAGGCTGGCAATGAACTCACAGAGATCTGCCTGCCTCTGCCTCCTGAGTGCTGGGATTAAAAGTGTGCACCACCATTGCCTGGCCTTTTTTTTTTAATTATTTACTTTTATTTTTTCTGCATTGGTGTTTTGCCTGTGAGGGTGTCCAGTGCTCTAGAACTGGAGTTACAGACAGTTGTGAGCTGCCATGTGAGTGAATGCTAGGAATTTGTTTTTTTGTTTGTTTTGTTTTGTTTTTGTTTCTTTGAGACAGGGTTTCTCTGTGTAGCTTTGCACCTTTCCTGGAACTCGCTTTGGAGACCGGGTTGGCCTCCAACTCACAGAGGCCTGTCTCTGTCTCTTGAGTGCTGGGATTAAAGGCATGCGCCACCACCGCCCGGCTAGTGCTAGGAATTTGAACCTGGGTCCTTGGGAAGAACAGTCAGTGCTCTTAAATGCTGAGCCATCTCTCCAGCCCACACCCCCACTTTTTCAGACAAGGTCTCATTATGTTGCTTTGGCTGTCCTTGAACTATGTAGATAAGGCTGGCCTCAAACTCACAGAGATCTGCTTGTCTCCCAAGTGCTGGGATTAAAGGCCTGTATCACTATACCTAGCTTTTTTTTTTTGCAGTGAGGGAGTGGAACACACACACACACACAGTGTCATGTAGCCCAAGCCAACCTCAACTCTGCTATGTAGCTGGTAAAAACCTTGAATTCTCAACTCTCCTGCCTCCTGAGCAGAGGGATTATAGGAATGTGCCATGACTCCCAGCTAAGAGACTTGTTTTGCCAGGTTGAGGTAGTGCAGACCTTTAGCATCAACATTATGGAGGCAGAGGCAGATGGAGCTCTGTGAGTTCAAGGCCAGCCTGGTTTACAGAGTGAGCTCCAGGACAGCCAGAGCTCCGAAGTGAAACCCTGTCTTATTTTATAGCGTGGCAACTAGAAGCCTGGATGGTGGGGTTGGAGGTTGTAGTATCTTTTTATTATATTAACTTATTTACTAGAAGTAGGGGATGAGCGGGGAGGGAGGCATGCCATACATAGCATACCTGTGCAAGCCAGAGGACAACCTGAAGGAGTTGGTGCTCTCCTTACCGAATGTGGATCACTGAGCATCTCATTGGCCCAGTTTGATAAAATGTGTAACAAATACGGAGAAAATGCTCTTTGTGCAGTGGTTCTAACCACTAGGACTCTGTTGTGCAATAATACTGAGGGTGCTCAGAAATGTGGGTACTTGTTACAAGGAAAGGACGGATTCTCAAACTGTGATTGCAGACAAAGTACACTGTGAAAATGCTAGGGCAATACCGAGGTGGCTCAGCACACAAAGCACTGGCCGTTAAGTGTGACCCCCAAGTTTGGTCCCAGGAAGCCACACGGCGGAAGGAGAGAACTAACTCTTGCAACTTATCCTCTGGCAGACACGGGACACTGTGGCACATATACCTCTCCACATGCAAAGACATAGCATCCTTTTTCTTTCTTTCTTTCTTTTTTTTTTCTTTTTTAAGAAACAGGGTCTCTCCTGCCAGGAGGTGGTGGAACACATCTTTAGTCCCAGCACCTAGGAAGCAGAGTCAGAAGAATCTCTGAGTTCCAGGCCAGCCTGGTCTACAGAGTGAGTTCCAGGACAGCTGGGCTACAAGAGAGAAAATACCATCTCAAAAAACCAAAATAAGTAAAAAGAAAGGAGGAAGGAAGAAATGAAACAGGGTTTTACTGTATAGCTGTTACTGGTCTAGTCCTCAATATATAGACCAGGCTGGTCTCAAATTCACAGAAATCCACCTGCCTCTGCCTCTAACATGCTAGGATTAAAGGCGTGCACCTCACATTCAGCTAATAAAATATGACTTAAAAAAAAAAAAAAAGTAAGCTGGGTGGTGGTGGTGGTGGTTGTTGCACACACACACCTTTAATCACAGCCCTTGGGAATAAGAGCCAGGCACATCTCTGAGTTTAAGGCCAGCCTGATCTACAAAGTGAGTTCCAGGACAGTGAGGGCTACACAGAGAAACTCTGTCTGGAAAAAACAAACAAACAAAAGTATATACCATGAAAGGCATAGTATGAGGCTATTCTTGTATTTATTGTCATGAAAAAATACCTAAGTTATATGGTTAAAAAAATCCCAGTATCCACTAAAGGTATTATCTTCATATCCTATAAATTCACCTTCCATAATACATTAACCCCACACAGGAGTGCAGCAAGGAGAGATGAAAAGAAAGGAAAGGAACTAGGCAAAGCTGAACCCACCTGCTTACCAAAACCGTCAGTTATATAACATCACACGGAGTAGGATATGAACATTTTTTTTAAAAGTCTAGCAATGGGCAAGGTGGCACACACTGGTAACCCCAGCACTCAGGAGGTAGAGGTAAGAGCATCAAAAGTTCAAGGTCACCCTCAGCTATACAGTGAGTTGGACGTAGTGTGGACTACATGAAATTCTGTCCAAGCCGGGTGGTGGTGTTGCACGCCTTTAATCCCAGCACTCGGAGGCAGAGCCAGGTGAATCTCTGTGAGTTCGAGGCCAGTCTGGTCTACAGAGCAAGATCCAGGACAGGTACCAAAACTACACAGAAAAACCCTGTCTCGAAAGAACCAAAAAAAAAAAAAAAAAAAAAAAAAAAAAAAGACAGGTGTCAGTCACATAATTAAAATCTAGAAGTAATAGAATGCCTGTCTAGCATACAGCAAGTTCTGGGTCATGGTCCCCAGCACCACATATACAGAGTACAACGGCCAAAACCTGTAATTCAGCACTCCTGAGGTGGAGGGAGGAGGGTTAGCCTCAAGGTTAGCCTTGGCTACATATCAAATTCAAGGCCAGGCTAGGATATTGGGGTCTGGGGTGATAGCTCAGTGGTTAAGAACACTTGTTACTCTTCACAGAGGTCTTGGGTTCAGTTTCTAGCACCTACATGGCAGTTCATTAACTGTCATAACTCCAATGCCAAGGGATCTGACACCATCTTCTTGCCTCCAAAGGCTCTTCATGCACATATGTACATGAAGTCCCAACACTCATACACATAAAGGTTTATATATGTGTATGTATGAATGTATGTATGTATGTATGTAGTTTAGTTTTACTTTGTCCCCCTGAGACAGGGTTTCTCTGTAGAGCACTGGCTATTGTAGAACATTCCTTTACACTGTGTGAAGATATGTCACTGTGATTGGTTTAATAAAAAGCTAAATGGCTAATAGATAGGCAGGAGGTATAGGTGGGACTTCTGGACAGAGAGAGGTCTGGGAAAAAGAAAGGAAGAGTCGCCAGCTGTACACTGAGGAGAGGTAAAAGCCACGAGTCATGTGGCAACACACAGATGAATAAAAATGAGCTAATTTAAGTTATAAGAGCTAATGGAACAAGCCTAAGCTATAGGTTGAGCTTTTATAGTTAATAAGTTTCTGTGTAATTTTTTTTTGTGTGTGAGCTGGCAGCTCTAAGAATAATCTGTCTGTCAAGCTGGGCGGTGGTGGGTGGTGGCGCACACCTTTAATCCCAGCACTGGGGAGGCAGAGGTGGGTGGATCTCTGTGAGTTCAAGGCCAGCCTGGTCTCTAAATCGAGTTCCAGGAAAGGCACAAAGCTACACAGAGAAACCCTGTCTCGAAAAACAAAAAAACAAAAAAGAATAATCTGTCTACACTTGGCTGCCCTGGAACTCGCTCTGTAGACCAGGCTGGCCAGAAGTTACCTGCCTTTGCCTCCCAAGTGTTGGGATTAATGTCATGCATCACCACCACCTGGCTGATATATACCTTTTTTTTTTTTTTTTTTTTTTGTTTTTCCAGACAGAGTTTCTCTGTGTACCTTTGGCACCTTTCCTGGAACTCACTCTGTAGCCCAGGCTGGCCTTGAACTCACAAAGATCTGTCTGCCTCTGCCTCCTGAGTGCTGATAAATACCTTTTAAACTCACAGAAACCCTACTTATAAGCAGGTGTGACAGGGCACCCACACCAGCATGTTCTTAGTCCTGCAGGGTAGGGAAGCAGAGGATCCAACTCTAAAGCTTTTCAAGAGCCAGAACTGGCCCATTCTGAGGAGTCCATGAACCAGAAAGGACAAAGTTAGGAAGTAACTGTTAATACCCAGGAAGCCAGGAGACTGTTTGATTCAGGACTGGAAAAGGGCAGTTCTGGGCTCTTCCCAGCTATCATCTTTCCATCTTGAACAACTGAGTTTCTGGTGGGGCAGGCTAGTGAGCTAAGCAGAGACAGAGACGAACACGCATGTGCATATGCAGACATATATTCACGCAGGCATGTTTCACACACAGACAGAGACATGTAAACAAAGACATGGAGCAGCCTCAAGACATTTCATAAACACTGAGGGGGAGGGGAGAAGTGAAAGGGGAGGAGGAGGGGAGGGATACAGAGAGAACAGGAACTCAAAAAAAGTGAAAAAGAAAAAACAAAAACCACAGAGAAAGGAAAGGAAGCTAGAGAGACAAAGCAGCCCCATCATTCCCATCTGTAAATGTTCCCTTGGGTATTCATGAGCTCTGAATCCCATTCCAACCTCTCAACAGTAGAGATGGAGTAGCTCACACCACTTCAATTTCTTCTGGAAAAAAAAAAAAAAGGCTAACCAGCCTGCTCTCGGGAGACGTCACCAGACGCTGAGAGGACACTGTTGCTGTCTGCCTGTGAGTCTTCCAGGTACAGAGGCCCGATACCCCGGCCCTACAGAGGACAGATTCAAGCGTCTGGTGCTGGGCACCGAGGGCTGAGGTGAGGGGTACTCACGGGTAGCAGAGGAACAGGAGGTTCAGGAAGGAGTAGGTCCTGAAGAGGTGGATGAGGGACCGGCACAGACTCCAGCCTGTAGCCGTGAGAACGGTGAAGCGGGTGAGGAACAGCAGGATGGAGCGAAAGAGGGAGACCTTCCCCCTCTGAGAAGCCTGGGTCGGGTGAGATACGACAGGACAGGCCTTGGATGGAGGTCACAGGAGCTATGCCCAAACCCCACCAAACATGGCCTGAAATCCCACCCAGGGAAAGGTGCACAGCACGCTGGGAAGAGCCCAGTAAGGTCAGTCTTTCTGAGCCCAGTGGACTGGGAGAGCCAATTAATGTTCAAGTCCATCTTGGTAACCCAGGGGAAAAAGGGAGTCCCAAAGTCCCTGGCCAGCCTCTAGGACCCAATCACCTCCTTCACGATGGACCCAATGAAGCGGCGGCCCAGAACAATGGTGGTCACCATCAGCAAGTTGAAGTCGATGAGGTGGAAGTTCTGTGAGGGCAGAGGCCTGGGGGTCAAAAGGGCCCCTTGGCCACACACAGGCTTTTCTTACAGCCATTACCTCCCACTGCCCAGTCCTTTCCACAGAGACTGTCCCCATTCTGACCTTCATTGGCCTCCAGCTGACTCAGGCCAGGAAATTACCTAGAGGAGTAGAACAGGACCCAGAGAAGGGAAGTGGGACAGTCCCTGGGGATAAGAGAGTGGCGTGTGAGCACTTCTGCTCTAACACCCATGTCCCTGAACCTCCTCTTCTGTCCAGAGTTCTTTCCACCCCTGGAACATTCATACATTCCCATGACTCATCTCTCAGACAGGCCTTAGGATCCAGTCTGCGTCAGACTCAACTCTGCTATCCTTTCAGGGCCCAGCATAATCCTAAGTACACTAGAAATAGTTAAGAACCATCAATTCTGTTCCCTCTACGTCCGTCATGTCCAGTATGGAGCCAGGTATATAGTGGGTACATAATGGTGCTTGATAAGCTATGCTAAATTCAAATCAAGCAATACACACACACACACACACACACACACACACACACACACACACACACGGACCCTGATTGAGCACCTACCAGGGAGGTGTGGGAGGGTGGGTGTGAGGGTGGATACCACCAGACTGTCTTATAGATGTTGATGTAGTGCACGAACAGGGCTATGAGCTGGCAGAAGAAGAGCTGGAGCTCAAAGAGAACGCTGGCCTGGACTGGCAGCTCAGGGATCTTGCAGTGTTGCAGAGGCACAACTGTCTGGGTGGCCAGTGGAGGGCTGGAGAGGCCCGTCCCAGAACTGGTCCTGGAGGTGGAAAGGAATAACGTCAGGAGCTACCCTGGGAACCTGACTGGGAAAGCTTCTGGAGCACAGGACTGTGGGTTCCATCAGCTCACAGGGATGGAGTCCTCCTCAGCCTGGTAGGCAAAAGGAGCATCAGAAAAGAGCCTGTCCTCTCCTGACCTTATTCAGGCCCCCACACTTCCCAGGAGGGAGTTATTAGGCTTGCTTTACAAATTAGGAAAAGGAGGTTCATAGGCAAATGGCAACCTGTGCAAGCAAGCCATCAGTCCATCAGGAATAGAACCCAACTGGAACCAAGGGCTGTGGTTTGCTCTACCCAATCTCATGGGATCTCTCCAAGTGAACACCCTCAGAGTTTGCTCTGGTTTGGGGGGCTGCTCAGTCTCCTCTAACTCCAGCTGGCACGTAGGCTAGTACATCCTAACATCCAGCAAGGGACACTGGCATGCACACTGCCACAGGAAGGAATGAGAGACACAGAGGTAGCTTACCTGGTTCGAGAACGGACACTGGTCACAGATGCACTGGAAGTATGGCCTCCCCCAGAGGCCCCTGAAGATCCTGGCTCACAGAGTGGATTTCGGCAGTAAGATGTCCTGTTGGGCCCTCTTCGTCCTCCTGCGAGCATATATCAAGGACGACAGCAATGCTTGGTTAACTGCTCCTTCCTTCCTTCTTTCCTTCCTTCCTTCCTTCCTTCCTTTTCTTCTATTTGTTTTTTTGATTTCTACAAGCCTGGCTTTCCTGGCTGGAACTTGCTATGTTGAAGAGGCTAGCCTTGAGCTTATATATTTCACCTTCTTCTTCAAACCTCACAGGGGCTGACAGAGCAGATCCTGCCTACGACTTTACCACCGTTATCTCTGCCCTGTGTCCCCACCCTGGGCTCTAGCCATCACGACCCTTCTCTCCCCAGCAAGTTCTTCCTTGTATTTACTGTACCTTTGTCTGGTGAGCTCTTCCTGACTGCCCTTTTCTATTTATGTTCTTCTAGTAGAGATTTCCCTTTTTTTTTTTTTTTTAAAGATTTATTTATTTTATTTATTATATATACATTGTTCTGCCTGCATGTGTCCCTGCAGGCCAGAAGAGGGCACCAGATCTCATTACAGATGGTTGTGAGCCACCATGTGGTTGCTGGGAATTAAACTCAGGACCTCTGGAAGAGCAGTCAGTGCTCTTAACCACTGAGCCATCTCCCCAGCCCTGAGATTTCCCATTTTTATTTTACTTGGTATTACCATGTGTGAGAGAGAGTGCACACCACATTGTGCACATAGAGTCAGAAGTAACTTTTGGGAGTTGGCTTCCAGGGATTGAACTCAGGTCAGCAGGTCAGTTCTCTACCAGCTGTACTGGTTACTTTAAAAAACAGGACCTCTCAGCCGGGCAGTGGTGGCACACACCTTTAATCCCAGCACTCGGGAGGCAGAGGCAGGAGGATTCTATTAGTTCGAGGCCAGCCTGGTCTACAGAGTGAGTTCCAGGAAAGGTACAAAGCTACACAGAGAAACCCTGTCTTGAAAAACAAAACAAAAAACAGGACTTCTCACTGGCTGGGGACTCATCAATTAGGTTAGGCTAGCTGGCCAGTGAGCCCCAGGGATCCACTGGTCTCAGTCTCTACAGTGCTAGGATTACAAGCTTATGCCACCAAATTCAACTTTTTTAAATGGTTTCTGGGGATCAAACTCAGCTCCTTGTGCTTGAGTGGCAACTACATTACACATTAGGCTGTCTTCACAATCCTTCTTTTTTTATTCACTTCTTTTTGAAATGCTATGTTTGTAACCCAGGGCTTTTGAACATGCTAAGCACATGCTCTACCACTAAGCTTCACCAGCAGCCTTACTGACATTATTTTGTGCTCACGCATGTGTACCTGTGTGTGTGTGTGTGTGTGTGCATGCACGCACGCATCTGAAGGCCAGAAATTTATGGCCAGTATCTTTTTCATTTTGTTTTGTTTTTGTTGTTGGGTTTTTTGTTATTTGTTTTTTGGTTTTTCAAGACAGGGTTTCTCTGAGTAGCCCTGGCTGTCCTGGAACTCACAGAGATCCCGCCAGCCTCTGCCTCCTGAGTCCTGGGATTACAGGTGCTCACCACCACTGCCCAACCAGTGTCTTTTTTTATTGTGCTCCACTTTGTGCAGCAAGACCGGGTCTCTTGCTGAACTCAGAGCTCATCATTTCATTAACCAGTTTGCCCCAGGAATCCATTTTTGCCTCCCAAGTGCTGAGATTGATTACAGGTGGGGTGCCACACCTGCCCAGCCAGACAGGTGCTGGGGACCCAACTCTGATCCTCAAATTGGCAAGGCGCACTTCATCCTCTGAGCCTTCCCATCCCCTAACCGCCATTATGAAACAGATGCCCTCATTACTCTCTTTTCTTATTTTTAGTTTTCTCCACAGTTCACTCTCCAAAACTATCTTTTTTAAAAAATTTTTTCTAAAATTTATTTTCTGTGTATGAATATTTTGCCTGCATGTATGTATGTGCACACATGTGTGCCTGGTGGGTGCAGAAGTCAGAAGAGGGCTTCAGTTCCCTGGAGCTTGAACTAGGGACAGCTGTGAGTCCCAATGTGGGTGGTAGGAATTGAACCTAGGCCGTCTGCAGGAGTAACAAACACTTGAAACTGCAATCTCTCCAGTACCTCTGAAATTATCTGATTTGTTAACATGTTTACTGTCTCTTCCACTAAAATGGAATGTCAGTAAATTAATTTTTTTTAAGCAACTCACTATGTATGTAGCCCAGGCTGGCCTCAAACTCACAATCCACCTGCCTCAGCCTCCCAAGTGCTAGGATTACAGGCGTGTGCCACCAGACAATGCATGTCTTTGTCGCGGCTGTTTCCAGTTACTCAAGTTCACTGGGGTATATATTGATAAGTGAATAGGACCCCTGAGGTAGTATTTTCAGATGAGTAAACTGAGTTTACAGGATGCAAGACACAGAAGTAGGAGGCTCTGAGTCATGAGCTCCTCAGCTCTGGTATTTTGCTGCATTTCATCTGGATATGAGTCTCCAGAAATTTACAATCTAGTCAGTTTTGAGACAAGCTTTTCCTCCTCCAGGACTTTGAGATCTAACTCAAGGACCCAAGGCCTGAGTCTAACATCACGATGGCCTCTGGGACAGCGCCGTGGTTGTGAATCCAAAACTTAAAAAGATTTTACAAAGCTATATCCCTGAGCTTAGTGGACTAGCCTTAGATGCCAAGCAGCATCCTGCACTTAGCTCCCAAAACCCTTCATCGAAGCTACAACCTGTTCACCTTCCTCATGAAGGCACAGTAGCCTCCATTCATACACTGTGTGCCCAGGCTTTCCAAGCTCGGAGGGTTTTCTGACAGATCTTCAAAACG
The DNA here is from genome assembly GCF_903995425.1 of Onychomys torridus. NCBI lineage: Eukaryota > Metazoa > Chordata > Mammalia > Rodentia > Cricetidae > Onychomys > Onychomys torridus. The sequence continues at coordinate 143,334,946 of NC_050444.1, forward strand.
TGATGTCCAAAGCTCTGACCTCACCAAGCCCCCAGACCGGAAGCTTTGTTCATGCACTGTTATATTTGGCTTGGAAAACCACACACAGCCCAGGAACTCTGCCCACGCCCACTCACTTTTAGAAGCTCTGCACCCACATAACGTCCTCAGCCCAGAACCCAAGACTACACACAAGTGTCACCCCAAAGACCGCGCCCACAAGCCAGTCAAAGCTCTCTAGGACTAGAAGCTTGGCTCAGAATGGGCTCCCTTGGTGGGCTAGGTCTCCCTCCTGCCCCACGGCCCTCAGTGTTTTAAAACCCGTGGAGTCCAGAATGGTCTCTGCCACACCGGCGCCCACAGACCAGAAGCCGCACCCCTAGTTCGCAGCCCCACGCACCAGGGGGCCCTGCCCCCATTTCCAGCCGAGAGGACTGTGTCGTCCCCCCTTTTGTCCCCCCGCGACGGAAGCCCAAGCCCCTCCGGGCCTTCTGTTTGGGAAGCTCCACCCACCACGCAGTGGCCCGCCCCCTCAGCACCGGAGGGGCGGGGTCCCGTCTGCGCCGCGTCCCTTCCCTTCCCCCTCCCGGCGGCTCCGGTCCGCGTGGGGCGACGGTTAGCAGCCCAGCCGCCCCTATCCCGCGGCCCCGGCGAGCCCAGCCAGCTCTGCTCACCCATCTCCTTCCCCCGGCACTCTCCGTTCGCCGCCGCAGCTCCTGCGGGCAATATGTCGGAGCCGACGGCGGCCGGGAGAGGACTAACCGCCGCAGCCCAGGCCGGGGATCCGCCGCGCGCTCCCGCCAGCTGCTCAATTTGCATACTAGGCGGGCTAGGAGCCGGGAACGCGCTTCTTAAAGGGGCCGTCTGATCAAAGGCTGTGCTTGCGCTCTTTGTCTAGCCTTCCCCACGCCTTCCCTGCAACAGCTGATAAAGAGATTCTGGAGGCGCCGACCCACCTCCGGTGTGTCTCCCCATTTCTGTTCAGGCTGGTGGGATACAGCAGAGCGGCCTTCCGCCGCTGCCGAAATCCTACCCTTGAGCAGCACAGTCACCTCAAACTCATCGCGTCCCAAACTGAGCTTTCATTGCTCTCTCGTTTTATTGTACTTTGGTCAACCTCAGTCAAAACCTAGGAGTCACTTCCCTTTTCCTCCAAAACTCTATGTAGTCTTTGACCTAGTCTTGCTAACCCGAACTAAGCATCTTACATTCCTTCCACCGTTCATTTTACCGCCATCACCTTAGTTGAGAGCCTGCGCCTGCCATTTTCAAGCTTTGAAATTACATTCTTGGGTATCAATAATAATCACCTATTAGGTTTTGGGCTTTTTTCAACATTTTAAAATCTGGCGTGCGAGGACTGAGCGCAGTAGTGGAGGTAGGAAAGGAGTCTCTTTTCCTACCACGTAGGTACCCCGAGATCAGCTTGACGCCGGCGAGCTTGGTGGTATTCTTACTTGCGGAGCCATCTCAATAGCTCTTTGCTTTTGGTTTTTGAGACGCGGCTTCAGAAGCCCGGCTCGCCTTGAACTTGATGTGGATGGGAGGATGACCTTGAATTTCTGATCCTCCTCCTCCAGAGTGTCGGAATTATTGCCCACACCATGACAGGCTTATGAGTAGCTGGAAATCAAACCTAATGGAGACACAATTTATTTCGTAGGTGTTGAAGATTAACTGAGATAATCCATGTAGTACCTGTTTGAAACAGTGTGAGCTATCATTATGTTTGGCAAACACTTAACAGAGGAAGGAAGTCTATAAAGGAGCTACTACTACTGTTCCTGTGACTTCTTACCTTGCAATCCATGGGGGTGGGGGGTGATGGGGATTGAAACTAGGACCTCAGGTATGCTAGGCAAGCGGTTCTCCCATTGAGCTACATTCCCAGCCTCATAAGCAATCTTAATCATCTTGTGACTTCATTGCTTACCACAGTGCTTGGCACACAGTAATCAAGCGAATTAGAAGATATTAATAGATTTCTACAGCTTAAATTGTGGGGGCAGGAAACATATAGTAAATTCTGTAGTATGTAGGAAGGAAATGTTGGATGAAAGGAAAAGGAAGAAAAACGAGTGTTGGGTCCAAGTTTAAATACAATGAGCAAAGCAGGCTTCAGTGAAATGGTAAAGTATCAGGGGAGAGTGAGAAGGTTCTAGACAGAGTGCAAGGGCACTCAGTCTGTTGTGTTTAAGAAGTAACAAGCGGGCTGGAGAGATGGCTCAGTGGTTAGGAACACTGGCTGCTCTTCCAGAGGACCTGGCAGTGTGGGTGGGGGGTGGGGGGTAATAAGGAGGGGGATGAAGAGATGGCTCAATGGGTAAGAGTGCATATTGCTTTTTACAGAAAACCAGTAACTCCAGCATCCCAGTGTACACTTGTCAACTTGTCAACAAGCCTGAGTCATCTCTAATGAGGGAATGAACGATAATTGCATCCATCAGATTGGCTCATACTCAAGTGTGAGGGACATTTTCTTGATTAATGATTGATGTGGGAGGGTCCAGCCCACTGTGGGTGATACCACCCCTGGGTAGGTGATCCTGGGATGTATAAGCAAGCAAGCTGATCAAGCCATGGGGAACAAACCAGTAATTATTCCTCCATGGCCTCTGCTTCAGTTCCAGTCACCAGGTTCCTGCCCTATTTGATGGACTACAACTGTAAGCTCAAATAAACTCTTTGCTCACCACACTACTTTTGCTCATGGTGTTTATCATGGCAATAGAACCCTAACTAGGCCAGGAGATCCTTTCTCAGGTCTGAGGGTACCAGCACTCACATGCATACACACACACACACACACACACACACACCCCTTAGTCATACATATTCACAAAATCAAACTTTAATAAAAGAGAGGAGCCAGAGAGATCACTGGTTAGCACAACTTGCTGTTCAAGAAGACCCAGACTCAATTCCCAGCATCTATATGGCAGCTCACAACTGTCTGTACTCCAGTTCTAGAGGTTCTGATGTGTCTTCTGATCTCTGAGAGCACAAGGCATGCACTGAAGCCAGACTGTATCTGGGAATATGGGTGAGACACCTGGTAACATTTTTAGTTACTGCTATATCCTGGGGACACAGAGATGACAATTTGCTGCTCCTTAATGAGGAAGCAGATTAATTTATTATTGAACTATACCAAGTTCAGAGGTAGGCAGAGGAAGAGTATGAAAACTTCACAAGAGGGCATCTGAGAGATTAATAGGTTTGCTGTAGCTGAGGGGTTTTGTTCAATGGTCCAGTGCCTGTTTGTTGTACAAAAGGCCCTGAGAACAATCTTCAGCACTACCGTTCTTGTTTTTAAAGTGTGCTTGTACCGTATAGGGATGGAACAATCACTTGAGCTTGGTAACTGCCTGTGGAGTAGGTAGGGAAAAGTCTATGAATCTGTAATGTAGAAGACGAAGACCTTGAAGAAGTGAATTCTTAGGAACTATTTATTGAATTTATTTGGCATACATACAACTCAGTGTAGGAGAGCAAAGAAAACTCAGTTCCAACCCACTTTGTATGGGTTTGCCTTCTCCACATCCATTCCTTCTCCCAGTAAGGAAACCGGTTCTCCTTGGGGAATTAGTCTTCCTCACTCTGTCCATTTGTGGTTGAGTCCACTTTCTTGCAGTTCCAGTGGGCAAATGAGTGGCAAATCAAAGCATTCCAACATCCCTGCTACTTCAGGAAAGTGACTGGTTTGAGTTGAGGGAAGGGGGGAGTTAGTGGCCTAAGTCAGGTAAAATAAGGTATTTTCATAGTATATATGTTAGAACTATCAAGAAACTTGAGACACTCCTCCTTGTGATGACTGATCAAAGTGGAGGCTTTAAAGAAATGTCACCTGCAGCCACCCCAGCTCCCAATTTAGTCTACTGTAAAGAAAATTTAGATCTGATTTTCAACACAAGAACCTTCACGGGGTTTCTCATGTACATGTTCTAATCTCTTGGGCCATTTTCATTCTATGTATACGCTAGCCCTCATACGTCAAGGCAACTATGTTCTTGTCAAACTCTTCACGTTTATATTTGTTAGAGATAATAAAACGTCACTGGGGAGCCCCCACCATTTTTTGGTAGCCCTGGGGGGCCTGCCTGGAACTGTTGTGTAGACTAGGTTGACCTCCAACCTCAGAAGTCCACCTGCCCCTGCTGAGATTAAAAGTATGTGCCGCCATGCCCTGTGCAAACACTGAGATAAAACACAGTCTTCGTTTTTTTGTTTTCTTTTTTCCGAGACAGGGTTTCTCTGTGTAGTCCTGGATCTCACTCTGTAGCCCAGGCTGGCCTTGAACTCACAGAGCTCCGCCTGCCTCTGCCTCCCCAGTGCTGGGATTAAGGGCGCGCGCCACCACCGCCCAGCCCTCTTATTGCTTTGACATGCCTGGAATTCAGTGGGAAGGTGGAACAGCAAATCAGAGTCAGGCTTTGTCCCAGAAGTCTCCACTCGGCTGAAGAACAATGGTGATTTCTCAACTTGACACATAATCCGGAATAACGGGAACAGTCTCAATGGGCATTTTCTAGGTCAGGTTGGCCTGCAGTGATGATATTCACTATGTTAACTAAAGTGGGAGGACTCATCCCCTGGGTTTGGGGCCCTGGACTGAGAGCGTGAGCATTCATGCTCTGCTCTCGACTGGCTATGATCAGCAGCTTTAGCTTCCTGATGCCTTGACTTCCCAGGTCTGCAATCTGAACTGTGAGATAAAGCAGACCCGTTCCCTCCCAAATTGCTTGTCAGGATATTTTATTATCGCAATGGAAAACAGACAGTAATTGAAAAGCAAGACAGTAATTGAAGCTAGGAAAACTAAGGCAGAAGATGCTACAAGGAACTTTAGTTGGAGTCCGTGTCTTTAAACCTAATTGGAAAATCAGGATTAATTCCTAGTCAAGTCACTCTTGTGAGTTTTTATTAGAAATGGGATGGTTGTCATCAAGCAGATTCCCCCTCCCCCCCAGGCTTGGTCCCTCCGTATTAACTCCCTTCAGAACGGTCTGAATGTCAGTCTCATATCTGATCTTACTTCCCTGCCATGAACATCCCACCAGAGGGAGCCACATACAAAGAAACAGTTCATGAAGCAGGAGGGAAGAAAAGCTGCAGCTCTGTCTGACCTAAGTGCTGTTTTGCTTCCTTCTCAGACTCATGCTGAGAAGGGGTTGGGGAATACTGCACAAGTTAGTGTGACAACCAGGAATATAGAAGATGTAAAAGCTATGTGTGTGTGTGGGTGGGGGGAGTGTAGATTCTATCTTAGACCCCACACCCATGAACTCTGCTTCTAAATTACTAGGCACAACCCTGTGTCACCCCAACAGTCTAGCTAGAACTGAGACCCTTTGAGAAAGGAGCTCAGGACACGTATGGTGGTGCACATCTTTGATCCCAGCACTTGAGATGCAAAGGCAGGCAGATCTCTGAGGGCTACATAGGCAGACTGTGTCTCAAAATAATAGATTATTCTTAGTAAGTAAAGAGCTGGAGCCAGAGCCAGGATTCAAAGCCAGCCTGAAGTAACCCTGTCTCAACACACACACACACACACACACACACACACACACACACACACACACACACACGTGCGCGCGCGCGAGCCAAGGTTACTATGTGAAGGGAAGAGGAGAGAAAAAAGGTCATTGTGTGGGAGCAGTATCCATGAGGCATTAGGATTCCAGCCTCTATATCAGAAAGGGCAATGGGGGACAGGTGTGTCACTGTATGCCTACAATTGCAGCCTTCTGGAGGTGGAGTTCGAAGCCAGATTGGACCACAGAGTGAGACCTTGGCCTCTCTTTCCCAGCAACAAATCAAGAAAGCAGCAATGGGGTCTAGTTTCTCCACTCATAATTTACTAGCAAAGCACACCATTACACTTGGAATACTTGTTTTACTTTATTTTCAACTTACCTGCACTAAGATACACGGAGAACTCCCACCCCTAGAAATGTCAAAACAGAGGCCAGGAAAATTCAACTTACCAAAGATCAAACAGCATCCAAGACCAGAGAAGGGCCTGGAAGCAATGGAACTACTAAAGGCTCAAGAAGGGAAAGCATACAGGCAGAGCAAGAGCCTCTGGAGCAGGTCCTGCCTCCACACGCCCACCCCAGGCCCTTGAGAGTCCATCGCCCTGGCAACAGCTAGAGAAAGGCCCTTCTAAAATATTTATGGCTCAGAGCTTCCAAAGGCTTGGGGAAAGCTGATGTCATCCTTCTTAGCCTTCAGGTGACTGACAAGCATGGCAGCTGCGTGGGTGGGCCAAACACCCTAAGTCAGAGCTCTCAAAAGAAAGATCCCTAGGGCTCTAAGTACTAACGGGAGAAAGGTGGAAGCTGCCTGCCAGGGCTTTTAAGAACAAGCCTGGAAGAAAGGAAGACAGAAACTTCAGTGCCGAGCAGTATTCTGCACAGACCCAGTACTGGGCATTTAAAATAAGTATATTTGTTTCTCAGGTCCCATTAAGCAGGGAGGAATTACTTATGGAATGAATAGGCCTTGAAAAATACACAAGTGATGAGCTGAAGTTTGAATCTAGATGTTTGACTTCAATCTCAAACTTGACTTCCTGTAAAATTCTGTGACTCCCAAGTGGCTATCTTGTACCTTGAGATTATGGATGACCTGCCAATATCTCAAGAGAAAACTTTAGGACCAGACATTTGTCCAGTATAGCTAGAGAGGGGCCTCAGCTCTCTCCCAAGCTGATAGAAGCTATCCAGTAGAACCAGTCACCATTTCATCACGTGACCAACATTTATTGAACTCCTCATGCGAGGGCAGGCACTTGAGAAATGTGATACAGCAACAGCCCCATCCTTCAAGAACTTTTTGGACAAGTACTGACAGCAAAGATGAAACAGGCTCAGAATTTCAATCAGCTTGCCTGAAGTTGATTTGACTTGACTTTCCTTAGCATGTTATAGAGGAGTTCCCCATCTTTCCTCGGAGTCCTCGGGAAATAGTCTAAGGGCTCCCAGGCTGAAGATTCCGAGAGGTGTGGCAGGGTAGGGGCACAGGTAGTAGTAGGATGTTCTAGCACATTCTATGGAAGCTAAAGGGAAACAAGAGGTTGACACTGGAACCGGAGTGGAGTGTGCGCTGACCTGGAGAGCCACCTCAGGGACATAGTCCCTGCCCCCACTCCCCCTTCTCCAGACAGCGTTTCTCCGTGTAGTCCTGGATATCCTGGAACTTGCTCTGCAGACAAGGACCACCTAGAACTCAGGGATCTGCCTGCCTCTACCTCCTGAGTTTGGGAATTAAGGGTATGTGCACCATGCCCAGCTCCCTCTCAATTCTTTAAAAGCCATTTAAAGATGTCTTGTTTGTTTTGGGGGTGATGGAAAATGAGCCCAGGTCTTCCATATGTCCTACTGAAAAGTTCTGAGTAGGCGGGACTGTCGGCAATGAGCCTCCTAAGACCCTGGCTGGCTTTCTGTGGGCAAATCAATCACATCAAGGGATAGGGTGACACAGAACTGTTGATCTCAGCAAATGCCCCAGGCCAGCCTCTATACAGCAGGTAGCTCCTGGTATTCAGGGTCCTCTGACAGCTGCAAAGACACAAAGTGGAAAATTAAGAAACTTGAGGCTGACGAGGGCTTCTCAGCCTTCATCTGGTCTGGCTTCGCCCTTACAACCTTCCCTTTCCACAGCTCTACTCCACTTGCTGCAATCAGCAGGCAGGTTCCTAGGTACAGACGGGCAAAAGACAAAAGTACACAGCCCTGTGAACTCTGTGCTTTTTAAAGATTTATTTATTATGTATAGTGTTCTGCCTGCATGTATCCCTGCAGGCCAGAAGAGGGCACCACATCTCATTACAGATGGTTGTGAGCCACCATGTGGTTGAACTAAACTCAGGACCTCTGGAAGAACAGCCAGTGCTCTTAACTGTTGAGCCATCTCTTCAGCCCCACGGTGAGCTCTTTTTAAGATTTATCTATTTAGTCAGGCAGTGGTGGTGCACGCCTTTAATCCCAGCACTCAGGAGGCAGAGCCAGGTGGATCTCTGTGAGTTCGAGGCCAGCCTAGGCTACAGAGCAAGATCCAGGAAAAGCTCAAAGCTACACAGAGAAACCCTGTCTGTCTCAAAAAAACAAAACCAACAAGATTTATTTAATTATGAATATGAATGCTTTGTTTGCACATACACTGCACATCAGAAGAGGGCATCGGATTCCATGGGACTACAGTTATAGATAGTCCTAAGTCACCATGTGAGTACTGGGAACTGAACTCAGGACCTCTGAAGAGCAGCCAGTGCTTTTAACCCCACAGCCAGTAAGGTAATGTCTTAAACCCTCTGATCCTTGAATATGACTGAGCAGAGTGATCTGGGGGAAAATGAACTAAAACCACTGGAACCTTAACTTTGCTTTTAGTTTTTTTTGTTTTGTTTTGTTTTTCGAAGACAGGCTTTCTCTGTGTAGCTTTGCACCTGTCCTGGATCTTGCTCTGTAGACCAGGTTGGCCTTGAACTCACAAGAGATCCACCTGGCTCTGCCTCCTGAGTGCTGGGATTGAAAGTGTACGCCACCACCAACCAGCCACTTCCAGGTTTTATTTGTTTGTCTGAGACAGTCTAACTTTATAGGCCCAACTGGAACCTCACTCCACTATGCAGGTTTTATTTACTTTTTCTTTGAGAAAGTGTCTCATTTATATAGCCCCAACTGTGACCTCATTATGTATTACAGGTTTGGCCTTGAAATCAGAGATATGTCTGTTTCTACCTCCATAGTGCTGAGATTTAAGGCATGTTCCATCACACTCCAAGATTTCCAGCTTTCTAAATAGGAAAATGTTTTGGTTTTCCCAGACATGAAAAAAGTTTGAGTTTTAAAAACTCTTGGAAGAAAAGGAGAAAGTTTGATTTTTAGGTCCAAGGGTATTTGACCTTATAAAGGAGTTCATCCCTGGCCCTCAAACCCAGGGTCATCCAGAAGACACATCTTATGCCTAGACACCGGGACCTAACGTGAAATGAAAAGGCCAGCCCTCAGAACTGACTCTATTTTTGGAAAGATTTTTAAAAACATGTGTATGTATGAGGGTGCATGTGCTCCCAAGTGCAGGTGCTTTTGGAGGGCAGAGGCAATGAATCCCCGAGAATTAGAGCTATAGGTGGTTGTGAGCTGGTGGACACAAGTGCTGGAAACCAAAGCTGGATCCACCTCTCCAACCCAGCTGACACCTCCTTTTGTCTTTTCCTTTTTTTTTTTTTTGGACAGGCTTTCTCTGTGTAACCTTGGCTGAACTACTCTGTAGATCAGACTGGCCTTGAACTCAGAGCCCCACTTGCCTCTGCCTCCCCAGTCCTGTGATTATCCCCAGAGGCTAAAGCTACAGGTAGCTGTGAGCTACTAATCTGGATGCTGAGAACCACACTGGGCCCTCTGAAAAAACAGCAAGCACCCTGAAACCTTTTAACCACTCAGCCATCTTTCCAGCTCTAGCTTTCATTTCAATTACATCACTCTAATACAGGCTGGATGATGCTGGGCAATGGGGAATCAATCTCAGGACCTGGTGCATGTACTAGACAAATGTTCCATCTTGCTTTAAGATACACTCTCTTGCTGAGACCTGACTCACTGAGTAGAGGTGAGCTTGGTTGGGCACCAAGTCCCAAGGATCTGCCCATGTCAGTTTCCCTGGCATTGGGATTATACATGCACACTATCACATGGGTAAATGAATCACTCTTTTCTAGTGCCCCCTGCCCTTTTTAAAAAATAGGTTATATACTTTTACATACCTTTAATTCCAGCAACCAGGAGGCAGACAGAAGGATCTGAGTTCAAAACCAGCCTGGTCTATATAGCTAATCTCAGGCCAGCCGGGGATACATAGTGAGACCTTCTCAATTAAAAAATAAAATAGGTTGGGCCAACAAGCTCAGTGGATAAAGGGGCTGGCTGCTCAATGTTGCAAGCCTGGCAACTGGAGTACAATCTCTAGAACCCATATAAAGTAGGAGAGGACCAACTCCACAGAGCTGTCCTCTGACCTCCACACATGTGGAGGTATGGCTGCCTAGAAACATATAGTATGGGAGACTATGTCTACACTACTGAGTTACATCCCAGCCCCTCTGCAGACCTCACTCACTTTTGGTCTGGACTAACAAGGCTCCCAAACAGGTTTCCACGTACAAACAAGTTTTAAAATCAGAAACATGGGTTGGGGTGTGGCTCTGTAGAAGGGTTTGCATAGTATGCACAAACCTGTAGTGTAAATGGCACATTCATATAAAGTCTGGATTCCCACCTGACCTGTCTTAGTCTTACCTTCTGCTTAGCTCAGTGTTCCACTTGGGTAGCCTTTCCCCCAACCCATCTCCCAAGCCCCAGGGCTCAGCCAAGTATTCTTTTAGGTGGCAATTGTCCTTTTCGTAAGAAAAGCCAGGGGTTGGGGATTTAGCTCAGTGGTAGAGCGCTCGCCTAGCAAGCGCAAGGCCCTGGGTTTGATCCTCAGCTCAAAAAAAAAGAAAAAAAAGAAAGAAAGAAAATCCAGGTAGGCTGTACTCTCAATGGACTGGCTTTCCTTTTAGAATTTAGCACTATAAATTATTGCTATTTTTGAGTAATATAGACACATTAAAGAAAAGGTGAAGGAACTCCCCAGAGTGAAGAGTTCTAAGAAAGGACACGCCACAACTGAAACTATGCAGTTAATGAGTTTTATGTGTAGCATTCATATCTCAAAATAGTCAGTAAGATCCATGAAGTGAGGAACTTAGGTTTACTACTGATCATTCAATCTCCCATGACTACCACACAGTAGGTGTTTTAATTTGTAAGTCAATATATAAAAAGAACTAGTCTATGGCCATATTACCCTGAACGCGCCCGATCTCGTCTGATCTCGGAAGCTAATCAGGGTCGGGCCTGGTTAGTACTTGGATGGGAGACCACCTGTAAACAGAAAACAAAGCCACCGGGCAGTGGTGGCACACGCCTGTAATCCCAGCACTTGGGAGGCAGAGGCAGGTGGATCTCTGTGAGTTCAAGGCCAGCCTGGTCTACAGAGCTAGTCCAGGACAGACTCCAAAGCTACAGAGAAACCCTGTCTGGAAAAACAGGGGGGGGGGGGAAGACACACGACTAAAAGGACCATTTGTACCAATTTCTACAAAGAAGTTTATTAATAATCCTATTAGGGTCAGGCAGTGATTGTGCAGGCCTTTAATCAGAGCACTCAGGAAAAAGAGGCAGGAGGATCTCTATAGGTTTCAGGTCAGCCTGGTCTACAAAGTGAGTTCTAAGACAGCTACAGCTACACAGAGAAACCCTGTCTCAAAAAACAGACAGACAATAAAACAATCTTATCAGGGACTAGTGATGTGGCTGTTGGCAGAATACTTACATAATATATACAAAGCCTTAGTTTCAATTGCATGAAACTATGGCTTGGTGGCATGTATCTGTAATTTTAGCACTCAGAGGTGGAGACAGGAGATTCAAAAGCTTAGTGTTGTCTTTACTACAGTGGGTTCAAGGCCAGCCTATGCTTCACAAGACTGTTTAATAAAAATAAAACCAAAAAAGGTCATATCAAATTACAGGGTATTTTTCCTCTATTTCCCTCTCTCAGTGCTAGAATGGAGCCGAGGGCCTTACACATCCTACCAGTACCACTGAGTATACTCAGCCCCTAATTCTTTCTCAAAGGCAAGTGTGTTGCCTCCCACACTCCAACTTCAAAGAGCTGGGAGATGGGACATGCTCAACTTCCCTCTAAACTGCTGGAGTCAGAAAATACTAGAGAACCTGCCCTACATCTGACTCCAAACCCGTCTGTTTCAAGTCTCACATAACCAGTGTCTGCAGTAGAGTGAGCACACCCTAGTTGACAAGCTAAACCCCAAAGGCTGATAATGGGGCAGGCAATACAGAAATCTTAACACAGTACTAAATTTCAGTCACACCCCAGTTTCTGTCTCAGGCCCCATCTACTGACTCATCTTGTTTGATAGCCTATGCCTCACTGTCCAGAAACACCTAGAAGGATCTGACTCTTCAGAAGAGCCACAACTCACCCAGGGCCTTCTTGAAATAGGAAGCTCCTTAAATCTAGGTGGAGGCAAGGCCTGCCTGTGTAACATCTGAGAACTCTACCTGTCCACATCCTGCTTAGGGTGCCTTCCCTACTGCACTGGCTGGGAATGGTAAGGGTGAGAGGCTACACCTATGGTCAAGAAATGTCCAAGGACTGGAGAGGTGGCTCAGTGGTTATGTAAAGGCTCCATTTTAGGCTCTATCCCAGTAGAGAAATGTATTTCTGCTTAGTGGAAAGTATTTCTGCTTAGCTCGTACAGAAGGCTTCCACGTTGTAAAGCTAGCTCGCAGCTCTTGGAAAAACAAGCTGCTTGTGGCAGAACCACCTTGTAAAACCTCCTAAAAGCCACAAGATCCAGCCGGATGGCTAAACTCCGAGCGACCCCACTCCCCAACCCATGCGAAACTGCCCTGTAACAAGCCTGCGAGCTTGAGCTTCGGGGTCTTCAGTCCCAAGCTTGACTGATTGACCCATGTGCATGCGTAAAATAAACTGTTTCTGTGTGACCCGATATCGGAGTGAAGCTTCTGGTTTCAGTGCCGACTCTAACAGTTAAAAGCACTGGCTGCTCTTCTAGAGGACCAGGGTTTGATTCCCAGCATTTACATGGTGGCTCACAACCAGCTGTAAACTTGTCCTGCCAATCCCAGGATATTGAAGACCCTTTTCCAACCTCCACAAATACCAGACTGCCATACTTGGTGTCCAGGCCTACATGCATGTAAAATACAAATACACAGAAAATAAACCTATAAAGAAAAAAAGGCTGGGCATGGTGGCATGTGTCTTTAACTCCAGCACTTGGGAGGCAAAGGCAGGTGATTTCTGTAAGTTTAAGGCCAGTCTGTGAAACACAGAGAGACCCTATCACAAAAGCACAAATAAAAACCAGGAAGAATAACATAAAAAGGGCTAGAAACTAAGGCTACGGAATTTTTCAGAGGAAATTTGTTTAAAACAAGGTCTCATTCTGCATCCTAGGCTGAACTTGAACTATGTTTGATATCTACCTCGAATGCTAGGATCACAGGCATGTACCACCATGCCTGGGTATTTATTTATGGAGTCCATGTACAATATACATTCTTCCTACCTATGAAATTCAAGTCCCTGCCAGACCCAAGTCTCTGGACAGGGTCTTGCTATATAGTAAATGCTGGCTTTTTATCTTTTTGTTTTTGTTTTTCGAGACAGGGTTTCTCTGTAGCTTTGGAGCCTGTCCTGGACTAGCTTTGTAGACCAGGCTGGCCTCCAACTCACAGAGATCCACCTGCCTCTGCCTCCCGAGTGCTGGGATTACAGGCATGCGCCACCACTGCCTGGAGGCCTTTTATCTCTTGCTTCTGTCTGCTGAGGTGCTAGGGATTAGAGCTCTGAGACAACACACAAAGCCTTTCTCCTCTAGGAGAGAGGCAGTTAACAAAGTACTAGATGAGAATGTATACTTGACCCTAAATATTAAAACAAGAAAAGACATCAGCCTAGTGTATAGAAAATGGTTAATTGCCTCGACTGATCCAGGGTGCAGTGATCACCACCATAAAACTTTGTTGCGGAAAGGGCCTAGAAAGACAAGCCTTTCTCTAGGCCTGGAAACAAAAGAATGGGTAATTAGGCAGTGTAGTGAGTGCACTTCTTCCCCTCCCCCCAACAGCTGCTGTCTCACACAGCTGTTTCCAGCCTGTCTGTTAGATGCTATTAAATATTCATCAGATGTGTGCTAGCTTTAAACATGCAATGACTATTAATCAGGCATGCAAGAGTACTTGTGAGTCTATAGAGGCTGCAAATTTGTAAGAATTCCAATCTTTTAACTTTAGGATTCTAGAAGCAAAGTCAGAAGTGTGAATTCTAAACCCCAAGGCTGGGAGCACCTTTCAGTAAACTGATTGATCTTGTGGCTACTCAAATCACAAGAGGTCAGCAGGCAACAGTTCCATAGGATTCTAAGACCTGGGTTTGGATTTTAGCTCTTCAATGCTGCCATCCTCTAACCCACCACACACTCAAAGAATGCTAGGCTAGCATATAGTGCGGCTTGCTATATAGCAGCAGTAATCCTAACCTCACATGGTCAACTTTGAGAACTAAATGGGATGTTGGCATGATACTTACAGCAATAAGCACAGAATGGAGAATTTAAAATGGAGGCAGAGGCCGGGCCTAGTGGCACATGACTTTAATCTCACTACTCAGGAGTCATGGGCAGGTGGATCTGTGAGGCCAGCCTGGTCTACAAAATGAGTTCCAGGACAGTCAGGGCTACACAGTGAGACCCTGTCTCAAAAAAACCAAAATAACAACAATAATGAGGCAGAAAACTCTTCTACTCAGGAGTTAGTTGAACAAAGCTTTGATTAATAGTCCCTAGAGAGTTTCTATTAGATGAGACTCAAGAATTCCAGTGCCAGATATAGTAGCACACACTTTAAGCACGTGGGAGACAAAGGCAGGCAAATCTCTATGAATGAGGCCAGCCTAGTCTACTTAGTGAGTTCTAGGTCAATGTTAAATAGTAAAACCCCAGCTCAGAAAAATAAAGATGGGCATCCCAACCTCCAGTCCTTAAAGAGTTGTATTTTTAGACAGGTGAAGTTGTAGTTCAGTTCTTAAGGGTACCTGTCTAGCATTAATGCAGCCCCGAGTTCAAGAACCAATACCAAATACCTAGAACCTGGGAGGTTGAAGTAGAAGCAGAAGGTCAAGGTTATCCTAGGATACATGAGAATAAGTTTGGCTTCCCATTCACAAGTAGTAAAAAGCACAGAACACTAGGAGACCATAAACATGGCCAAATGCAAACATCCCATCCCTACACAGCACAAATATCTGGCGAGAGAGAAATGGTTCTCCTTCCCGTAATACACGAACCAAAATGACCAGGCAAGAGGAACGCAAGATGTGGGGGGAGGATCCATCCTTTTTACTCTCCAGCAAAAATGTGGTAGCATTTTAAGGCTTCTCCTTTCCCCTTCCTTGCTAGCTCAATTGTCAAACACAGGTGTGGCTCTAAAAGCTCAGTCCTAAGACCTTAAACACTTTCTTAAATTTCAACTTTTCAAAATCAGCCCTAACCTACTCTTGAATTTACAGCTAGTACTCATTATCAGCATCACAATTTATGTGGCGCTAAGGATCAACGGATTCATGTACACCAGTAATGGTGTACTGAGAAGTAAGCATCTGTCAGTAAAATGGGGACTTGGACAGTAACTCAACTGGAGACAAAACTAAAGACTTGCTTTGGAAATGGCAGAACTTAAAATCCATCTGTTGTAAGCCCTAACAAGGTATTGTTTTCTGTCTTAACATGGCAAATACTTAGTCTCCTTTAATGAACTTAGGTTCCCCCTCGCTCCGACACTCCTGAGGCCTCCCTCTCGGCAGCTCCAGGTCTCCTAGTACTCTGTGTAGCAGCAGAATACCCTAACTATAAAGGCTTTATGCTCTCCAGTCAGATGAGTTTCTTGAAGGCAGGGATGATAAAAAGATGAAGACCTGTGATTCAGCACAGCAACTGTAGAGGCACACATGCTTCAGCAAATACCTGTGATAATGCCCTGGCAGAGGAAGTCTCCATTCCAAAGGAATGATGATGGGTTCTCCAAAATAGCTTTATGTAGTGTATACTCGAGAATGCTCACTCTGAAATCATACTGCCTGAAAATCTCACCTGAGCTACGGAACAGCTGTGTGACTTCGGCCATATTGCCACTATTTTCTGGGGTTACAGTTTCATTATGTACAAAAGATTATGGAGCCAGTGACGTAGCTCAGTGAGTAAAGGTGTCCGCAGCACAAGTCTGGGGACTTGAGTGCAACCCCAGGACCCCAGGTGACAGTGGGGATGAACCAACTCTACCAGTTGTCCTAAGGCCTCCATACACAGGTCTTCACACGCCTAAGTTATCTTCAAAATATTTACTTATTATGTATACAATATCAGGCCTGCATGTGTCCCTGCAGGCCAGAAGACCACACCAGATCTCATTACCCGTGGCTGTGAGCCACATGTGGGTGCTGGGAACTGAACTCAGAACCTCTGGAAGGAGTCAGTTCTCTTAATCGCTGAGCCATCTCTCCAGCCCCACACCGCTAAGTTATTAATGAGATGGTATCTGCTTCGCTGGAAAGACTAGCACAAACAGTGGTAATAACCAAGGCCTCACTATAGGAATATTACAGTCATTTCTTTGAAGCTCCCCCGCCACTCCACACACAGATGTTCCCCTGTGGAAGCCCTGGCTGTCCTAGAACTCACAGAGAACCACTGCTTGGCTCTTTGCAGTTTTCTTTCTTTCTTTCTTTCTTTTTTTGGCTCTGTAGACCAGGCTGGCCTCAAACTCTTAGAGATCCTCCTGCCTGCCTCTGCCTTCTCAGTGCTAGGATTAAAGGCACATGCCACAATTACCCAGCTTCTTAGCAGTTTTTTTTAAGATATATATCTTTAATATACAGCCTCTGAGAGAACAGATATGGTATAGAAGCAGGTACTCCAGAGAATGGATTGATATGTAGCAGCGCTGGTATGCTGCACTCCCAACTTGCTATAGAAGCAGTATCATTACCTGACCTCTCCCACCATTGCTTGTAAAAAACAAAGTACACAGTAGGCATTTAAATTTGAGTTCTCCACAGGGCATGCCATTAATCCCAGCACTTCAGAGAAGTGGACCTCTAAATTCGAAACCAGCTGGGTCAACACAGTGAGTTTCAGGAAAGCCAGGGCTACAGAGAAACTCTCTCGGAGAAAAACAAAAAACAAAAAACAAAAAACAAAAAAAAACAACTCTGGAACTTCTAGAGCCTTCTACAATGTGGTTCCTGGGGATTAAAGTCATCAGGTTTGGCTGCATCCAACCAGTGAGCCATCTGGACATTCACCTTCCCTTAATATAAAGTCTAGGCTGGCCTAGATTTGTGATCCTTCTGACTCAGCCTCCTAAGTGTGTGTGCCATCATGCCCAGCTCTAACTCCTACTGGTGGTACTGAGAGTCATATCTAGGGAACTTGACTGCTGACTATATCCCAGTTCAGGTAAAGTGTGAGTGAGCACATGAAGTACATAATGTCAACAGTTTAGGGAGTCTTCTGGGCCTAACAGCCATCACTATCATACTCAGAAGTAATTGCAAACACTTCTGAGCACCCTCATCTCAGACCTATTGACAGTCATCCAGAAAAGGAGGGGGTGGGAGGTAAGCAGATGCTCATCTGAGACCTCAGCCACTCCTTCCTGTGCTTCCGTCAGCTATATGTAATTCTATCCCAGCTATTCCAATTTATAGAGTATTGGCCAGGCGGTGGTGGCGCACACCTATAATCCCAGCACTCGGGAGGCAGAGGCAGGTGGATCTCCATGAGTTTGAGGCCACCCTGGTTTACAAAGCGAATTCCCGGACAGCCTCCAAAGCTTCAGAGAAACCCTGTCTCAAAAAACAAAACAAAACAAATATATATCTATAGATAGATAGATAGATAGATAGATAGATAGAGAGAAAGAGAATGGTTAAGATTTAAAAAAAAATTTTATGCAGCTGTGGGGAAGCTGTTATCCATACTGAGTTCACACTTTTTGGTAATAAAAATGGTTTGGGGTCAGTCACCCACAATACTGTAACTCTTCACACATATGCTGGAAGTGAATAGTTTTGCAAGTTAGGCTTTGGTGGAACCAGTACTGTCATTAGTGCCCTATCTGGGTAGACATCTGTTCCCATCTGCTCAGGAAGAGTTCATGGAACACAAGTGAAGAAGCATATTACCACTGTATGCACCTTAATTCAGAAGTGGTCTTCAGACAAAGCCTTGTGTAAGGCAACCATCTGGTACCATGTCTATCTCTCACCAAATCCATTTGCTTGGCTCAGATACATTCTCCATTTCTATAGGAAAGAAAGCTGCTGCTCATTTTGAATCAGAAAACGGACTGACTTGGCTTTATTGTTGGCAACCCCAATGGCCTAGCAGTTACTGGTGCAGCCCTAAATTCTTTCTTACCTGGAGCAGTGGGTAACAATTGAGGGACAGAGTACAAAACTGAATAAACTCACTCTTTGGATAATTGCTGCCCTAGACAAGGAAAGGAGTGTTCTTAGTATGACCTGTCACTGACCAAAGTCCCTGTAAGCTCCATACAAATCATGTATGTAAACAGTAGAAGGGCATGTTGGAGTTTAGCCTTTGATCCTCTAGAGAGCTACTACAACACAAGGCAGCTAGAACAGCTTCCTTATTTTAGCAGAATGTAGTGTATAGGACTTTATAATCACCAACCTAGCATTTAATAGCTCTATTATGTAGAAACCCTCAGTGACACTAAAATAACCCAACCAGCTAATATTAATGAACTACCTTAGTACCTAATGTCAAAGGTACACATATATTATTTTTTTTTTTTTTCCGAGACAGGGTTTCTCTGTGCTGGGATTAAAGGCGCGCACCACCACCGCCCGGCCTATATACTACTTTTTTGTTTTGTTTTGTTGAGACAGGGTTTCTCTGTGTAGCCCTGCCTGTTCTGTAGACAAGTCTGGCCTTGAACTCAAGACCTGCCTGCCTCTGCCTCCCAAGTACAGGGATATCATCACTTCTTGGCTTACATTACAATTATTTTTAAAGGTTTTAATGTATATGAGTGTTTTGCCTATATACATTTATGTGTACCATGTGCATTCCTGGTGCCAGTGGAGGTCAGAAGACTTTAAAAAACTTAAAAAAAATTTTTTTTTTAATTTATTATGTATACAATGTTCTGCCTTTGTGTAGATCTGCAGGCCAGAAGAGGGCACCAGATCTCATTATTGATGGCTGTGAGCCACCATGTTGTTGCTGGAAATTGAACTCAGGACCTCTGCAAGAATAGCCAGTGCTCTTAACCTCTGAGCCATCTCTCCAGCCCGAAACTTTTAAAATTTTATACGTAAATGTTCTGGCTGAATGTATATATGCATTGCTTGTGTTTCTGGTGCCCATGGTGGTCAAGAGAGACTCAGATCCCTTGGAAGTGGAGTTTTAGACAGTGGTGAACTACCATGTGGATGCTGGGAACCAGAACCAGGCCAGGTCCTTTCTGAGCCACCTCTCTAGCCCCTCAATATTTAAATCAGAGATTCCTCATCTAAATTTCCTGGCCAATCACATGACAAACTTAAAACTTACAGCATCTTCAGTGTGCCCAGAACATCATTCTGTACTTGTCGCTTCCAGATCTTATAAACTACTGGCACTGGGGTAGGGTTTGGAAGAAACAGCTCCAAGAAGCCAAACTTCATTCTCAGGGATGCACACATACCTTTCTTCTTGCCTAGCTAGAAGCTCTCTTCTCAGTGCCACTCTAAGGAAGTCTTCAGAAGCAGAGGGAACTATGGTAGCCAGCATCTCAATGACTTTTAGCAACAGGAAGGCTGAGAGCTCAACTCTGCCGATCAGAGTTCAAGCAGAATGAAAAGGATTCTAAGAAGAACCCTAAAACTTACTGTGTATAACACTGAACTGAATGGGTTGGCATGAATTTTAGATTTTACAAGTGGAGCTGATTAACACAGGGACTTAATTAGATATACAAATGCTGGGCATGGTGGTGCATGCCTTCCTTTAATCACTGCACTCGGGTGGCTCTGTAGACCAGAGATCCACATGCTTCTGCCTCCCAAGCGCTGGGATTAAAGGTGTGTGTCACCACCACCCAGGCCCTGGCTGGTCTTGCCTATTACACATACTCTATGTTCTGTAAAAAGACATAGAAGTGTGATTACGGTAAAGTGAGTTTAGGAATGCCTGGCCTGTTAACCACCTCCTAGCTTTGCCATGACACATCTACCATCTTCAATGAAAACCACCTTAACATACCTGACATGGGTCTTCGATACCCATTCTATTCCAGGAAAAGCCTCAGGAATTTTCAGTCACCTGAAAATTGAGAAATCAGGAATGAGTGTTTAGAAGCAGCTTTAAAGACATACAAAATAAAAGAGAGAGATCCTGCATGCAATTTACACATTACAGGAAAGAAACATGCAACTTTTCAGAAAATTCAAATAACATTGCACTGTGAATATCAATATGGTGTCTTGGGGGCTCATCCTTGTACATTTTAAAACAGCTGAGCAGAAAGCTTTACTCTGGGGTGCAGCAGGTCTTCTTATCTACAGTCATTGAAATTTTACAATGTGTCATTTAAGATGTCAGACTTTGTGCCCAAGTTACATTACAGTTCACTTGTGATGGGCAGGATTATTAAGAGTTATGGAGAATTTATGCGGCAGCATATGGTTTTTCTTTTTACAACTATTTTTATTAAACAATTTTTGCAAAGTTTTAACATTAAAATTAACAACTAAAGAATTGTTTATGCAAGTTGCTGTCACAGTTTATATAAAAGAGAAATATGTGCTATTAAAATCAGACATTTAGGTTACCTTTGGTTTTTTGCGATGCATGTTAGCTTTACACATCCTGATTCTCTTGCGATAACTTTCCTTTAAAAAGGGGGGTATAGAGTGATCTCTTTTCATCAAAACAAGACATAATGCCCTGAAAGCTGACTTCAAACCATGGTTGAAAATTCAGTTATTTACACTTTATCACAATCTATAAATACATTTTTTTGTTGGTGTGTTTTAAAAAGAAAAAACAAAAATGCCCATCATGCACTGCTACAGGCAGCTTGGCACTTCACACAAGAGGATTTTTCACCCCCGAGCAGTTTATGCGGCTCTTAGGGAAAGAATGAGGTCCCTGGGAATGAAGAGTGGAAATAGGACTAACCAATTCCGTTTTCTTACACATAGTCTTGTGGGATGGAATTCAGGACCAGCCTACCATGCCAGCTTCTGCCCCAAGACAGCTGAACTGTTAACAGCATCTCTAGGATTGGAAGGGAAACCCTCAAGGGCATCCAGGTTTTGCTGAATTGTGGTATCTGAACACAGGTAAAATCAATGTCTGAGTCCAGAGACTTGGTGTCATTCTCTAAGGCCGCTAAGGGTTCTAGAGAAGGTGCAAGCTAGGGTGGCTGGCAATTCAAGTACCTATACCTTTACATGAAAACCAATCTGTGTTTTAGTCAGTTGGGTTTTTCTCTCTAAAAATTATATTTTTGATAGGATTGGATAAAACTGCTTTCAACAACTTCCAGGGGGTGAAAAAGCTTTGGTTCTTTTTAAACTAAAACTTAACAACTCATAAACTTTTTTTTGGTAAACTTAAAATAAAATCCCCACCACCACTTTTAAGAATGTCTCCAACTTTTAACAAGCCCATTAACTTTAGAGTTAATTTAAGTTTATGTGAAAGAGAAAACTATTTTATTGTCCACCCCCAAAAATGACAATTCATCACATTTACTTTGATTAAAAAAGGACTAAACTTTATTGACAAACTGCTGCAGACATTTTGACATAAGTTTAAGCTACCTATTTAGGCAGACTTACACATGTAGCATTTAATCTTCCGAGAACAAAATGGGAGGACGGTACAAATCCATTAGGACTTTAACTTATGTACAAAGTGGATTTTGATTCCTTTTTCATTCAGCTGCAGTGTCCCTTTTTATATCATGCTAGTGTTGAGACATACTTGACTACCTTGGGAACAGCTCAAAATTGACAATGGTCAATTCAATGAACATCATCAGCTTTTGGCCCCAGTGTCCAAGTGAGTTTTTCATGGAGTGCAGAAGCTCAGATGGACAAAATACTCTGACATTTTAAATACTGAAAATTTGATTATTAGTACTATTAATGAAAAGATTGTGGCTAAAAAGTACACCATCAAATTCCATTTAGGTGGCCAACTCCTCTCCCCCATCAACCTTTCCAAACTCTACCCACCCCCCACTAAGTATCTCTCAACACTGTATGTCTGGGGCTAGATTTCAAAACCCACATAATGAAAAAGTCAGTTTTACAAACCTAATTTTGTTGTTGTTTTAAGTCAATTAACGTTAAAAATTGCATCAACTATTTAATTCATTAGGATCTTTCATATTAAAATTTAACCTTAATATTCAACCGCCATGTGCTTTTAAAGGAAATGTTTTTAGAGACGTCTGAGCTCACTTTTACATGGTGGCACCTACTGCCGTTAACATTGTGATTTTACATCTTAAGCAGCCCTGAATTTTGAAATGTAGCCTAGTTTGGGATTCTGCAACTATGACTTTACGGGGTGCCTCAAATCAAAACTAAGAAAAAGTTAACAAGCCTTTACTTCAGAACCTTTAAGCAAGCAATGCCACTTTTGAAACTAACATGTTTGTGGTTTTTTTTACTCAACTTCTTTTTTTATTATAAAAGGTACACTGTTTATATTTAAACAACAAAGAAAAAAAGCATCTACACACTTAAAAAAATTAATTCAATATCCTAAATCTATTTTTAACTCATTTTAAAATACTACATACAGAAGCCAGAATGCAGAGTTAAGAATGGAGGAAGGTGGGGAAAAGAAAGGGACCACGAAGAAAAACACTTAGACAATTACTTGTCTGGTGTGGGTAAAGCAACAGGAATCCTGGGATACAAGAAATCAGTAACAACTTTGCTCATAACTGATATTTTCCCCTCCTGTTTGTTTTTAATAACGTCCGTATGGGTGCTCTCTGTAGGATCCCTTCACTGGCCTAGCTGGGGGGGCCTTCAGTGATGGCCTGGTCCCATTCCAGTCATCTTGTCCTGTGGAAAAAACAAACACTTTATAAACCACAGGCCATAACCAGGGTAGGTCAACACCAGACATGTAACACCAACAATACTGTTTGTCTTCCAGCATCTTGATACATTCCTGGTGTTCTTTGCTCACTTCTACTTGGCCCTCCTTGATCAGCATGGGTAATCACCCATTATTTTGAGTAGAAGACAAAGGGAACAATTCAGAAAATGCTAGCCTTTACTGTACAGTTCTCCTGAGCAGCAACGTTCTCCATAAGCAAGGTACCCAGTTCCAAAACCTGGATAAATGCAACTCATTGCTTGAGGCAGTAAAGGAGTCATTAATCTCAGGGAGTCTGCAATGGCCATTCCAGTTCCCAAAGCCATTTGGCACTCATCCTCAGTTAAGATGGCAAAACATCTGCAAGGCCAATTAAATGAGGACCTCCACCATAATATGGCACTCACACACTAGGGGATAAACGTATAGAGAAATAGTGCATTATAAAACTGTAGAGAATTTCTTAGTTCTTTCCAAGAACTGACAAGTAGTAATATTTTCAACATGTTTTTCTTCATGACCTCTACAGATGACCTCTTATATTTACCCTTACCTTTGCCATACCAATTCATAAGTACATGTAAATACTAGGTACCATTACCACAGGTCTTACTTTTCTGTATGGATCAAAAATTACATAGAATTCTACCTATGCTCCTAGTCAATATACACGGCCCATCCACTATGCTCCTGGGTACCAACAAAAAAGTGTGTTTCTAATTCTCTTTAGAAAGGAATCTATCAGAAAATACTGATCAGGACAACAGCATATCAGGAATACACGAATAATAGTCTGCCTCTTTATTCTTATTTATTTATTTGGAGCTGAGGATCGAACCCAGGGCTTTGCACTTGCTAGGCAAGTGCTCTACCACTGAGCTAAATCCCCAACCCCTGCCTCTTTATTTTCAAAACACAGTCTTATTATGTATCTCATCTTAGGATAGATTTGAAGTCAGTATGTAGCTTAACCTGGTTTCAAACTTACAATAATACTGACTTAGTCTCAAGTGCCTGGGATATAGCTTGGACATTTTTTTTTTTGAACCAGGATCTCATGTACCTCATGTTACTCTCAAATTTGGTATATCACGGATGATGACCTTGAGTTTCTGATGTTCCTGCCTCTATTTCCCATCTGCTACGATTAGAGGCATGAGCCACCATGCTGAGTTTCAGCCTCTTTAGTTCAGTCTTTTCCAACAAAATAGATGCAGTTTTGGGCTGGAGAGATGGCTCAGAGGTTGGAGCACTGGCTGCTCCTTCCAGAGGCCTTGAGTTCAATTCCCAGCAACCACATGGTGGCTCACAACTATTTATGATGAGATGTGGTGCCCTCTTCTGGCATGCAGGCATACATGCAAGCTGTATTCATAATAAATAAGTTAAAAAAAAAAAAAAAAAAAGAAATGTAGTTTTACCACATAAACTCTTGTATTGCCTCATTGATGGAGGGAAATACTGAGCTAATATCACCCCACTTTCTAAACAGTACACACAAGTGGAGTGCCGCAGTGTTACTATGGCAACAGTGCAGTAAAAACTGTTTTTCTGGGGATCAGGATCTGATTGGCTATGCCGTATCATGCCAATGGGTTAAGCTTAGTGTCTTATGGGAGGATCTACTAGATTCCTTTTTCTAATTCTCTGTGGAGTATCTTAAGATGAACTGTTAGCAGCTAAGCCCCTTTGCAGGAAATTCCTCAGGGATGCAGAAGACCTCTGTTTATAAAGACTGCTCTCTCTATATACAAATATCCTCAGAGACCCATTAACACAAAGTCATTATTACCTCTTAAGGACACAATTAAGCAATGTGTTTTCAACCAAACCTCAGGGAAGGCAGTCTGGGTTTTGCTACCTTTCCAGCCTGAACTGCTTTAATGAGATCAGTACCTGAGTTGACTGGGGGTGAAGTTCAGGTGATAGAGGACTTGTCTAGCAAACAACAAGTCCATCACTAGCTACCACATAAAACCAGATGTGGTAGCACATGCTGTAACCCCAGTAGAGAAATTAGAAAATCAATGTTGGGGTTGGGGATTTAGCTCAGTGGTAGAGCACTTGCCTAGCAAGCACAAGACCCTGGGTTCAATCCTCAGCTCCAAAAAAAAAAAAAAAAAAAAAAAAAAAAAAAAAAAAGGAAAATCAATGTCATCATCAGCCATATAATTCAGAGCAGACTGAGGTAGGTGAGATAAAATGAATAAAAGTAAAAATTTTTTAAAGAGTAAGAAATTTGACTTGATATGTCTCCCAAGTAGGAAGGAGCTTAGTGCTACTACTGATGAGACTTAGCTCCACCACTGAAGGCTCTGATTTGATTCTAACAGATACTATTGCCTTCTAATCTGCTGTGATGAGCTGCTTTCAGCTGGCAGTTTTCTTCTGCACTACTATTCTTTTCAGTAAGGTCTTTTTCTTTTTTAAATGAGGGAGGGGCAGGACAGTAGAGCTAAACAAGTAAGTTCTTCTATGTCTCAACATGGCCAAGGCACCAGCAGCAGCAAAAGGTCCAAAACCAGCAAAGCTAGATCTGACCCAAGACATACAACACCATAAAATTGAAGAGCCGAAGTTACATTTACCAATGCAGCAGGCTTCTACTGCTCCTTAGATGTGACTGCCTGACTCCCAAGATTCCATCAACCAGTATTTTTCCAGACACTTACTTAGCCATTTTTCCCCAGCACAGAAATAAAAACATACCATAAGCTTCATAAGAATCTTGAACCTCCCCATGTCCATAGTCATAATATTCTGACTCCCTGGAAAGCCAAAAACAGAACAGTAAAAGGCTTTAGTTTTAGCATTCTTTCAACAATCCATATCTTGGGCATTTTATATCCATAAAATAGGGAGAGATGTTCTGTCCCATCCCTAACCACTCTAATAGTTACAAACAAAACATGTACAAACCATGTATTTACCAAAAAGTCTAAGTATAGCAAGAAAAACAAAAACAAAACAAAAAACCCCAGATATCATACAATTTAATATAGAAAACAACAATCTAAATCAGATTCATACAATATTATCATGTACGCATTCATATAGCTTACTGGAAGAGAACAGGAAAAGGCCTGTTTTGTCCCTATTATAGATATTATAGACATCTGAGATAGGCAAGATACATATATACACATACTCAAAGCTGTGTTTAAGAGAAATGAAAACAAAACACCTAGGTTAAGTTTCTAGCTTGTTCTTAAAATTAAAGGCATCTCCAATGTGGGTGGGGTGAGTTGATTTGTCTGTAATGAAACAAAGCCTCCAGTATCCCAGGCTGTCCTTGAACTCGTGATCCTGTGCTGAGATCAAACTCAGGACTTCATGCATACTAGGCAGGCATTCTACCAACTGAGTGTTGTATTTCTTAACAAAAGAATTATATAATGGTATTTTTCCTCTTTGTTTCTATGTAGTCATAGAAATTTCTCAGGAATTTCTCATCAATTAGCCTCGAATCCTAAATTATCACATAAAATTCAGTTATCCAAATTTGCAGGCCCATATGCCTTTAAGTCATCAAAAGCAGAGAAGATACCTTCAAAATGGTTAAGTCAGACTACTCCGTAGGTTGGGGTTTGCCCAAATTTTTAGTTCCTCCAACTCCACCCATCTAGAACAATATATAGGCCACTGCTATTGCCTGACTCACCCTTGGCTCTGGCTGTAATAACCTTCATATCCTTCGTAACTCTGTTCTGCATATGTATCATCATATCCCTGGAACAAATAAAGTAGGTCAGAATTGCATGTAATAGAAAAGATAATTACAATCAATTGGGGGTCAGGTTGGGGAATCATGGGCTTCTGAATGAACAGGCCATGAATATTTTCTCAAAATATTAATATCCGCTGTAGAAGAGTGAAGAAAGACAAAACAAAAATCAAATATAATATGATTCAGTATTATCAGTAACAATCTCTTAGTAAAATTCTGTGTATCAAACCACAACTCACTTCTTCACATTTAACTTATATAGAGATGGCAATAATGCCTAAAATAGAAGAAAAATCATCTCATAGTTCAAAATCAACTGAACAGGAGTGCAGATTTCAAATCTTAGAGTAGTGTTTTTTACCTACACACAGGGATAAGACTCTTGTCACTACTTTCCCTGACAACCTAGGAATGGAGGAAATGATGCGTTGTTCAAAGCATTCTTACATAGTCTTCGTATGTTTCTGGAGCAGGTGGTGGAGGTAAAGGTATCCTCTGGATGCCTGCTGTCCGAGCTCTTGGTGTTGGAGCACCCCTCACAGTGGGTGGGGGTGGCACTCCTCGAGTCACAGCGGCACCTCTGGTAATAGAGCCTCTCACTGGAGTTCCACGAACCAGAGCCCCTCGAGGTGGTCCAACACCACGACCTCTACAAAAACAAAGTTTATATAAATTTCAGCTTTTACTAATCAAGCCATATTCATGCTCAGGGTTGTTCGTAAATTCTGGAGCTAGAAATATTTTATATTTTTCAACTACTTGCTCACTTATTTGAGGCAAGGTCTCCTGGAGCTGCTCTGGCTAATGGAGAACTCTTACAAATCCACCTAGCAATGCCTCTACTAGGGTATGCCACCACACCTAGTTAAGTTAAACTTCTTAAAGGGAGGCTCTGTGGCTCCACTTGGTAAGCCGGAGCCTATATCTCTTGCTTGCCCCCTCCCCCCCTTTTTAAATTTTTTGAGACAGGGTTTCTCTGTGTAATAGTCCTGCTGTCCTGGAACTCACTTTGTAGATCAGACTGGTATCAAACTCACAAATCTATGCCTGCCTCTGCCTCCCAAGTGCTAGAATTAAAGGTTTGTGTCACAACTGCCTGACTGCCCTTTCTTTTTACTTTTCCTTTTATTAAGATGGGGGTTCATATAATGGTCTTGAACTCACTACGTAGCAGGATGACTTTGCACTTCTAGCTTTTACTTGCCAGGTACTGGAATTAAAACTGTGTGTCACAACACCCTGTTTGTGAAGCGCTAGGGATCAAACCCAGAGATTTGTGCATGCTAGGCAAGCATTCTATCAATGAGGCACATCTCTAACCCTAAAATAGACTTTAAAGCATGGAATAATATACATACACATAACAGGGTCTAAACTAGCAGGCTCTCTGGGCTTAACAGTGGATCACAGCACCTCAGGCAAGTCTAGACTAATGAATATTGCATAAAAGATAAACTCAAAAAGGTAAAATTCTGCCGGGCAGTGGTGGTGCACGCCTTTAATCCCAGCACCTGGGAAGCAAAACCAGGTGGATCTCTGTGAGTTCAAGGCCAGCCTGATCTACTGGGTAAGATCTAGGACAGGCACCAAAACCACATGGAGGAAACCTGCCTCAAAAAACCAAAAAGGTAAAAATTCTGAAGTCATACCAGATAGCCAGGTTTGGTGCTTATGACTTTAGTCACAGAACCTGGAAGGTAGAAATAGGTGATCTCTTTTGAGTTTCAGACTGGCCTGGTCTACATAGCAAGTTCCAGGTAAGACAGGGCTATATAGTGAAAAAGACAATTAGGGGGCCAGTGTGATGCTTAGTGAGTAAACACACAGCTAAGCAAGCCTGACAACCTGAGTTCAATCCCTAAGACCCAGATGATAGGACTATTCATTGTCTTCTGACTTCCAAACCCATATATGTATCTCCTAAACGCTCATAAATGAATAAATGCAATAAAACATTTTTTTTTTAATGCTAGGGCTGTCCAAAATTAGAAGCCCCTAAGTTTCAGTAGGACTGTGTCACTTGTCTATGGTCAAACTGCTAAGATCTAGAATTCTATATTTGATATACCATACAAACCTTGACTCTTCCTGAGCTAGACAGAGCAAAGGAGACTACCAGCAGTCAGATTTATATTTCCTTTTCAACTATTTTTTACCTGGGAACGGGTGGAGGAGGAGGGGCAGCTCCTCGTCCTCTTACTGGTACCCCACGACCACGAGAGGGTTCAGGAACTCCATTCAAGTAGGACAATTCTAGAAACTGCTCCTGGCAGATATCATCCATCATATCCTGGGAATTAAAGATAATAAAGAATGTGTCACTTCTTCCAAAATTCACATGGCCCTGACACATGTGGGTCTTAAAAACAGATTTGAAGCTGGGAATACTGACACATACCAGCTTTGAATCCCAGCACTCTGGGAGGCAGAGACAAGATGAGCTCTGTGAGATTGAGGCTACCCTGAACTACACAGTTTTGAGTCCTAGGACAGCCAGAGACAGAGAGTGAGTCCCTGTCTTTTCAAAATACCACCCCCAAAAAGAGCCTTGAAATCCTAGGTGATATTTCAAGTCAAGAAATTAATTCTCTGAAGTCAAATTATACCCTGTCATTTGAGGAAGGTCTCGTCAGCAGACCCTTACTAATAGATGAGGGTTCTTCAGAAAGCAGTTCCTGCTTAGCTCTCCCTTGATCACTTCTTTTACATATATGTATGTACATATACATACATACATACATACAAACCTTTCTCAAGTCAAGCCAAACAACCTATAGCTCACCACCTGGAATATTCTCACAAGTAGTCTTTGCAAACAGTTACTTTTCCTAGAATAATAGAAGCCACTACCATTAATGAAGCTCTATGTCTTAGCTGCTAT